>NC_049230.1:8293165-8621243 GCF_011100685.1 Canis lupus familiaris
TGGGTAAAGGTGCTTGTTCTCAGGCAGCCTGAGGTGGAGACATCCAGCAGGCAGGTGGGAGGCAGCCAGAGTCGATTCAAAACTCCTAGTGGGTGAGACTGGGTGTGAAAGAGAAAGCCCCCAAGGAGGGAGACGAGTGGGCAGCTTGGCACTGGAGTCTGGCACCTGCCCCATGTTTAGGGGGTCAGGGTGACAGTGTAGTTAGTGAACAGCACCAACATGGTGCCTGGCACATTACTGCAGAAGCCAAGGGAGGGAGGGATTTCGAGAAACTTCTAGGAAGGCCTCTACGAGCTCCCCAGAGGCAGAAGAGGGGCTGAGTCTGCCTGAGAAAGCCCAGCGGATGGAGGTAGGAAGGTGGTGGGTCAGGCCCAAGTAGGTTAGGTTACCTTGTGTGTCATCTGTAAGACAGCCATGATCAGAGCATTCAATGTGGAAATGCTTGGCATGGAGCCCGACAATGACATTTTTAAGAATCATTTATTATTGAGAACTGAGCCTGTTCCAAAGCCAAGGAGGAGAAGATGACAGTCCTGGGACATGGAGAGAGCGGTGTGGGCTCTGATGACACCTCATGTGGTGGCACATGTGACCACACACACACACTTGGAGTTGTCCAGAGGTGGAGTGGTCTGGTTGGCTGATCCTTCCTGAAACATCCTGGTGGTTTGGGCGCACTCACTTCCATTCAGCAATAGCATTCTTCCCCCCAGAAATCCATTTGAGTTTGCCTGTCTCTTAGCTATTTTCGTGTCTCGACCAAGGATGGAAACCCCAGGAAGCCCGGTTTCATAATTAGAGCTCACAGATATGCGCTGTCACTTCTCAAAATGCCCCGGTGCCTTTGGCTCTTTCCTTGTGCAATCCCTGCTTTGAAATTTTTGGACATGGGCACCAGGTGCATCTGTGTATTTTAGCTTGTCGAGACGCATAGTCCGTGATCTGGGCGCATGCGGTGTGGGCCATCGGGTCAGTCTTGGAGTTCGTTGAATTTCCTTCATGGCAAACTAGTTCCGAATGCTACGTCTCCCTTGAACTGCTAAACATAGGAAGGCTCTCCAAAACGTATTGCTAAGAAGAAAAAAGGATATTGCAGAACGAGATGTATGGTATTGTTCCATTCATTTAAGATCAGCAGCCTGGCTAAGCCTTTTAATTCTTTAAAGTAGGATTGTGTATGCATGGAGGATTATTGCAAAACCAAAAAGAATCTTTAAATGTACATCAGACAATGCAGGTGCTGATGCTTGGGGTGCAGCCGGAGATTCTGATTTTTGAGGCAAGCGTCTGCGTGGTCCTGATGCTGCAGCTCTGTCTAGTAGAACTTTCGGCCCTGATGCAAATGTTCTGTATCTGTGCCGCCCAGGATATGAGCCACTAGCCACCCGTTGCTGCTGAGCACCTGTTGCTACTGGCTGGTGCAACTGAGGAACTGAATTTTAAGCTTGATTTACTTTTCATTCCTTTGAATTTAAGGAGGCACAGGCGGGCTTGTGGCTACTGTTGGAGACAGTGCGGTTCTCAACGGTAAACTTTCCGAGGGCAGGGATTAGGTCTCATTTATCTGTGTACCCTCTTCGGGATTTGCACATGGTGGGAATAATTACGATGCCAATAATACCTCCTTCTATTACCCTAAGGTTGTGTTTGACGGACTCCTTTCACGTACAGGATCTTCTTGAAGCTTCCCGATGGTCCTGTTACTGTCTGTGTAGAGTCAGTATTTATTTACTGAGCACTTGCTTTGTGGCGGCCACTGTCACGTGTGTCTTCTAGGCTCTAAATCATCTGTGCCTTGAAACATCCCCACTGAATTAGCCCCTCTCTGCAGGTGATGATATTGAGGCACAGACCCATCAGTAGGTACCCAGCTCCAGTCCCTCAGCCAGATGGTGACAAAGCTGGGCTTTGAGCCTAGGATCTCGGCTGGCTCAGATCCCCCACATTTAACCTGATATTTTTGCCTCAGAACTCACCTCCTCCTCCACAGGTGTTTCCTTTTTAACAGATAGAACAGTGGAACTTGGACTTTCCCAAAGGCAGGACCTGAAGACCAGTGCCCGGTTACCACATTTTATGTACGTTCATTGCTGGAGACAAGGTGACCAGCTCTGAGTGCTCCTGTCCCAAGCCAGGTCCCACCATCACGCTAGTCCTCTGTCTTGCACTGACCTTAGACAGCATCTCCTTTCAACAAGGAAGAGTAGAATGGGCGATGGAAGAGTGTGGCCGGGATGGGGGTGGGGAGGACAGAAGGAAGGACAGGAGGACAAATAGACTCACCAAAGGCTAACATTCATGGAGCGCCTGTGATGGTCAAGGCCGTGCTGGGTGCTTTGTACCCATTCAGGCACATTCTTTTTTTTTTTTTTTTTTTTAAAGATGTTATTTATTTATTCATTTATTTATTCATGAGAGACACAGAGAGAGAGGCAGAGACACAGGCAGATGAAGAAGTAGGCTCCCTGCAGGGAGCCCGATGTGGGACTCGATCCTGGGACTCGGGGATCACAACCTGAGCCCAAGGTAGATGCTCAACCCCTGAGCCACCCAGGCATCCCTCAGCCACATTCTTATACCAGCTTGTGCAGAGCACCCGCTCTTCCTGAAATGAACCCTAGTGCAGCTAGCACAAGAGTGAGAGGATTCAGTCCTGCTGCAGGGGGATTTATAGACAGACCATCTGGAACTGTGGAGAAAGTGGAGATGTCTCTGAGAGAACTCTCGGTTCGAGTCCAGACTCCGTTGTTTGCTCTGTGACATTAAGCAAGTTGTCTAACTGTTCCCAGCTTTGCTTTTGTCTCTAACATGAGGTTAATACTGCTTGTGCTCTCTCTGTCAAATAAATAAAATCTATTACAAAAATAAAATTTTTTTAACTTTTTGAATAATGTCTGTTTTAAGATTTATTTTATTATTTATTTATGAGAGAGAGAGAGAGAGAGGGAGAGAGATTGGCAGAGACACAGGAGGAGGGAGAAGCAGACTCCATGCCGGGAGCCCGATGTGGGACTTGATCCCGGGACTCCAGGATCGCACCCTGGGCCAAAGGCAGGCGCCAAACGACTGAGTTACCCAGGGATCCCCATGTCTCAGTTTTAGAATAGACTTCCAGAACAAAAATAATACCAGGAGTTCCATATACCTCACATCCAGTCCCCATATTAACATCTTTAATTAATGTGGTGTACTTGTAACGATTAGTGACTCAGTATTGATACAGTATTGAATGAACTCTACACTTTATTCAGATTTTCTTAGTTTTGATCTAATATCCTTTTTTTCTGGGCCAGGATGTCCCCTTGGGCTCCTCTGAGCTGTGACACTTCCTCAGACTTTCCCTGTTTTTGATGATCTTAACATTTTTTTGATGGCCTTGACATTTTTGAGGCATCCCGATCAGGTATTTTGTAGATTGTCCCTCCGCTAGAATACTACTCTTGATTAGATGATGAGGAGTTGACAACCACTCCCCCCATCCATACTTTACTCTTGAAAGGGTGGGGGTGACAAAGAAAGAAAGAAAGAAAGAAAGAAAGAAAGAAAGTCAGTCACTATGGGCAGCCTACACTACTGTGGAAAGTTATGCTCTACTTCCTTGAGGGCAAAAATACCTGCATAAATTTTTGGAATTCTTCAGCACAGATTTGTTTATTTTCCCCTCATATATTTAGTTATTCAATTATCTATATCAAGATAGATTCATGAACATTTATTTTTTTACTTTGGGTTAAAATCCACTGCGACTATACTTAGTTTGTTACTCAGATTGTTTCCCGACTTTGGATATTATAGGAATAACTTCAGTTGGATTCTGTATGCCTTTGATGCACCCTTATCCTTGTATGTGAGGGTGTGTGTGTATACATGTGCACGTGTGTGTGTGTGTTCACACTTTCTTACTTTCTGGCACTCCAGATGCTCCAGGCTCATCTTGTATATTTCCTACCCCAATCCTAAAACCAGCCATTTCTCTGAGGAGCCCTGGTTCCTCTTATTGGACAGCGGTATGAGAAACAAACCACAGATCTAATGCTCATTACTGCTGGGGGGTCATTGTCTGGAGGAATGTGTGTGGATAGGAACCCACGTATGCAAAACTGTAACAATCCTCCAGGACTCTGAGATGATAAACATCTGTCACTCTAAGCCACCCAGTTTGTACAGCAGCCCTAGGAAATTAATACAAGACCCTTCCCCTCCTCTGCAGTGAGTCTCCCTCCCTGTTTCCTTCTTTTATACCCTCACAGTTTCTCCGCACAGCCAGCTGTCTTCCTGCCTTTGTTGTTTCGTGTCTCTTTGGCTACTTCCTACCCATTCCTTCCAGATTCCACTCAGACACCAGCCCTCTGGCTGCCTTGGCATGCCCCCCCACCATGCACAGTTAGGTGCCCTGGTCCATACAGCCCCTTGCGTGTCCACATAGTTACTGCGACGTCGCTGTCGCCTCTCACTTGACTGTGCGCTCCTTGAGGGAAGACTCCGCCTTTGGCTCCCAGGGTGTGCAGCTGCTCAGGTGTCCCATACACCAGGAGAAGGCTGCAGAAACTGAAGCCTGATGAAGGCCATGGCAGCTCCAGAATTTTATTCTAGGAGGGTCCCAAGGTGGCATTTGGTTTGCAGGAGCGGAACCCCGAAACCAAAATTGCCCAGCACTTAACAAGCGTTAGAGAATTACAGTTCGTGTTAGAGGCGGAGAGATCAGGCCGCGTTGTGCAGGGGTCACCTCCCTCTACAACCCGGTGGAAGCAAACTCTAATATCCTTTGCTTCCGATGAAGAATCTGAGGAGCTGCCATGCTCTTGATCAGACTTCAGTTTCTGCAGCCTCGCAGGTCACACGCTTCCTTGAAGGTCACACGGGCGGCTCATGGCAGGCTGGGACTGCAACCTAGCTCGGTTTGTCTGACTCCAGGCTTGTCATCGCGGGAGGCGTTTAGGGGGCTTGAGGTCCCCCACCTTGTGCATCAAGGACCAGCCTAGATCTAACGGAGTTGACAGCGAGGCGGGAATCCCAGCCTTCCCTGCGAAGGGAGGGCGCAAGGGGGCACCGCTGTTGAGGGCGAGCGGCAACCATGCCGACAGCTGTTGTGCATTAGCTGGGATGGGGTGGAGGGAACTACAGTTCCCAGGAAGCAGTGCGGCTCCCTGGCTGCCCCGCTCAGGCCACGCCCAGACCACGCCCCCACCCGCCTCGGCCACGCCCCGGCCACGCCCCCGGGCCGGCTGGTATATAAGGGCCGAATGGCCCGGCGGCGGGCAGAGCGCGGAGGCGGCGCGGGCGCGCGCGGGGCTGCCGGGGCCGGAGGAGGCTGCTGCTCGCCCGCTCGCCCGCTCGCCCGCCCGCCGCTCCGCGCTTCTCCCTCCGCCTCCCCGGCCCCGCGCACCTACGAGCTCCGGGCCGCGGGCCGAGCTGCCCCGGGCGCTGTCCGGGCCTGCAGAGGGGATGCCGGCGGGGACCTCGGGCTCGCGCCGGCGTTGCGCAGCAAAGAAAGGCGAGGCGCGGCGTCGGGGCTGCGCGCCCTGGAGCTCCGGGACGCGGCACTTGGGAACCCCCGCGGCGAGCTCCCGCCATCTCCGCGCGGCCGGAGCGCGCAGCCCGGGGCTGGCCTCGGGTGGAAAGTGCGGGGAATGGGGCGAGGGGCTCCGGACCCCCCACCGTGGATTACTTGGTGTGCATCAGCCGGGCTCAGACGACCCCCACCCCCGCGACCTCGTCTGCGTCCTGGGCTTGCTTCCTTCCACCTGGCAGTCGGGGCGCATACCTGGCAGGTAAGTGTTCCCTGCGTTTCGAGGGAGGGGGTTTGGTGCGCTCCTCTCTCCCCGCCCCCCCCCTCCCCCCCGCGCCGCTTTCTGGAGCTCTTGGGGTTTGCACGGAAATTTCTGCTCTCGCACTGACATCTCCGCAGAGACATCCCCTCGGCCCCCCTCCGGGCGGCCCCCCGCGGGACAGACCCTCCGCCGGGGTGGGGGTGGGGGTGGGGGGCCCGTCGCCCTAACCTCCGCCCTCGTGGCCGCCCCGGGGCCCGTTACCCCGGGAGGGAGCGCTGCCGCCTCGCCGACCCAGACTGCGGCGGGCTGCGTGGGGGCTGCGGCGTCTCCCCAGGTCCCTGTGGCCGGGCCTTGGGTGAGCGGCTTAACTGCAGGGCCACCCACCCAGGGTGCTGTGGGCAAGGCTTCCCGAAGGATGGGAGACGGCAGGATCCCGGGGCACCGCGTCCACCGTCCGCCGTGCATGCACCGGGTTCCAGGTCAGCGTGGGGAGGGGGCTTAGTCTTGAACCCTGAGCTAAAAGCAAACCAGTTTTAATCTATAGCCGCATCCTCTCCTTGTCCTTTTGTGTCGGCCGCCCAGGCCACGGTTTGGGGCAGCTCCCGTGCCTGTCACTGAGTGGGCGACCCAATAGATGTTTGTTGAATGAATGACTGAGCTAGTCCGTCTTGATGTGCAGAGAAGCGGGGGTCTCCTTTACCTTCTCCCTCCTTGCCACTAGGGCTCAACTCCAGGACACCCCCCCCCCCAACCCGGAAGATGGGCTTCCTGGTGATGCTTTCCCAGATGTGGGATTCACTCCCCCCCCCCCCCCACCTTGGCAGCCTGTCCCTGATGATCCATTTCCAGCCCAGAAGTCCCTCCTGCAAAGACAACTTCTGGAAGCTGTCAAGGGGGCCTCCCTGGGGGTGTTCTCAGGTGCTGTGCCTCCAGTGAGCACCTGCTGGGGGTGGGGGGAAGGAGGGAGGGCCAGGCACCGCAGGAGGAGAAGAGGTGGTCTGTGTTAGTACTGTCCCCTCCCCCCTGGAGCCTGTGCCTCTGGCTGCACCCAGGTCCCTGGAAATGCTCAGGTTGACGCAGCACCTTTTCCTGTGGCCTTTATACCCACCCTCTCCCCCTGGCAGCCTCCTGCCGCCCCCAGAGAGGAAATATTAAACTGTCCCACCATTCACGCACAGCTCCACCTCTGCACCTCACTCGATTTTAAAAGTATTCCGTGTTCTCTCTCTTCTTTGGAGGGCTTGGGTGGCTCCGTCGCTGAAGGGTCTGCCTTCAGCTCAGGTCATGATCTCGGGGTCCTGGGATCGAGCCCCACATCGGGCTCCCTGCTCAGTGTGGGGTCTGCTTCTCCCTATTCCTCTGCCTCTCCCCCTGCTGGGGCTCTGTCTGCCTTTCTCTCTCTCTCTCTCTCAAGTGAATAAATTAAAAAAAGTCTTTAAAATGTAAAAGAAAACCACAAAAAAAGTGTAAAAAGCAGGAAAAAAATACTCAGTTCCAGTAGTGCTGGCAGTTTGATGCATTTCCTCATTGCTGAAGCCCTGCAATGTATACACTTTGTTTACTGCTTTTTTCCTCTCGATTTTGCTTGAACAGTTCCCCAGGTAATGGCTGTATTCCTCTGCCGGCATCAAATCCTAATCTGACAATTCCCCTCTTGTTGGACACGAAGGTATTTCTAGATGTTTACCCTTAGAAGTAGAGCCTCGGTGAGCATCTTTTCTACACAAAGCTTTGTCCACCCTTTGGATTATTTCCTTTGGAAAATTACCAGAAATCACTGTCTTTGCTTTAAGTCAGAGTCATGTCTGAAGCTGGAGAAATGCCCCTCTGGGTGGACATTTCGGAGCTGGGCTTGGAGGAAGAGATCCCCACTTAATCCGTCACACACCTTCTGGCACCTGGGAGCCAGAAGACAGTGGGCGCTGGGAAGACACTTGCTGAGTAAATGCAGTGTTTCGTTCATTTCGGTTTTCCTGAGGCCAGCATTGGCATGAGAGTAACTTATGCTTTGCGTCCACGACTACCTTGTAAATTATTTTAGCAAGGCCACAGGTGAAGATTTAGTAGGCGGCTGGATTAAAACTGCTGTCCTTTTTTTTTTTTTTTTTAAAGAATTCACTTTTGATTTTGATAGAGATCTAGATTTACAGGAAAGTCACAAAAATAGTACACGGAGTTCCCCTATACTCTTTACCCAGCTTCCCTGAATGTTAACATTTTTCATACCCACAGCGAGGTGGTCAGAGCCAGGGGATTAACATTCACAGACTACTTTGAACTCCTCTTTGGGCCTTATTCCGATTTCTCCTAAGGTCCTGCTGATGTCCTTTACCGGGCTCAGGAGCCAATTCAGAATCTTGCATTGCAGAAAATTCTGACGTAACAAAAAAAAGCGGGAGTTGAGAGGGATTCAGGAGATGCTCTTCTTCCTCTTTGTTTTTTTTTCCTAAACCATTTTATTGAGGTGTGATTGACATACACAAAGCTGTGCGAATTTAACGTATACAACTTGATGAGCTCGGTAATGAGTGTACACCGTGAGACCCTGACCACAGCCTAGGCCATAAACCTGCGTGGCCTCCAAAAGTTCCCTCCCACCCTCTTTATTATCATTATTATTTTGTTGATAAGAGCACTTACCAGAAGATCTTCCCTCTTAGCAAATGTTTAAGTGTACAATGCAGTATTGTTAACTGTGGACGCTGCGCTGTACAGGAGAACACTAGGCCTTATTCAGCTCAGCAGAGCGTCTTTATTCTGGAGAAGGTTTTTGAGTCGAGACTTCTTCCACTTTCTTGCCCAGGTTGACTTGCCCCTCGTCCCTCCCTATTTATGGCCAGCGGAGCCGCTGAGACCCGACGGGGCCCAGAGGAAAGGGGAGCCCCCGCCGGGAATGGCAGGAAACTTCTCTGTGTACCCCTCCTTCCTTCCCCCGACACCTCCACTGGGAGTGAGTCGTTGAGTAAAAATTGGGTTATAGCCTGATCTGTCCGGACACGTCTTCCAAGGGGTAGGTGGATGGATGACATCCGGTGTGCGTGAGAGCGAGCCGCCAAGCACCGAATCCGCTGCTGACAAGTCCGGCGTGCAATGCCTGTGTGGGTGACTCACGCCGGCCCGAGTAGCAGGTGTGCCGGGCTGCTAAGTGTGCAGACCCAGCAGAGGCCGTGTTTCCTGGTTATCTTGGCAGGTTTGAAGGAACAATGGGTTCTACTCTTACCTCGGACTGGATTTTGGGGATTGCCCAGCCCCAAGGGCCAGGGAGTGATCCCCCTTTTCTTTAGGGGGCTTCTTTCACCCAAGAGGGCTGCGGAGAGCCAGCCCGAAGGGGTTTTGGAAGTGGTTGATGTGGATGGAGGCCCGAGTGTCCTTGCATGAGAGAAGGAAGACCTGCGTTCAGTGAGGAAGCCCACGGCAGAGGCCCTTCTGCGCCTCCAGCAGAGACCACGTTAGCCTCAGTGTCGTCAACAGCCTACGTATGCTCGAGTTAGGGCCGTCCCCTCCTGCTGGGGGCGGCTGCCCAGAGCGAGTGGAGGTGATGTTTGTTCGGGATCAGGAAGTTTTGAGTTACTTGAGTCTCCACACAACAGACTTCAGTTGTCCAGAGAGAGTTTTGGGGGTGTTGTTGGGGGTCTGGTCGCCTAGCGTGGATGTTTCTCCTCCTCTTTGAAGCCCTTCCCGCCTTCCTATTAGACCTCCTGAGCTCTGGAGGATACTCATCCTCTCCTTCCCCGTCCCCCCCACCCCCACCATCCCCGGTGCGCACACACGGGCCCAGACGGTTTCCGTAACCCGGCAGCTCGGCGAGGAGCATAACAGGAAGTCTTGGTGGGAGACGGGCTGGGGATGTTGCCTCTACTTCTGGAACAGCTTCTTCTGTCTACACCTGCCTTGTCCCTCACCTCAGTGACTCCTTGTGGGCCCTCCCTTCTCAGGAGCCTCTGCTGTCCCCTAGCTGGACGTGGGCCCGGTCCAGACTGTTCGCTGGGCCGCTCCCCCAGTCTCCCCAAGTTGTGGTTTGCACGAGGACGGATTGCCTGGGGAACTTGAGAAGAAGGAGTACTCTTCATGAGCACTCAGCAGCCATCCTGCCCTCCCCTGCCTTAGAGGCTCTGTTTGGGTATGTGTGGGGGCTGGGGGTCTGCATTTTTGACAGGCTCCCCAGGCCATTCCAGTACAGATGGACACTTTAAGGATCAGGGTGTTGACTGATTTCTTGGCCAGCAAAACCCTGCATTGAGACTTTCCCCCCCGCTGAAGCTTACCCAGCCACAAAACGATCTTTTCTCTCTTCCAGGAAGCCTTCCAGGCCTACCTCCACCAGGCCGGGGCCCCCACGTGCACTTATTTGGTTTGTAGGTACATCTTTTGAAATCTGAGTCTTGGCAATCAGGTATCCTTTGTGCTTGGTTAGGACAGGAATGGCTGTGTTTGGATGATAAAGGTTGGGCAGTTGTGGGTTTTGGGGACGACTTAGATCTGCAGGCTCTACCCCTGGGTTTGCGAGTTCCCGGGGAGCTTGGAAGAAGAGGCCCCGCGATAGGCAGCTTCCCGCTGCTTCTGTTAGTCGGGCCCACGCAGACCACTGCTCCTCCTGTTTCTGGACGTTGTCGTCTTAGGCAATGTCCACCGTCCCCACGGAGCTGGTCGGGGTCCTCCGCGGCCAGGTAGCCCCCGTTCTTCATGTGGCACATGCTCCCAGCTCACTTTCCACGAGCAAGACAAAGGTCCTGGACGAATGTGCTCACTTTGATCCATGTCGTTGGCTAGAGACGCCCTGTTCAGAATCGCGTGCTTTGCGGACTAGGTTTGCACCTGGAGAAAGGTCTGTACGGAACCAATCATGGTCGGTCACGTGACGTGCGAAAGGCCTGGAGGAAGCATCCAAGCGCAGGAATGCTGAAAAGGCTGGTTTCTGTCTAAGCATTCTGTTTGTGATGTGAATCATCGCCTCCTCCCGCATTTGGTTTGTTGGTACAGGTTTTCACATAGAAATCTTGAAACCAGGTGTTTTTTTTGCAGTTGGTTGAGACAGAAGTGGCTGCGTTGGGACGGATGATAACGTTCTGGGTCCGTAGAGATGAGTCAGACCTTCAGTCTCCCCCTGGGGTCTGTGAGCTTCCCCCCCCCCCAACCCTCCTGGCCCACCGCCTCGCCAGGCCCCACCGTCGTTTGGGAAATGGCCCTTACGGGGAGCTGGTGGTGTGGTCTCCAGCCCCCTTGCATGTCCTGCAGGGTGACCTTGTCCCACTTTAGAGTGGTCTGTGCTTTCCTTGGGCTGGCCGGGAAGCCTGAGAGGAACGGGGCAGGACGGAGCGTCTCCGCCGGCCCGAGATCCCCCGTGTCAGCCCGCGCCCGGCTGGAGCCACCGAGGGACCGTCCTGTCCCGTTACCCTCACCGTCGGCGCGTGGCCCGTCATTCGCCAGCACACGCCCTGCCTCCCTCCCAACTTCTGCAGGTGCTGAGTGCCTGCTGGACGCCTCCTTGGACACTGCCGCAGCCCCTTGCCGCCTTCTCCCGTGGCCTTCGGGTTGGCGGGAAGCGTTTGATTTCGCTGACTTTGCGGAGGAAGGTTCTGCGGCGCTTTGGGCGTGGAAGGGAGGGTCTCCGAGAGCCTGGCCTTCGGGGGCCCAACCTTCAGCGTGTGGGTGAAGGCCTCGGGAGCTCCCGGGACCATGACTGTTTCGGCTGTCCTCCCTTCCTGTCTTAGCTCATTTTTTTTTTTTTAAAGATTTTATGTATTTATTCATGAGAGAGGCAGAGACAGAGGCAGAGGGAGAAGCAGGATCCCTGCAAGGAGCCCGATGCGGGACTCGATCCCGCGACCCCGGGATCACGCCCTGGGCCGAAGGCAGACACTCAACCACTGAGCCACCCAGGCGTCCCCCTCCCTTAGCTAATTTAAACATTTTTCACCTTTTGTTTGTTATGGTGGCAGATTTTACCAGGGTAACCATTTCTTACGGGTGCGATTAACGGCGCTCACGCTGCCTCTCCGTCCTGCCACCATCCATCCGTCTCCAGAGCTTGGTGAGCAGCCCCGACCCCGACCGAGACTCTCTGCCCTCCCAACACCAACTCCCTGTCCCCCTGTCTCACACCCCAGCGGCCACCATTCTGGTGTCTCCATCGATAGGGACCTTGCGGAAGTGCGGGGACCGAGCATTTGTCCTTCCCGTGTCTGCCTTACGTCACTGAGCATCACGTCCCCCAGGTTGGCCCATGTTGTAACAGGTGTCCCAATTCTTTCCCATTTTAAAGCTTAAAACCTTCCCACCGTGCGGAGACCGCATTTTGTTTATCCACCCGTCCATCGATGGGCACTTGGATTTGCTTCCGCCTCGTGGCCACTGTGACCACTGCCGCCCTGACCATGGGTGTGCAAATAACCTGTTGGTGTCCCCGCTTTCAGGTCTTCTGTGCCTATGCCCAGAAGTGGGGTTGCTGGACTCTAGGGTCATTTCATGTGTGATTTTTTTCTTTTACTTTTTTTTTCTTTTTTTTTTTTTTTGAGAAACCATCGGATTGTTTTCCAAAGCAGCTGCAGAATTTCACATTCCACCAGCAGTGAGGCAGAAAAGTTTGGATTTCCCCACTCACTCCCTGGCTTTTGTTTTTGATCACAGCCATCCCACCGAGTGTGAAGTGGCACTTTAATTATAAAGGCAGGTCGACCCCCACGGTGAGAATGTTTCCCACCCTGGTTTTACACTCGGGGATGCCTGTGGATCTCCTTTTCTCTCCCAGGGAGAATCTTCCCTGGGAGCTAAGCACCCCGGGGAAATGAGGAGCAGTGGGGTTTACGTGGGCAGCGCTCGGCCCAAGTCGGCTTTGTGCATTAAAAGGATTGATGATCTAGTGAGTTCTTTCCATCCTGATTATTTGCCATGGGAGTTTTTACAAGTGGTTTTGTGTCCCTATCGCGTCTGGTACCACCCCCAACCCGGCGAAACAGCCAGGTGTCCTCCCCATTTTACGGAAGAGGTTATCAAGGCACAGGTGAGGGAAGGATGTGCCGGAGGTGGACACTGACCCAGAGGAGCCAGCTCCTGACTCCTCACCTGGCACACACCGTGCACAGGGAGGATTTTGGAAGTGTTGGTACAATGGGGGTGGGGGTGGGTGCTGGGAAGATGGAGATTGGTGTCTCCATTGGAGGGAACTCCAGGGGGAGCCTTCTTTAGGTGGCCAGATTTCATATATGAAGTTTGCTGGCCGTGGTTTTTTGTTTTGTTTTGTTTTTGGGAAAAAAAAATTAACTTTTCTATGAAACTCTTCTGCACAGCCACATGGGTTAAGAAACATCTTTTGGAGCACCGTGGTGCCGTGATAGATCTCCGTCTCGGCTCCCGTGGAGAGCCCTGGTTCGAGGCTGGGTCAGAATGCCCAGCTGCCCAGCTCCCTCTTCAGGTTTTTTTTTCCTGAAACTGTGTGTGATCCCCCAAAGCTCACTCTTTTCCGGCTGGTTATTGGACATCCCCAGCGTGCATCCAGCCTCAGCGGGGGTTAGGTGTTTGCAGGAAGTGGTCTTAGTGGCCTGGGGACCGATTGTGTCTGCAGACAGAAAGCGACCTCGTGTCCCTGGAAGCATCATGAATGTGGTTCTAGTTCATTTCAATTTTTTTTTTCCATTCTGATGTTTCTTTTTATTTTTTAAAACGAAGCAACAAGAACCAAAGTTCTTACTCCTGTGGATGGGGTGAAAGAACAGGGTGCTCCCAAGCTCGAGGAGGAGGCTTTCTTCTCTCTCGGAGGGGAAGGGAGGAGGTGCCTGCCTATGGCATCGCCCCACCCCGGCCCCGGCCTGTGACCCCTTCCTCCTCTGACTTCACACAGGACACGTCTAGTGGCCCCAGGGTCACCCTGGCGGAGGCTTCTCTGAATCTGAGGGCATCCGTGGCCCCTGGCAAGCCAGCTGGGAAATTTAGATGTTTGGGTTTTTAATTAAATTTCTTAAGTAGAAACCAGGAATGTGGTTAACCAAAGAGCTGAGATGGTCCCAGTTTCTAATTCCACCCTGGCCACTGGGCTTTTCCGCCTTTCCCGGAATTGTTTTCTGGTCACTTTCCACTGACCTGTTTGTATCCTGTCCTCCTCCTCCACCCGCCTCATGTTGTACTTGAATTAAAGCCTTTCCTCGTTTCCAGATTCTTTCTCTCTGTCCTGGTCATCCTGGCATCTGTCTGTAGGGGAAGATGACTTGGGGAAGATGCCTGTGTGGCTGCCTTCATGGGTGGTGGTCAGAATGGCCATTTGATATCACCTGTGCCCTAAAGCAGGCCCTTGCCCTGTTCCTTCTGCCTCCCTGGATGAGGGTTCAACAAATACAGCCGCCAACCCGTGCCGGCTGCCAGAGCAGCAGTGTTACGTCGGGAAGGAGAGAGAAGCCCGCCTTCTGCAGGCTGGGAGCAGATGGCTCCAGCGTCTCTTTCTTCATCCTCATAGGCCTGCTTGTGGGTGGGCATCATCATCTCTGACATCAGAGGTTTAAAAGGTTTAGAGACTTGAAGCAATGTCCTTAAGACGCCAGAGCTTTGCAGGATGGAGCCGTGGTTCAGACTCGGGTCTTAACACGTGCCCAACCCTGGGGTCCCATCCTGGCCCGGTCACCAACATCTTTGTGACATTGTATGAGTCACCGGGCCCCTCTGGGCTCTATTCCTCATTCATTAAAAAACGAATCTATTTTTAGGTTGAGTGATTTTGGTTGCAAATTGCAGAGAAACCAATTCTAATGGGCTTAAATAATCAAGTTTTGGGTTGTTAATTTGACTGGAGAGTCTATGCATTATGCTTTTGGGTGATTTGGGGGGTGATTGGGCTCTCTGGTTTTTTTTTTTTCCAATTCTTTTTTTTTCCTTTTTTATCTGTTTTCAAGATTTTATGTATTTATTCATGAGAGACACACAGAGAGAGGCAGAGACACAGGCAGAGGGAGAAGCAGGATCCCTGCAAGGAGCCTGATGCAGGACTCGATCCCAGGACCCTGGGATCACGACCTGAGCCAAAGGCAGACGCTCAGCCACTGGGCCACCTAGGTGCTCTTCTCCAATTCGTTTCATTCTTGTGTTTTACTTTCCCAGTAGAAGCAGAACGGCAGGAGTATTTGCAGACCCCTGCCTCCACAGACCCAGAGTAAGAGAATGCCTTGATCGCAGCTTTCCAGAGGGCTGACCCTGTGGGAGCTCACCCCTGGGAGGTGATCCATCCGTGTGCCAAGAGGTGGGATGCCCTGATTAGCTGTCCTTGGTCACATGCCTCACAGCTGATCTGTGGGTCGAGGCAGCTTCCCTCCCCAGAGCCACTGGGATGTGCAGACGGAAATTAGGGCCTTAGGAGCAGGGCGGGATACAGAGAAATATCAGATTTGCTACGAATGAATTGGACCAGTGGATAATCCACCAGAATGAATGGTGGGCAGGGAATTGATTGTGTTTCCCACTGTCTAGCTAGGGACCTAGGAGGGTGGAAAGGTATGGTAATGCTCAGTGACAGGTGGCAAATGGATGAACCTTACCAGTTCTTCCCTCCTCTGAGTCTCTGAACCCGAGAGTCTGTTTTTTTTCAGGGGACATCATCTTGCTCCATCAGGGAGCTAGGGCTTTGGCTCTGGGATCTCCAAGACCAGCCTTGCAGGGGATCACTCACGGCTGGGTTTTCATTTACCTGCATGAAAGGGCTGTTACCTGCATAGCCAGTTGATGCTTGGAATGGCAGCTCTTGCCTGAGATTCCTTTAAAACGAAGGAAAACACCTTCCCCCATTCTGAGCACCTCCAGACTAGGGATGTTGCTCCTGGCCTACCTGGCAGAGGCAAATCCTGTCCTATTCCTGGTGTGAAAAGCCCAGTGATGGGAACAGGGGCTAGTGGGTTTGTACAGGCTTCTCGCTGAGCTCCTGGGGAGGAGACTGAGCACCCAGTCAGACCAGACAGAGGGCTCGACCTGGAGCAGCCACACACGTGGACTGATGTAGATGGCTCCAATGTGTTCACAGGTACAGGTGCCAGCTTGTGGCCCAGCTTCTGGGGGCTCCGTGTTAGAGGGATGGCTTTGCTCTCCAGGCTGTTGAGCTCCAGGTGGGGGCCCTCCTTGCTTGCTTTGTCCGCACATTACACAGGTAGGCTTTGTCTGGGGAGCAGTGACTCATGCTCATGGGTCGTGTGAGCCTCCTTAAAGGCAGCCATGCTGTCCTGGCAGGTGCTCCCAGCTGGCCTCATTTGTTATTGCGAGGAAAAAGGTTCATTATCATGGCGATAAATTATTTCTGCTCTGAAGCTGGAATGTGAATAGCCTCTTTAGGAAGGGTGGTGCAGTGGAGGAGAGGGGTGATTGTCGTGTCTTCAAGTGATGCATGTCCTAGGACGTGTGCTAGCTGCTTCGTTCAGTATTGCCCCCATTTAATCGATGGGCAAGCTGAGACTCCCAAGAGTTAAGTCACTTGTCCGAAGTCACCCTGCCCTCCTGGAGCCCAACCTTGATCTGCTTCCAGGTTGGCACATGACGGCATCCACCTGGCTTCTGGCTGCCAGCTTGCGTCCCAGCTTCTTTTGGAAAATGCCAAAAGTCACACATGGACTTGATAACATCTCGATAGCGATGATTCATCCTTCCCCTCTTCCTCCTTACCACGGACAAGTTTAAAACAGCGTTTCCTTCTCCCTTCTCAGTGAAGTCAAGAGTTAAAACAAATTTACACCAAATTAATGGAAAGGTTCATCTAGAGTTACCCCGAGGAAAACACGATCACTAACTGCTCCCCGGGTTCCAGGTCTTTCCTCGCCTTCCCCCTCCTGTCTTGCCGTCCTCCCGTTGCTCCCTGCAGGTGTAAAATCCCGCTGGAAGAGCTACAAGTCATTGCGCACCAGCTCCCAACTAGCAAGGGTGGAGTCGGGATCCGGACGCAGGTCTATTTCGTTTTTAAACCACTGCATTTCCTTCCAGTATTGTCCTGAGTCTGTGCACTTAGGAGATGCCCGTGTCCCGGGCGTGCGTCGACGTCATCAGTCCCCGTGTTGTTGAAATCCCGGGAGGGATGCTCAGGCCTCGGCCCGCCCAGGTGGAGTCCTGTCGCATTTTCCATCTCCTGCGATCGTTGGCATTTAGAGCGGTGATTCAGGGGTGGTCTAGCATCCTCGCTAGAGGAACCTTATGAGGTTGGGTGCACACGTGTGAGCGGGACAGGGAGGCAGACTGGCCCACGATGGAGGCCTCCGATGGAAATGCTGTGTTGAAGGGTTGTGACGCTTCATCCCCCGGATGGTGTTCTGTGCGCTTTACTCCTTGAGCTCAAAGCTGAGCTGAGCTTTCACACCACACCTGCGGCTCGGCCTGCCCTTCTGATGTTGTGCTTGGAAACTGGACAGAGTCGTCCAGGGCTGGGCCAGCATCACCTCCGCCCGGGTTTAAGGGCAGGTGAGAGATCCTTGCCCATCTGGGCCGCGCTCCCGTTAGCCACCACGTGCTCTGTCCTTTGCTCACAGGATGTCATTGGGAAAGTGGAGAATGGAGCCTGTGTGGCCTTGGGGTTGGGGAGGGGTGGCAGTCGAGGTGTGTCTAGTTTGCGGATCGCGTGGACTGAATCTTGGATTCTTCCTCCCACTTCTTTGCTTGCCTCTTCTTGGCTTAAAACCTGTGTGAAAAAAAAAACAAAAAACAAAACAAAACCTGTGTAAACAGGGGCAGCCAGGGTGGCTCAGCGGTTTAGCACTGCCTTCGGCCCGGGGCCTGATCCTGGAGACCCTGAATCGAGTCCCATGTCGGGCTCCCTGCATGGAGCCTGCTCCTCCCTCTGCCTGTGTCTCTGCCTCTCTCTCTCTCTCTCTCTGTCTCTCATGAATAAATAAATAAATTCTTAAAAAAAAATAAAACTGTGCAAGCATTACAGAAATGGAGAGCATGTTCATGGCTCTATGTGCTTCGGCTGCCATTGTCTCTCTGCTCCAATGTCGCTGGATATAACTTGGGAGAAAAAAAATTCCACTTTCTAGTCCAGAGCTCCAGTCCACTTTGGGTTTTCTTCTCGGAAGCCCAGAGCTTGGGCTGCAGAGGGTAGGATTTGGGAAGCGCAAGATTGGGCTTCCATTGGCTTAAGTGCGGTGACTATGTGAAGGTGGCCTGTGTCCTCGGACGTGCAGGCAAGTGTAACCAGCCCCCCGAGCTCTGTTGGCCTGAGTGGACAGACAGCACTGGGGTGCAGTGAGGTGCCCCCGATGGTCCTCCTTCCTGGGGTCTGCAGTGGGCTCGTCTCACTCAGCCCTCACTCTTCCCTGCAACCTGCTAGTCACTACCTTCCCGAGGGGCTGTGTCCCTCTCCCTGTACTTAGTGACACTCACGGGGAGGGGGGGCAAGAACCCTAGAATCCAATATTGCTGTCCAGTCATTCCTCGGGTTAAACTCACTCTCTGTTTTTGCTTTTACCCAATCTTTCCCTTCCCCTCATGTCTGCATGACTGACAATGTAACATGTACCGGTGATTGGTTCACATACGTGGATTTTTCTCCTTCGGCACAGTCAGAAGCGTCCATTCACGGCACCTGGCCTGAGGCCGACTCTGGTATAAGCAGTTTATATCTTGGGGAGGTGACAGGTCAGAGGCCCACGCCACTCTGCCCTTTGTGTGTGGCCCTGGGTGCTGCACCCATGGACTGGCAAGGCCCCCCAGACACGTTGCGTTGGGAAGATGGGTACGCATCTTGGTTTGGGGAGGGGTTACAGGTCTCTGCTCCAAGTGGCCCTGGCCGTTGCACGCTTCCGTCCCTTGTGCCTAGAATTGGTGGCTTCGGCAAGGGGGCTGGTTTTACTAATTTGCCTTGTGGCTTTGGACGGGTTTTACCACATCTTGGGGCCTCAGCCTCCTGCCTGTGTACCTTCGAGTGTACACTCGGTTCCTTGATTAATCCCGGCATAGAAGGCGTCTCCTTGTCTCCCCTGCTGCCTTCGGCAGATGCGCGGGAGCAAGGTGGGCAAGAAGAAACGCCCGATTGTTCTTGGCGGACGCGTCGCTCCAGCTCTTTCTGCCGTACGGACCGCACAGCTTCCTGGACAAGGGCTCCGTGAAACTATAAGCGAAATAACACGCAGCCGTCTCGTGGGCCCTTCTTTATAAAACATCACTTGTGATGATAGTTTGGGATGTCTTCAGACGTAAGCTAGGGTGACCTTGGGCCATAATAAACAACGAGGGATGAGCACTGGGTGTTATTCTGTATGTTGGCAAATTGAATACCAATAAAAAATAAATTTATTATTAAAAAAAAAACCAACAACAACGGGGGGAGTAAATTACCCCCCTCGCCCTGGGGCCGGAGAGAATTTTATTTATTGAAGGGCCTGGGGGTGTCCTGCCTCCCCGCTTTCCACAGCCAACATTTGGACTCAAACTGCCTTCGAGGGATTGATCCTCTTAGTATGACGACGGAATGGAGGCCCTTCGTTTCGGTAAAAGTAAGATTTCTGGGACGCTGGGGTGGCCTAGTGGTTGAGCATCTGCTTGCAGCTCTGGGTGTGATCCTGGGGTCCTGAGATCGAGTCCTGCATTGGGCTCCCTGCATGGAGCCTGCTTCTCCCTCTGCCTGTGTCTCTGCCTCTCTCTCTGTGTCTCTCATGAGTAAATATAATCTTAAGAAAAAACATGAGATTCCTGTTTGCTGGGGGTTCCCGACCTGGCTTTGGGAGGCCGACCCCGCTGCAGGGCTCACAGCCCCCCCGCCACCAGAATCCTGCTCTGCAGCGGTTGCTCCCCCTGCTTGCATTTCTGTTGTCCTGGAGGCAGAGCTGCCTGGTAATAACCTGAATTGCTCTGGGAGGGAGAAGTCCTCGCCACACCCCCTCTTCCTTCCCGCCCTCCTCACCCTCCCCTCCTCCTAGGAGGGGAGGAAAAAAAAATAAAAAAAATCATTCTTCCTTTCTGCATCTGTGTCTTTAAGAATTCCCTGCATTGTAGCCCCGGGACAGAGACCCTTCTGTGAGAGTCTGCTGGAGGCCTGTCCTCCGTGACACCCCGCCCCCCATATTAAAAGACCATCGGAACAAGCTCCCCATTCTCCTCTGGAGAGGGTCCCTCTGTCCCAAGCCAAGCAACTCTTAAGGGAGCGTTTATCCTGGGACACTCAGCTTACAAAGCCCGCTGCAGCGTCAGATAAACTCACTCAGACCCGCGGGGAGAAGGACAAAACCCCCTTTATTTTCACCCCTGCGGGGAGACCAATAAGGACTTTGTGCTGAGAGCAGGGGTCTGAGCAAACAGAGGAGGGGTCTGTGGTGGGGCTGGGCTGGGGGGAGTGGAGAGCCTCCAGGGCCATTATCTTATCAGCTTATCTTTAGGGGGACTCTCAGCAGGGGACAGTGGGCTGTGACTCTGCTGGAACCACCTTGGCTGTCCCCTGCAGCGCCCCGAGAAACCCTTGGGCGGATTCGCCTTGGTTGTGCCAAGAGGAATCCCTGGTTTCTTTCTTCAGCCTATTTGGATAGGGCAACGCTTGTGCACTTGGTGGGCCAGGCCCCAGTTGTGTGCATGCGCCTGCACATCTGGGCGAGGTTGCGTGCATGCACCCCATCTGGGGGTCTGCGGGCACCCCCGGCCCCTCACGTGTGGCCGTTGCCATAACTCGGGCATAGCCTTTGTTGTGCGTGGCGAGATGTTTTCACTCAGTCATGTAAGCCAGACGTTTCCGTGATTGGTTGTTGGAATTGGAGTCTTGTTAGTTGAACAGCTACTGAGTGCTCTGCAGACCTGGGACGTAGGCCGAGAGGACAGCGCCGGGCCTCCCATCACCAAGGGAGTGTCTGCGCCTCGAGCCTCTGCCCGCTGCCCAGCAGGAGGACCCCGCACAGCTCAAGGGGGTGCAGGGGAGGAGCTGAGGGCGCCGGGGTCACAGCAGCATGAGGGTGCTGGTGCTGCCGGGCCCTCGCCTCCTGGCCTGGCTTTGGTTTGGGTTTTGCTGTTCCTCGCTCCCTTTACGTGGCTCCGGCTGGAAAGCTGCTCCTGAAGCGCTGCAAAGCGAAGCTGTGCGTTAGAGCCTCTCGCACCCCTTGTACCCCGTGCCCTCGGAGTGCTTGTCTCGCACGGGTGCCCCCTCCTAGCGGGGAGACAGCAGAGAGGCTGGAGCCTCTGCTGCCCACCTGGCTGCTGCAGCAAACAAGCTGAGTTAAGGGCCCTTGCTGGAGGGAGCTGTGGTCGAGAAGGAACCTTCCCCACGAATGTCTTGAGAGAGAGGATCCCTGACCCCGTTCCCAGCGCCCCCCTGAACCCTAAATCTGTGACTGTCTCCCCATTTTCTTTCCTCGGGGTGGTGGACCCTGGTGGTGGGGGTTGGCGGGGTGAGAGGAGGGGAGGGCAGGAGGGTCGGCTCCTGAAATTCCCAGGTGGCCTGTGTCTCATGTCTGCCCGCCCCAGGAGTGGGTGCCTGCGGGAGGCCGGGTGGGGGTGCAGCGGCAGCCGGAGAGGCCTTTCCAGCAGGGCTTCGTGGCCCAGGTGAGGTCCCTGTTCACAAATCACGGCTGCCAGGGCAATCAGGGGACCCGCATCCCAGGGCCGGAGGCTCCTGGGCCTTCCCCTCGTGGCAGAGCCTGCCTTGCCCACGGGCCATTGGTTCCCCGCTGAGGCTGCCTACAGTGTGAACCAGGAGGGCAACAGTTGCCCCGGATCGCTGGGACTAAAGTGATGGAGGGGCCACCTTGGTGAGAACCTGACCTTCTGCGGACAGACAGCAGGAGCTCCGGGCTCTGCAGGTGGACTTCCTGCAAGAGGAGGCTGGGTGGGTCTCAGAAGCAGGCGCTGGGCACGGGTGGGGTGGGGAAGAAGGGGAAGCAACAGCCCCATCTCGGACAGTCGGAGGGTGGGCCTCTGCATCCCTGGTGTGTTCCTGGACCAGGCTCCCAGGACTGGATGGAGAAAATGAGCATCACCGGCCTGAAGTCGCCACCAGCCATGGGATCCAGAATAATCTCCAGGGAACATTCACACCACAGTGACAACTAGCACCGATGGGGCTGGGGGATCGGGGTCACTCCGGGCAGGGCAGCGGCGCTGGTGGGTGTGCCCTGGTTATTTCTTTACCTTTGCCTCAACGCGAGCCCTCATCTCCTACAGGTGAGTGTTTTGGAACTACTTACTGCAGGACGTAGAGCACAGAGGTTTCGGTGCCACCGTCTACGGATGGGCCATCTAAAGGAGGGCGCACGTTGTCTTGGGTCCAGGGTCTCTGTATCAGCTTGCCGCCTCCCAGGAGGGAGATCTTGGAGAGCTTGCCGTGCCTCTCTAAGCCTTGGCTTGTGTTGTAGGCAGAGAACCAGGACGTGTCCCAGAGTCCATCCTGCTCTAGAAATAACGCAACCACGTGTTTTACGATGGGCATACCCGCGGCCCTGTGTGCCTGGGTGTGCACACGGACTCTCCTGTCTCTTGGTTCTTTGTGCACATTTCCCCATGACCCAGGTCACCCTTGCCCTGGTAGGATGTCATCCCACCTCTCGACCCCTGCCCAGAGGAGGGTGGGACCTTTGCCACCAGTGGAAATGCGAGAACCCATTGGCCCCAGGCAGCCAGGCCAACGGCAGGGAAGGGTAGGGAGTCAGAAGTCAAGATGCCGGTCTCCTGGGTGGCTGAGCTCTTGTGTCGGCCCTGCTGGGTGCTTGGTCAACGAGGCAGCACCGAGCATGAGGTCCGGGCTCAGAGCACGTGGTTGAGGGCATAGGGTGGTGGGGCTGCTGTCCCCTTCCGGCTTCTTTCACACCCAAGGAAGGCTGGAGGCTCTGGGGATTGTTTTGGAGGCTTGGAACAACGCACGTGCGGGTCTATGTTCAAGCAGGATGATGTGTGTCTGTCACTGGCTCATTGCTCTTGCACACTTGACGCAGCCCACACTCAAGCAGCTCAGAAGCCTTTTTTTTTTTTTTTTTTTTTAACCGGTGATCAACCTTCCTTGGGCGCCCACATAGCCTCCCAGAGCATGCCTGGTCGACCTCAACAATTTGACCAGGAAAAAAGTCGGCCTGTGCTCGGTTTAATCCCTCCTGGCATTGACTTTTTCAGCGGGCGAGGGAGCCTTCTGGGTGACGAGAGGTGCATTTTGGAAAATGGACCGCGCATCCTCCTGTTTTATCATCCGCACCGTTAAGGGCCATGTCTGTGTGTTCCCGTTGGTTCTCGGCCTGAACCGGAGGACGGGGGGCTGAGTTTTGGAGCTGCCCGCCCCCGTGGCCTCTCCCTGGACTGCACCTTTCACGGCACGACACGCGGCTGGGGAGGTGCCCTTAGTCCGGGCAGGTTTCGCTCTCCCCTGGACATAAGCCTCCTGTTCTTGCATCGGGGTGGGAGGGGGGGCGGCGGGGAGGGCCACACGTAGTACAAGGCAGGCTTCACCGGGCAAAGGGGGAGCTGGGCGGGCTGGTGGGGTAAGTGGCAGGGGGTGGGGGAGTGTTGTCATTTATTAGGTCCCTGAAAACAATACGGGGTTTGTCTCCAGGGGACGGTGGTGCCTGGGGAGGCAAGCCAAGATGGGCCCAAGCAGAAAGAAAACAAGCACAGGTCTGACGAAAATGTGGTGACCCCGAGGAGCAGGGGAAAAAAGCACCTTTGTTTAGGAAGGTCAGGGCGAGCGAGGGACGGGGAGGCAGGGAGAGGGCGTGCGAGGAGGACTCCCGCGCCGGACGGATTGCAGCCTCTGTGTCGGGGTCCTGGGCCCCTGCGAGGACGGCCAGCTGCGTGGGAGTTGGCGGGGTGGCTGGCCTGATGGTTTGCATTCTGGGCCAGATTTGGGGGAATCGGTCCCTCATCTGCTCTGCTCCGTGAGGGTGGCCCGAGAGAAGATCCCGCATGAGAGTCTCCCTGGGGTTTGGGAGGGAGGATGGAGAGAGGGCTCTGTCTTCCTTTGGGGGCTCCTGGTGGGCTGCGGTTCTGCTTCCTTCACTGAGCCTAATGGGGGGGGGTCTGACCGAGCAGAGAAGCCCTCCCAGTGGAGGCAGGCCCTGGGGGACGTGGGGACAAGGGGTGGGGCGCCCTTCACCTGTCCTCACTATAGTGCCGGAGACCTCGGGTGTCTGGGGGCGGCAGGGGGCCGTGCAGAGACCTTCCTGCTCCAGTGCTTTCCGCCTCGGACCCTCCACGGCCAGCCCTGTGCACTTGCCCAGCTGCGTCTTTTCTGCAGACGCCCTGCTGTCCTCTGTGGACGGGTCTTCCCAAACCCAGTGACTCACTTTGGTTTCTAACTAATGCCTTCTTGCTTTTGGGGGTTGTTTTTTTTTTCTTTTTGATTTATTTATTCATGAGAGACACAGAGACACACAGAGAGAGGCAGAGACACAGGCAGAGGGAGAAGCAGGCTCCATGCAGGGAGCCTGATGTGGGACTCGATCCCTAGACCCCAGGATCACGCCCTGAGCCAAAGGCAGATGCTCAAGCACTGAGCCACCCAGGCACCCCGACCTCTTGGTTTTTAGCCACAGGGGCTTGTAGACCCCCAACTGGTTGTAGACCTCAGCTCGTGGGGCCCACAGGTGCAGCAGTCCCGGGGAGAGGGAGAGTGGCACAGCCCCTTCTCTGCTGAGGGGTCTTGTTCCCAGGACGGCAGCCCTCACAGCCCCCCAGGAGCCCGGAGCTGGGTCACCTGGACTGCCAGCCACCTGCCCGCGGGAGCCGTGATGGAGAATCCTGGTGGCAGGTGTGGACACTCGGCTCTGAGCCACTCCTCGCAGGGGGCACGTCGGGGGGCAGGCAGGGGGTCAGCATCGCACCAGGGCCCGTTCACCCCGTTCTGAGAGAGGAGTTTCTGCGCCGTCGGTTCTCTGTGCTGACACTCTTGGGTGGTCGGGGCACTTGCTAACACACTAGCTCGTTCCGTGTTCAGGCGCCTCTCGCGGTGAGGTGCGCGGGCACCCATGCCCAGATCGGCCCCCGTGGAAGCTTGCTCAGACACGTGGCTGCACAGACATGCACGCTCACGGTCCTCACGGTGGCCCTTGGGAAGGCATAGCCATCATCTGGGTTTTACCAAGGAGCAAGGTCAGATGCAGAGAGGGGCCCCAGACGAGCTCTTGGGCTCAGCCGTCGTGCTCCAAGCACCAGGCTGCGTAGCCTTGCAAGGGCTTTGTTTGTCCTCAGTTTGCAGCAGCAGAGCCCAAGGCTCAGCAAGGTCTAGTGACTTGCTCAGGGTCACCCGGTGGCCCGTGGGGCCCCGTTGACCCTACAGGCGGGTGCTCCCTCGCAGACACTCGGTGTGGTTCCCGCCACCTGTCAGCAGATCACCTTGCGGGAGAGTTTGCATCATTAAATCAGTATGTTTTGTGTTTGACAGAGGGCCTGGAGAAGCCAGCGTGTCCCTGCCCGTGTCACCGAGAGGCCGGCGTGGTGCGAGGAGGACGGGGTTCGCTCGGGGGGGCTCTCCCCTGCTCTTCTCCCGGCCCAGCCCCCACGGGCCCCGCAGGCCCCAAGCCCTGGGCCTGGCACGCTGCCCCCACCCTGGGGGGCCGCCCTCAGTTTTCATCATTGCTGACGACGCATCCGCCTCATGAAGCGGCTGAGACGGTGCCGAGGGGGACCCGTTGTGCCTTGAAGGAAATTGTCTTGTCTTCCCTATCTTTTGGAGTCTGCCCCACTTAGGGGGGGCCTCCTTCACTGTTTTAAGGGGGGGGTATCCGAAGAACGAGGAAGAAAGAAAAAAGTGAGCAGACAGCCGAGAGGAAAGCCAACGAAGAGAAAAATAAACGAAAAACCAAGACAGAAGCCTCCCTTCCCTCCCTCCCCCTCCTCCTCCCTCCCTCCTCCCCCTCATCCTCCCTCCTTCTTCTCCCTCCCCTTTCTTGTCCTCCCTCTCCCTCCTTCCTCCTCCTCCCCCCTGCCTCCTTGACCCTCGCATGCTGCCTCTCCTTAAAGGCACAGATGCCAGATGGTAACTGCGCACCTACTGCGTGTCGGGCTCTGCCCGTGCAGCGTCACTGCTCCTGACATCAACGTTGGGAGGGATTCCACTCTGCAGCTGGTTTTACTGATGTGGCTTGAGATGTTCAGTGTTGTCCTGCCCACCGTCACGGCTGGTGAGGGGCAGAGCGGGGATTTTAAACCAGGACTGGAAGGCCGTGTGCTTCCCTGAGGCTCCGGCCTCTGTTCAGAGCCGGCTCGGCCCCCAGCTCCCCTGAGAGCCTCTCCTGGGGACCCGTCTCCTCCAGGCCGTGGCTCGACCTTTGGATTTTTCAGCCCTGACTCCTTAGACCTTGGTTACGAGGTTTTATTCTCAGCTACCTTGAGTTGCCTTTTGAGTGCATCTACAAGGCGGCAAACTTGAAAATCCAGAGCACGTTCTCTAACAGGACTGTCGCCCGGAGCATCAGACACAGGGCCAGGCACACCGCAGAGATCTCTTTAAGTACCTGCTAACTTGGAAGGAAAAGCACTGAAGTGGCACTTGCGTGTGTATGACATGCCACCTTCTGGTGACATTACACCTGCAGGTGACTATTATTAGCCTCACTTTACAGCTGAGAAAACCCAGAAGCGCACCCAAGGTCAGACAGCTGACCTGGGAGCCTGCGGTCTGTGCAGCCCACGACCGTCAGCGGGGGACTTGGGCACCTGGGGGGCAGGTGGTGGCTCCGAACATGAAGCTTCATTCTTTCCTATGAGCCGCCTACGTGGACACCAACCTTTAAACAAAAGAACAGCTTTATTGAGAAATAACTTAAATCCAGTAAAATTCATCCTCTGTAAAGGTCTGACTCCGTGAACTTCAGTCGATAGGTAGAGTCGTGTGACCATCACCACAGTGCAGTTTCGAGACATTTCTGTCTCCCTCCTCACACGGGCCCAGATTTCCTGCTGCCTGGCCAGCCCTGGGTCATCTGCTCTGCAAATTTGCCCTATGGGGGCATCTTGTGTCCACGCAGTCATAGGACATCTGGCTTCCTTCACTCGGGGGTTCTGAGAAGTGGCCAAGGGGCCACCACTGACTTTTCGTTGAGTCGTGTGTGTGTGTGTGTGTGTGTGTGTGTGTGTGTGTGTCCCCAGACTTAACTGCGGGCCCCAATACGGGTTGATCAGAAGCATGCACCTGGTTGGGGGGTGTGCTGGGAGGGACGGGGGCCCCACCTGGGGGTCTGAGCCCTGTCTTCTGTGCCTCCCGCCGGGGGCTCCCAAGCTGTACACCCCACCTTGCCAGCCAGCTTTAATGGACCTGGCTTCCTCCTTCCGGGCGGTTTCGGCTTAATTAAGTCATAATGACAGACGGAGAAGCTCTGTTTCCTGGCAATTAAAGCAAGTGGAAGATTGGAACTTGTGCCAACCCTCCTCCCAGCCAGGAAGGACTTGACCCTCCCATGGCCTCGCTCCTGCTCCCCAGAGAGCATCTGGGAGGATGTTGGCAAATTCCCTCCTCTCTCCGACGCTCCCCATGGCTGCAGCTGATTTTTCTCTTCCCTGGCTGATTCTCAGGGCTGTTCTATGCAAAGGTAAAAAAATAAAAAATAAAAAATAAAAAATAAAAATAAAATAAAATAAAGAAATAATACAATAATAAAATAAAATAAAATAATAAAATAATAGGGATCCCTGGGTGGCGCAGCGGTTCGGCGCCTGCCTTTGGCCCAGGGCGCGATCCTGGAGACCCGGGATCGAATCCCACATCGGGCTCCCGGCGCATGGAGCCTGCTTCTCCCTCTGCCTGTGTCTCTGCCTCTCTCTCTCTCTCTGTAACTATCATAAATAAAAAATAAAAATTAAAAAAAAAATAATAAAATAATAAAATAAAATAAATAAAATAAAATAATAAAATAAATTTTTTTAATTTTAGATGTATTTTCTAAATTTCCCATTTAGATGTATTTTCAGGGTTTTCCCTCCCTCCCTCCCTCCCCAGCCCCAATCCAAGGAGGCAGGGAGACAGAGAGGAGCCATTTATTCATTCAGCCAGCACATTCTGGGGTGTCTGGTTCTCGGAGGCTCCCCAAGGGGCAGGGAAGGGAATATACAAGGTGGACAGCTTGAGGCTGGGTGGACGGTAGCACCCGCTCCAGATAGGGGAGCAACCGGGGTGCTGCTGCTCGGAACGGCCAGGAGGAAGTGGATGCAGAAGCCAGGGCATGGGGGTGCGGGCTGGCCGGAGGGGGAGAGGGGGCAAAGCCACAGTGTGGCCAGAGCAGGTGACCAAGCCCTTGCTCCGAGGCCGGTGGCCCACAGATGTGCCACAGGGAGGCCGCAGGGCTGTGGCTGCTGCCATCGGGGGGAGAAGGCAGGGGGGTAGATGCCTGGTGGCAACCTCGAGGTGGGTGTGGGCTGTTGGGGAAGCCCCCCACCTCCACCCCAAGCACCCCTGGCCACACAGTCCATGCTTTTCCCAGCTGCCATCCCTCGGGGGTGCTCCGGTGGGTTTCCTTCTGTTCTCCAGCACCGTTCCAAGCACTCGCTGCTCCGAATCCCCTGGCACTTGGCAGCCCTCTCTGCAGCATCCTGCCTCCTTGCCATCAGCTTGCACTTTCCGGCCCCTGTTCCAGGCCCACGTTACATCCTGGAGAGTCCTGATCTCACAGCAGGTGGTTTGATCCTCCTTCCAGCGTAGCCTCTCGTGTTCCTTTTCTCTCTCCTGTTCCGACATCTCTCGTCTTGTTCTGTTTCCTCGCCCGAATAATACCTGCAAAAAAACCCCAGGATCACGGTTTGCTGAATGGCAGTACCCAGCAGACGACCACCGGCTTTGGCTTCGTCTCATATAGACGAGGCCTGTAAACCGCCTTTTCTCCATTTTACCTTTCGGTCAGACTGGGCATTTCAGTCGTAAGATGCAAAGTGCAGGTGCATTCCTGGCCTCCGCTTTCCACTTTTTTTTTTTCTCCTCTCGAGCTGCACATCCTGGAGATACCTGGAGACTCTTCAGTTATGTTCTTGGGCCTGCCTGGCACCCAGCTGCCACCGAAGGACCATTGGTCCCCATAAGTGGATTTCCAGGTTCAAGGTGGGGTGTGGAAATCTTCACAGTTGGAGGAGAAACTGGAGTCTCAGCCTTGCTCCGCGTCGCCGGGGGGATCCCTCTGTCCATGTTCCCATGTTGGCTGCACCCCTCTCTCCCCCTCTCCTCCTGCCTTCCCATCCTCCAAGGACCACTGGGCACGTGTGGGAGGGGATGGAAAACAGGGATTCCTTCTGGGCATCGAAGAGTCTTCCTCTGTTTGTAGCCCTGCCCTGCCCTGCAGCTCTGAGCCTTGAGCAAACAGCCCTTGAAAGGGGAGAGCTGCTGTGTGCTCCCAGCACTGATGGCCTGGCCCCAAGTGCCACCAACTGCCCTGACTTGAGAGTTGCTAAGTGGCCCTGCAGGATGCAAGTGCGTGTGCGCACGTGTGTGCATGTGCGTGTGTGTGTGTATGTGCACGTGGATACACACGAACACGTTTGTGGTAGGGGTGGCCGAGCTTCTCTTCCAGGAAAGCTCTTCCAAATCCTGTCCCGAAAGGAGGGGAGGTGATGGGAAACGTCACGGAGGTAAATGTGACAGCGAGGAGCACGGAGGCTGTTACTGTTCATTTTCACGCAAGGGACACGTTGAAACGGTGTCAGAAAATTCGAGCCCTTGGCAGTGGCCTGGGGATGAAATATGTCTGAGGTCCCCTTGCCGCGCTCGACCGGATATCCGTATCACAGCAATGTGACAGAGCCACAGTAGCGGGTCCCTTCCATTCTTCCGTCACTTTTACACGACAGGAGACGTACCCACGTCACAGTGTACCTTGTTCACGATCCTTCGTGGCACGAGGACCACTGACTCAGTGGACCATTGTTGCCTCAGCATGTCCCCAGTGCTGGGTCTTTGGGTTTCCATTTCTCACCCCAAGGCTGTCATGAACATCTTTGTACTTTTGTGCATTTTTTTTTTTTTAAATAACGAGCATCTGCAGTGACTTGAGTCTCCTGACTTGACAATTCGAGATCCCTTGTCCCCGTTGCTTTGAAACTGTGGTGAGTTTGGGAAGAGGAGCAGAGCTGTGGCCCCTGCTCCCTCGCCGTTGGGAGGTGGGGCGGCGGTGGGACCTGGTCAACGGGAAGCGGCCTTCGCGGTGGCCGGAGAGGCCTGGGGGGCTGTCCGTCGCGGGGCCGTGCCCTCTCCCTCTCTTCACCCTCCTTCACTTGCGGGGAAAGCTCTCGCAGTGTTCAAAGCGTGGAGCCTCGTTGCTGCCCTTGCTCCCCCAGCACTGCACACTGAGCCCCAGGAGGGCCGGGTCCTCCGCTTGCCCATCCCCTGGTCTCCCTCAGCTCCTGGGGAGGCCGTCCCCTTCCTTCGGCTCCCTCCTGCCTCCCCCTTCCTGAGTCTGCCTCTCCCAGGACCCAAGGCTGGTCCTCCCTGGCCTCATGGAGGAGGGGGAACAGGAAGCCCAGGCCCCAGCGTTTGCCAGAGGGTCAGTAAGATGGGTTGATGGCCAAGACCCTGGAGACCCCGCTTGCCATGCTGCTTCTAGAATCCTCTGATGTCAGTGCTGAATCAGCCCTGGACTCCTGGGCCCCGGAGAATGGAGCAGAGGGGAGGATCCTGCGGTGCATGTACGTGCGTCTGATTTTGTGCATGCCGCCGTCCTGGGGCTGACAGGACCTGTGTCCCTGTCCCTATGTCCCAAGCTGAGGGCTTGCCAGTGGGCTTGGACGGTGTCCGTCACGGAGGGTTTCGCTTTCCCATCTGAGTGCTCTCCTGCCTACAAAGGGGAGGGAAAAAAATAAAATAAAAGGAAGGGAACAGTAGAATGTTCCTCAGCCCTACAAAGAGTGAAGTCCTGACATGCTACAGGGTAGTTGAGTCTTGAAAACATTATGCCCGTGAAAGGAGCTGGAAACAAAAGGATCACGTATTGTATGATTCTGCGGCTATGAAGGGGACAGGAAACGGGGTAAGGATCGCCAGGGCCTGGAATAGGGTGGGGGTGAGGGCGCCACTGCTTCATGGGGGCGGGGTTTCCTTTCAGTGGGGTGAGAATGTTCTAGAACAGAGAGTGGGGAGGGCAGCACCACAGTGTGGCCAGGCTCGGTGCCGCTGAATCCTAGAGAGTTTTGTTAGGTGAATATTATCATAAGAAAGACGGAAAGGAGGGTACGCCTGGAGCTTGGCCATAGGATTTGTCTCAGGGAAAGGCTCAGAGTTTCATCTACCCGGCTTTCTGCACCTGGCCGGCCCTCTGTGCCTCGTAGGAAAGCGTTTGGGACCCAGAATTGGAGGAGGAGGCCCTTTGCAAAGTTCCCCCAATTTTTCAAGAGTCTCTTGGCAAAGGGAAACTACGTGAGCTATGTAGAACCCACGTCCTGGGGTGGTGGGTGCAGAAGCTCGACCCTCAGGGCGGAGAAGGGGCTCCCACGGAGAGGGGGGCTTCCTGGGGCCCACTTGCAGGGGTGCCTAAGGGATCCTGCTCGGGGACACAGGTCCCTTCCTCCGGGGCTGCTCCCGGCCTCATGCAGACTGTCCGAGGTGCTTTGGCCTTCATGGGCCTCTTCCTTCCTAAAAAAAACAAAACAAAGCAAGCAAGCAAACAAACAAACAAACAAACAAAAAACTGTATAACAGAACCAAAAGCTGTGTTGGTTTCCATACAACCACATTGACATTATATAGTAAGACATTTCCTTCAGCCTAGAAATTCGTGTTCTTTTTTATCTCTTCTGATTTTAAAATAAATTAAAACATTTTCATGGCCCTTAAAAATACCATGGGGCCTGCCTCTGTGCCCCCGGCCTCAGTTACCATGACCAGGCCTCTTGCCCCGAGATGAAGGTCCCCCAAGGAGTGGTTACAGCTCCCCCCGGGGGCTCAGCCACGGAGCCTGCCCCCCCTCCAGTTCTCGTCCTCGGGGAGGGACAACCGAGGGGGGAAAACCGAGGGTGGTGGCTGGGAAGGGATGCTCATACGGCTCCACGCACGAGCCCTGCTGAGCCATGGCTCACTCACTGGGTGGATGTTCTCCTGGGGCAGAGAATATAGTTATGTACGCAAAGCAAAGCTTATTTCCAGATCCCTTTCTCCCAGCATTTGGATTCACACACCACGGGGGACACAGGGAGAGGCAGGGCTGCCGCCTTGCAGGGACGATGGTGTGTCCTCGCCGACGGAGCTGGAATCTGAAGGCAGCGTGCGCTGCGGGCCGCCCGTGTGGACCAGGCAGGAATTCACAGACACCCGGGGCTGGAACGGAGGCAGCTTTCGTGATGAAGGGGGGACGTATCCTTGGGGTCGTACATAGGTTTCAACAGACTCCCCCTTCTTGTGGATGTAGGAAAGGCTCACATTGTCATTGTCTGCCCAGAAACCCTGTTGGGGATTGCTTTTGACATAAAATATTTATTAGGACAGGACAGAAAGGGGGTAAGTACAGAGAAAAATTGGGGCTGGTGTATTTAGCCCATGTTTTTGATCCTGATGCGAAGTGGCTGTGCAAGTTGGCGGCTGTTCCTTGTTGGGCCATTTGTGTGAGGGCAGTTCTGGCCTGGAGGGACCGCTGTCAGGGGTGCCGGGGGTGTCGGGCTGGGTGGCAGGGAGGCCACGCTCTACCGTCGGCCTTGGGGCAGGAACACCACCCGGAGGGGCCGCTTGTCCTCTGGGCGGGGAGGCCTCTGGGGATTTGGGGCAGGTGCCTTGTCTCTTTCTTGTATTTTCCAAACTCCTCTGGGGCAGGACCCTGCTGGGTGATGCCGGGATGGGAGGGGGGTGCAGGCAGGTCCCTCGGGGCCCACCGGCAACATGCTCTGAGGCCCACACCCATTCCTACCTCACTTGGTAATAGGGTGAGATACAGCAGCAGTTGTAACATAATGTGGAGCATAACCTGATGAGGTTCTTAACAGCGGAGGGAAGTCTCAAGGCAGAGAAAGGGGCTGCAGACCTCCCAGCCGTGACTCCCCCCACCGCTGTGTGCAATGGGCCAGGGCTCCTGGGGATGCGCCCTGGGCTCCGTCAGCCACACTCACCCCAGGTTTATCCCAGCTCCGGGTCACTGAGGCCGGCGCTCCTGAGAACAGGCTCATGTTTGCCTTTGGGGAGGTGCTGTGCTAACATGAAAACCACCCTGGCCGGGTGACACCTCCCCAGGCTCGGCCAGCAATGGGCCCAGACATCAGGTCGTGCAAGTCACTTTGCACTTTGGGGATTTACACTCCTCATCTGCAAGTGGGGTGATGGAACTAGCCATCCAGGGGGCTGGGGCTGCTGTCACGAGGTGGTGAGCACCTGTGCATGTCTGCGTGTGGGGGGAGAATGTTCTGTAAAGTGATGTGATCTCAGATGTTCAGCGGTACCGTCTTTTTTTATCCTCATAGCACTCGGCAAGCGTGGGCATCTCTACAAATGCAGAGCGAGTGGCCCGGGTTTGCAGCTCCTGGTGTCCCCAGGTCCCTGCTTACTGAGCCAGGCTGAGAGGGGCCTGCATCTCGCAGCATCTTGCAGCTCAGATGGTTCTGGGGTCTGGAGTGGGTCTTTTTCTTACCGCTTTTTCGGCCCCTGGAGCCTGCCCAGGGCCTGGTGACGGCCAGCCCGACTCTAGGGCAAGGGTGCCCTCTAGTGCGTAGACGAGGGTATCGAGAGTATCGCAGGCGCTTCTCCACATTGTACCAACTGGAGGCTGGGGCTGAAGACCTGAAAATCCAAACTGCGTTTTCTCCCCCGGCTTGGACGGTGCTTTAAAGACGTTGTGGGTCTTTGCAGAATGTTCAACAGGCTTAGTACGCTTGGCCTTGTCGCCAAATGAACGTAAGGCAGTTTGCTTGCAACCTTATTTTTATAAGTAAGGCAAATAAAGGTAGAAAAAAATAAGATGAAACCACGAACAAAGCTAGGATAAAACGGTCTGCTATAATCCTTAAATGTGGCATGGATATGGTCTAGGGTGGTCTAGAGCTTTCTAGATCAGTCAATTCTCGGTAGATGACATTGTCTACGTGCTTTGGTAGAGATGCCCCAGCCCTCTGGGCTCCCCCCACCCCCCAAAACACCATATTCTTACAGAGACTTTGGAACTTCAAGGTACGTCTGGGTTCATCTCCTGTCACATCTCTCCACGGAGGTGTAAGCATCAGAGAGCAGGTCTGTGACTCGGAGGAAGGCGGGACGGTGCAGGGCCAACCCGGTGTAACCAAGGATGCTCTTGAATATCCAGAGTGGTGGTTCTCCAGCCTAAGTGCATCTGGGCCACGTGAGCGCTGTTAGAACACAGATCCCTCTTCTGCCCCCAGAGTTTCTGATGCGGTAGTTCTTGGGTGGGGCCCGGGGATCTGCATTTCTAATAAGCTCCTGCGATGCTCATGCTGCCCGTCTAGGGATCCCACTGGGAACAGGTCAATCCACATCTTTCCATGAATGCTTGCAGGCAGCAGAGCTTTTTGGTGACTATTCGCTGGCACAAGCTTTTAAAGCTCTGTGCTGTCAGGCCCAGGAGGGTGGCTCTTCCATGCGGGTGTTAAAGCGGAGGGCCCTGCTGAGATGGGGCTGCCACCTTCATGTGAAGATGGAGGGACTCACGAGAATGGGAGGCCTTGTCTCTGCTGTGCTGCAGCTTGACGGTCACCAGAAAGCTGTTGTACACACGAGTAACAGGAGTTACAAGCTCGAGGGCCAAGGTTTGGCTACAGGCTGTCGTATTTTAGCCTAGAAAAAAAAATTTTATTTCATTTAATTAATTTATTTTTTAAAAAGCCTTATTTATTTGAGAAAGAGCAAGGGGAGGGGGAGAGGGAGAGGGAGAAGCAGACTCCCCACTGAGCAGGGAGCCCGATGCAGGGCTCGATCCCAGGCCCTGGGATCGTGACCCGAGCTGAAGGCGGATGCCCAACCTACTGAGCCACCCCAGTGCCCCCAGAGCCTAGAAAAAGCTTTAAAGCTGTTGTTCCTAAACATTCACCTTGACCTTTTCAGAAACGGAAATGAAACCCCACATCTCAGTAAAGCAAGTTTGCCATGCAGACTCCTGGTGTCTTCCTCACGATGCAGGCTGCCCAATGACCTCCCTGCATAAGGGGATGGTCCGCCATGTGAGTTCTTTGAAACTGGTTAGAGGTCAAGATAATCTCCCACAAACAGAGTCCTCAGTTCTTGGAACTGGATACACACCAGGGCAGGTGTCCATTAGGGCTCCTTCCATGGTTACCACAGTAAGATCATATCCTCTCCATATAACGGAATAGGGGTTGGGGGTTCAGGGGGGTGGGTAGGCATACCCCGTCGAGAGGGAGAAACCACCACCAAAAATTGGCAGACATTTCTGAAGCACTGGTTTAAATGACTTTCACCTGTTAACTTATTTTTTTAAAAGATTTATTTATCTGGGAGAGAGAGACAGCACACAAGCAGGAGGGGCAGAGTGAGAGGGAGAGAAATCCCAAACAGACTCTCCACTGAGCACAGAACCCAACATGGGGCTCGATCTCACGACCCTGAGGTCATGACCTGAGCCGAAGCCAAGAGTCAGATGCTTCCCCGACTGCACCACCCAGGCTCCCCACACCTGTTAACTTACTTAATAGTTGCTGTGCATCACTAGATCCAGGAGCTGGATGAGGAAGGCCAGGCCCTCTGCTAAGCCAGGGACCCCGGGGTCATGCATATAGGGAGTGGCCGAGCTGAGGTTCAAGCCCAGGCTGTCGGGTTGTCTGTCTGGAGCTCTGAGGTTTTTTTGTTTGGTTGTTTTTTGTTTTTTTTGTTTGTTTGTTTGCTTTTGGAGCTCTGAGGTTTAAAAGATGGGGGCCAGGAGCTCTGCTCCCCACAGTGGGGATGGTTAGCACGCTTGTCGAGATGAGCTCTGCTAGCCCTGGCTCTGAAGGGTGAGTACAGGTCATCTCAGGGGTGAGGGGGGTGCACTGAGTGGCCTATAAGAAGCTTGGCTCTTGGGAAGTCTCAGGCAAAGAAGAGAGTCCGAGCTAGGGGTGGCCTCTGTCCTCACCTGTGCACCTCTCCTTGACATGGGTGGGGTCTGTCGCCACCTAGTGGTCCTGCGCTGTATCGGCTCTTGAAATAACCGGGATGTTTGGGACAGGGAGGAACTTGTCTGACTGGGACCCCTTGTGGGGGGGGGGGGGCTCATCTCTTACAAGAGGACCCCGAGGGCTCTGATAGGGCAAGGGGGCGGTCTTCTATGGTTCCGGTCTTGAAAGGGGCCAGGAGGCTCATGGAAGACAGCCGGTGCTTCAGGGCCAGCCCTGGATCCGAGGCACCCCTGAGCGCCCTGTGACCTGGAGGTCAGGTTCCTTAACTTTCCCCCACCGCCTGGTTCCCATTTATAGGCAAACTGGTGCTCGACGTGGTTTGGGAATTAGAGGAAATAAACTGCCTGGCACACAGTAGCTGTTCAACTGCCTTTCGTGATGGCCCGTGGACCTGGGGCCAGTGAAGCTGTGCGTATACAGCTTGCTGACCCCATCCTACTGTATCATTCCTGGGGTGGGGAGTAGGGTGGATAATGGTTTGGGCCAGTTATCCACCTGTCGGATCAAGTAGAGTGTTTAAAATAAAGTTTTTAATCGTCCTGTAATGATTCTGGGTTTCCCGGGGAATTTGAAAAGTTAGTACAGAGAGTTCTCGTAACATCTTCCGTAACCCTGGGGTAGTCCTCAAACTAAGAGACTAACATCCGTGCAGTGCCAGCACCTGAACTACAGACTTGATCTGCATTTCCTTCGTTTCTTCACCGATAATCCTTTTCTTTTCTTTCTTTCTTTTTTTTTTTTAAAGATTTTATTTATTTATTCATGAGAGACACAGACAGAGGGAGAAGCAGGCTCCATGCAGGGAGCCCGACGTGGGACTCGATCCCGGGTCTCCAGGATCAGGCCCTGGGCTACAGGCAACACCAAACCGCTGAGCACCCAGGCTGCCCCAATAACCCTTTTCTGGGGGAGGATCCAGTCTGGAATCCCACACTGCATTTAGCCTTCTCCGGTCTGGGCAGTTTCGAATGACCTTGACGATTCTGGACAGTGCCGGTCATGCGTTTTGAAGAATCTCCTTCAATTTTGGCTCAACCGTTTTTTTTTTCTTTTTTTTTTTTTAAACAATAGACTGGTCTGGGACAGAGTAGCACAGAGGTGCAGTGTTCTCCTTGCCTCCCATCAGGGGTACGTGATATCAGTGTGATTTCTCCCTGGAGACACTGACGTTCATCACTCGATAAGGCGGCTCGGCCAGGTGCCTCCACTGCACTTTTGCTCTTTTTCCCTCCCACACTCTGTCCATGAGAGGAGAGTCCCCACATTCAGCCCACGCTCCGCAGGAGGGGAAGCCAGCTCGTTTCCTGGAGGGGGAAGTACCTGCATATATTGTTTGGAAATCTTCTCTAAGAGAATTTTGTCCTCCCCCTCCCATTATTATATCTGTTGGGTTGTTTATTTTTAGACCAGTATGGGCTCATGAATGCCTCTTGAAACGCATTTTTCCTTGTCTTGATCATGGATTAACTCTTTCCAAGCTTAGAGAGTAACCCCAGCTCTGGTTTTAGGATTTTGGGTGAATACGCTTTAGCATTTCTTTTAGTGCCGTATTTTTAAAAAACTCACGATAATGTATATGGATAATTGCCACCTGGATTTGGACTTGTGGGGTTGTTTGGTAAAATGAGAAATAGGTTTTGTATGGGGGTCTGTTGGTGGCAGGCGACGCGGGGCCCCTGCAGTGGTTGAGGGCTTTGGCCATGTCATTTGGGGGAGGCTGCAGGGCATGGGCCCTGCTCCTGCACAGAAATCCTGGTGCTGCTCCGACCGAGTGTACCTCTAGGTGGGTGACCGCCCTGCTGCAGCTCTGTCACCCGCAAAGGCAGAGGGCCAATAGGTCAGACTGCTCGGGGGCCCCTGCACCGTCACAGTCGAACCGCGGTAGGACTGGATCTGGACCGTCACTCATTTATCACATTTCAGCCTGAACAGTTTCCATGGTACCCACAGTGGCAACTTGCGGGGGCTGCTGACCTCGGATAAGTGTGGGCCACCTCTCCCCCTTCCCCTTGTCCTTCTCCCTGACCCTCTGTCCAGGAGTCCGCCTCATTGTTATTGGGTGGAGCTGGCCAGGCACTGCCTCAGTCAACTCTTTGAACCAGGGGTGAGTGTGCGTAAGGGTGGGGATGTGTGCACAGAGCAGCTGTGTGTGTGTGTGTGTGTGTGTGTGTATGTAGAGCACGAGTACACGTGTGCACAGGTGTGTTTTTGTGATTGCATGTGTGCAGGGGATGTACAGGCATACGCATTGAAGTGTGTACATGGGTGTGTCCCTGTATATGTGGCATGAGTATATGTGCATGAGTGCAGGTATAGGAGTGTGTGCGTGCACATGTGCGAATGTGTAGGCATGTGCTTTGAGTATGAGTGCTTGAGCGTGCAGGTGTGCACACGTGCGCCAGCCTGCATGCATGTGGGGCGTGTTCACAAGTATGGGGACGGGTGCATGCATGTGTGAGTTTGTATGGGTGCAGGTATATGTGTGTGCATACTTGCGGCTGTGTAGACGTGTGCATGTGTGGGCTGTGTGCATATATGTGTGATTGCGTGTGTCTGATTTGTGGTCTGAAGGCCACCGCTTCCACGTGGTGCCTTCTTTAGATGCATCCGTGTGACCCCCCCAGGTGTCGTAATCCCACTCATCGAGAGGACTGTCTTTTCTCTTCATCTGCTGATTTAATGAGTTTGACTTCACCAGAAACATTTCTTCTTGATTGTTTTCAAGGTTCTTGGGAGGTACCTCCTGTGACCATCCCTTGGGTCACTTACACAGAGGTGTTTCCCCCTGCCCCGAGCCCTGTTATTTTCCTGTAGCTAAAATCTCCCTTCTACTAAACACACATGGGCATATGCTAATGTCCTTCTTGATTGGCTCATAAGTTGTGGGAAAGAGACAGCATGGGGCCTGTGTGCATAGGTGTGCATGTGTGTGCGTGTGCACCCCCACATGTGCAGGTGAGTGTGAAAGGAGGAAATGCTGTTAGGTGGATCTGAGGGGGTGAGGGAAGAACTGGATGAGGCAGGGGCTTTAGGAGTTGGAAAGGGATTCCAAGCTCCCCAGGAGCTTATGGGATGGTTGGTCTAAAGCCGACATAGTCACAGACATGTCATGTAAAACGCACTAGGAATTTGCTGGAGAGAAGGGGCTGACCTCTCTCAGTGGGGAGATGAAGGAGGAGCCAATAGGTATGGAGCTTCTATGGGGTTGATGGGAGGGGAAATCAAGTCACAGCCTGCTGGTGTATTTCAACGGGGACCTTTGCGTGTGCAGTGGGGTTAGGGACATGGATGTTAGGGATGGTCCTCTAGGCATCCCCCAAGACTACTTATCTAGGGGCGACACTGGAGGCCTAGGGTTGAGGTGATCGGGAAGGTGTTTAGGGCAAGCAGTGTAAGGGAAGGTCCTGCTAGGGTTTGGCTAACAGTGGAAGGGCCAGTACTGACCAAGGTGATGTGGTGTTGCCTCTCAGGCCTCACCAAGAAATTTGTTCTTCCAGCAGGAAAGACTTAAATGAGGAGGTGGAGAGCAGTTTAGAGGGTGTCCTGGCTAGGGGCCCATAAAAATATGTTCATTTAGGCCATTCTGAGCAAGGGAGCCAGATTGCAAAGAGCAGAGGGACGATCACTAGCTGGGGGGAGTGTCAGGCGCAGCTGCCCTGCTTAACTTTATGGACCGAAAGGTGAGGGTCAGTGTGGGAGTGGGGGTGGGAGTGAGCTTGCCAGCCCAAGGAAAAGAGTCAGATTTCCATGGTTAAGTGGGCTCCGTGAGTATATAGTAGACTTATAACTTATTCAATTGTATACAGTAGGTTGTGGCAGAAGAATTGGTGCACAATGTAGAATTTTACGCTTTAGACACTGCTGGGCAGTGCGGGGAGGAGGGCGGTGAGGGCAGCATTGGGAGGGGCTTCCTTGCTGAGTGACAGTTTTGCCTTGATGATGCTGGTATTGGGAGGCACCGGGAAGGCTTTGGACAAGAGGTTTTGGGGAAGATAAACCAGCACCCGGTCTGTGAGGGTGGGTTGGGGATGAGGAGAGGTGAGGGAATTGGGCAGATGCTGCTGTCGCCACACAGCAGTGTGAAACCGTAACCAGGACAGTAGCAACCGGGCAGGCTGGCCGTCATGTTGGGGGTTGTCCAGATCTGGTGCAGAGTTCCGTATTTCTACAATTGTTAACCACCTTCCTCTAAAAGAGAGTCGAGGTCATAAGTCATCACCTTCGCATCTAATTTTCTTTCTCTTTACTCACTCAGCAAATATCCAAGTGGCTCATATGTGCCAGGCACTGTTCACAGTACTTACTTATATTCGTAACCTCACGGCTGAGTAACAAGTCACCCCAGACTTTGCAGCTCGAAACAACACGTGTCCTCTCAGGTGTCTATGGGGCAGGAATCTGGGTGTGGTGCAGCTGTGTCCTCTGACCCAGGGTGACTCCGGAGGTTGCAGTCAGGGTAGTGACCGGGGCTGCAGCCATCCGAAGGCTCAAGTGGGGCGGGATCTACTCCCCAGCTCACTCGAAGGTTGTCGGCCAGATTTGGTTCATTATGAGCTGTTAGAGGGAGGGCCCTGGGTCCTTGTCACACGGGCCTCTGAATAGGTCTGGTCACACTGTGGCAGCTGGCTAAGGGAGCAGGAGAGAGCGTGAGAGAAGGAGCAGCACCATGGAAGCCACAGCCTCGGGGCTGCGTTCTTGGCACCTGCGTTCACGGAATCCCGCACAGCTAGTAGACAGTAAATGCTCTCCTTTTGCATGCTTTAAAATAAGAGTAATTAGCGTTTGCCACGTAATAAACGTATTTTGGACAGGATGTACTGAGAGACCTCGGGTGTAAAATAGACTGCCGTGTGTGTCTTGGAGAGAAATGATAGGCATTTTGGCTGATGGCACCGTAATGCTAAAAACTTTTCTGTTCACTTATCACATCTTCACGTAGAAAGGTAATTAGAGAGCATTTATAATCAATACGTAGTAAATATTTCATTTCCTTCCTGAATGGTGGGCTGGGCCTTGGGAAGCAGAGATGAATAAAAGTGGAATCGTGTCTCATGCTCAGCTCGTGCTGGTGGGGGAGGCAGATATTTAATTGGATTATTGCACCCGATGGTGTGCGTTGCGGTTCCGCTCTGCATCAGCCCTGGGGAGCGCACAGAGGCAGGAGGGACCGACTGGTTTTGCAGACCGGCACGGAAACGCCATCCTCGTGAAAAACCCAAATGTGAGGAGTCCACCTGCAGGCTTCAGGGATGGGGGGATGTGACCCCCCGCTGCCTCACCTGAGTGTATTGGCCTGAAGGACTGGGTCGTGGCCTCACGGGGCTCCTGTATGACTCACAGGACGTCGGTAGGATTGTGACTTCCCGTGTGGTGGGAAAGCAAGAGGACGCAGGTTGAAATACGTACATTTTTCCATCTGTAAAAACCTGACTCACAGATGACAACCTGAGGGTCCCCCACCCGGGAAGGGCCTTACCTGGGCAGGCCAGTGCATCCCGTAGGTGCAGGAGGCCTGGTGCTCAGGGCTCATGATACTTTACAAGGGCCACAAAAATATTTCAGTTTCTTTCAAAATCAGAGGAAAAGTGAATATAGCACATTATATGTAGTAATGCAGCCAACCTGGATTACCTTTATGTAACCAACACAGTGATAAGATACAATTAAAATGTTTTTTTAAAATAATTTTTTTAAATGACAGAGATGGCCCTGAGAGCCAGAAGTGTGTGTACCAGCGTCAGAATGCAGCCCCGTAAGTGCATGCTAGCCTTTGAGGTGGCCCCGGCCCTGAAAGTCTAGAACTGTCAAATTCGAGAATACCCAGAGAAGGTACACATGGCCTTAGGGTTGGTCCTCGCGGAGGAACTCGTGGAAGGTCCCTATGACGCAGCAACTCTATTACTACATCGTAGAAGATAAGGCAATTTTAAGAGCTGAACACCGTATCAGCCAGTTGTCTGTTTTTTGATGAAGGAAGGGACTCGTGTGCTTGGCGTTTAGGAGGTACTGAGTGAGTGAGTGTTGCAAGTGACTTTGCCACGACCGTTGAATTATGCTCTGTGTTTCACGTTGCACACACTTGTAGGCTGCTTGGACTCTGGACACGCAAGGAAAACTATCTAAATCTGCAGTGACCAAGGAAGAGAGAAGGATTCTTGCCTATTCACTTAAAAGGGGGAGACTCCCTTGTACAGATTCTCCCCCAAAGTCAGGGTCCCTGGGACGCTGCACTGGGGGTTGGATGGTTGCCTGGTGAACATGGTACCCGGACATTGGCAGGGGAGCTGAGTCCAGGACCCCTAGACCACCTCTGGTTTCCCCTTCCCTTCCCCCTTCCCTTCCCCCTTCCCTTCCCTTCCCCCTTCCCTTCCCCCTTCCCTTCCCCTTCCCTTCTCCCTTCCCTTCCCCTTCCCTTCTCCCTTCCCTTCTCCCTTCCCTTCTTCCCTTCTCCCTTCCCTTCTCCCTTCCCTTCCCTTCCTTTCTCCCTTCCCTTCCCCTTCCCTTCTCCCTTCCCTTCTCCCTTCCCTTCCCTTCTCCCTTCCCTTCCCTCTTCCCTTCCCCCTTCCCTTCCTTTCCCCCTTCCCTTCCCTTCTCCCTTCCCTTCTCCCTTCCCTTCCCTTCCCTCTCCCTCTCCCTCTCCCTCTCCCTCTCCCTCTCCCTCTCCCTTTCCCTTCCCTTTCCCTTGTCTGTCTTTCTTTCTTTCTTTCTTTCTTTCTTTCTTTCTTTCTTTCTTTCTTTTCCTTCCTTCCTTCCTTCCTTCCTTCCTTCCTTCCTTCCTTCCTTCCTTCCTTCCTTCTTTTTTTTTTTAAGATTTTATTTGAGAGACAGAGACAGAGCAAGCAGGAACATGAGTTGAGGGAGAGGGAGAAGCAGGCTCCCCACTGAGCAGGAAGCCCAATGCAGGGCTCGATTCCAGGACCCTGGGATCATGCCCTGAGCTGCAGGCAGCCGCTTAACCGACTGAGCCACCCGGGCACCCCTCACCCCCTTCCCAGTGGTTCACTGGAACTCGCAGGACTCACCATAGAGCTGCACTCACAGCTACGCATGATTTCAGTGAAAGGAGAAAAAGCAAAACCAGCCAAGGGAAACGGGTGTGTGTGCAGTCTGGGGGAGACCAGGCACAGGCTACCAGCATCCTTTCCCAGGGTAGCCACCCGGAGCACGCAGCCCAGGGCAGCAGGCAGGAGCTGCACATGCAAATCGAGAGGTGGTCTCAGTGCAAAAATGCACGCTGGATTTCAGAGTCACATGAAAAAAAGAGCATCGTAGCCCATGAATATTTTTTAAAATACTGATTTCATATTGAGGTGATAAGATGTGAGATACCATTATATCTGGGTTAAATGAACATTATTAAAATTAACCTTGGCTGCTGCTTTTGAGCTTTTTCTTTTTTATTTTGAGGCTTTATTTATTTATTTGAGAGAGAGGGAGTGGGCGAGAGAGAGTGAGCGAGCACGAATTGGGGGGAAAGGAGCAGAGAGAGATGGAGAAACAGGCTCCCCGCCGAGCAGGGAGCCCTACACCGGGTCCATCCCAGGACGTGGTCATGACCTGAGCCAAAGGCAGACACTCAACTGACTGAGCCACCCAGGCCGTCCCTCTTTTGAGCCCTTTAAAGTGGCTGCTAGAACATTTTAAATGACGTGTGGGGCTCATGGTCTGCTGTTCCTGTTCACTGCTGGCCTATGTGAGGTCTTCCTACGCCAGTTTATCCCCCACCCCTACTCTGAGGGGGACCCACCCTTATCCCATGATACAGATGACAGAGCGGAGGCACTGAGAGGTGCTGTAATTTGTCCCCAGGGTGTCTGGTTCCAGAACTCACCCTTCTGACCACTGCATTCTCTTGCCTTTCAAGATCTCACTGCTCTCAGCTCACCGTGTAGCCCGGGAAGCAGGAAATAAATACTAATGTTGTAGGTTTCGAATAGTGCTGTGATTGGGGCATGCGCAGGATACAGAGGGAGTTGGTCTAGTTTTTTGAGGAGGCATCCTGGAGGGCTTCCAGGAGGCAGTGACATTTGCACCGGGCTCCGACGGTAGTTGGCAGAGAAAAGGGGTGAGCCTTCCAGGCGGTGGAATCGAGTGTGCACAGGCACAGAGCGGAGAGGCACATGGTGCCATGTTTGGGAAATGCAGACAGTTTGGGATGTCTGAGGGAATCGTCGCCGTGCAGGGGGCCTTGGGGGGCAATGAGGCAGGCACAGGGACGACAGGAGTCCGATAATCCTGGGCTTTGTGGCTGGGTTGGCCCTTACCCTGGTGGAGGAGGGAAGACAGTGCATCTCACTCAAGTAGAGAAACAGCATGATCTGAAATGTGTTTGAGGAAGCTCGCCCTCCTGGGGAGGCAGGTGGGTTGGGGGCGGCGCAGAGGGGGGTGCCGCGGGAATGCGGATCACGTAGGAGGCTGTGCAGAGGTCTGGGCAAGACCAGGAGGACCTGGGCACCCACCAGAGAGGAGGGCGCGACTGATGGGGGACATCTTCGGACGGTTGGTGAATGCCAGGGACATTGTGGGTGCAGTGGAAGGTGGGTCCAGGATGGAGCCTGGACTTCTTGTCTCCACGCAGTGACACCTGTGCCATTCAGAAATCTGCAGGGGGAGGCCACAGGCTTGAGGGCGGTGGCGCGAGCACTCGCAGCAAGACGAGGTGCTCAGGGGGAGCATGGACGAGGCGACTCTGCAGGCCCTGGAACTGGTCATCTAGCTCCTTGGACAGAGAGAGGGACTGGCCCTCGGGGTGACACTGGCTCTCAGTGACCATGGAGCCCGGCCATCCTACTAAGCACTCTGCATATATGATGTCATCTGATCTTTTAAATAACTTACGGTGTTTCATCCCAATTATACAGAACAGAAAATGGGCTCAGAGAGGGTGACCGACTTGCTGATGGCCACACAGCTCCTACGTGGGGACGAGGGGGTCAAAGCCTCCTGGGTCTGGCTCTCTCAGAGCTTGTGCTCTTTCCTCTGTCAGGCTCACCTGGTGTGGAAGGAGCAGGTGACAGGAGCTCCACCAGGGAGGAACGTAGAGAAACAGTGGGCGACGTTGAGAGGGAAACCAGAATGTAGTGTCCAGGATGCTGGAGGAGAAGGGGGTGTGTAGGAGGGGAAAGGCCAGGGGTACAGTTCTTCCAGGGGGAGGGGCGGCAGAGCACTCCTCGACTTGGCAGTTGGGGTGTCATTGGCCACCTCCAGTCAAAGTGCTTTGAGGGACAGGTGGGGCGTGGCGGTGGATCGCAGAAGCCAGAGCAGTGGCCGGGAGGCGGGGATGCAGAGTTGCAGGGGAGGTGGGGGGAGCAGAGGGGGACCTACCCTGGAGGTGGTGAAGCAGCAGCCCCTCACCTGCTTGGGCCCTCTACGCCCTGCACCGAACTATGTGTCTCTCGTCTCATGTGTATTTTAAACCTCATTATTTCTCTTAAAGGCACTGCCCCGCCCTCCAGAACACGGTACAAGCTTCAGGTCCCACAAAACCTGAATCCACCCCTGGGAGACGGGGGCTGGGTGGAAAGAGGGGGTTCAGGAGGCAATAAGCAAGGGAGTGGGGGGCTCCGGCCTTTGAGATCCAGGCGAGCGAGGCTTTGCCACTCACCCGCCGCAGACCTTGGGCAAGTCATTGAACCTCTGCGTGCTTCCTTTTCTGTAAAACAAAAATCACGAACGTGCTCATCCCCTCGGGTGGTTTGCAAGGTTTAATAAGATAATGTGTATAACGGAATTAGCGCCATCATTCGCACATAGCAAACACTCCGTGCCTTTGCTCTGATTTCCTGTTATAGAATATTCTTGTTAAAATGTATTTCCTGGGGGATCCCTGGGTGGCTCAGCGGTTTAGCGACTGCCTTTGGCCCAGGGTGTGATCCTGGAGTCCCGGGATCGAGTCCTGAGTCGGGCTCCCAGCATACAGCTTACTTCTCCCTCCGCCTGTGTCTCTGCCTCTTTCTCTCTCTCTCTCTCTCTCATCAATCAATCAATCAATCTTTTTTTTTAAAAAAAAAATGTGTTTCCCTGGTTGGTGTTCTCAGGATTTGTAATTTTCCTGTGTTGGGGTCCTGCTGTGGTCCGTGGATGGAGGGCCTCTTGTGTTCCCCCATGATTTGTTTGGGAGCGTCAGATCCTGTCCTGGGAGGCACACACTGTTTCGCAGGAGACATGTGGCCCTTGCAGGGTGGTGGGCGACCACCCAAGCCCACTTCTGGGATCACATGTACCAAGTGGCCCGTCGCACAGGCCCGAGGCCACGTCCCTCCTCACTGCGGTTGTGTGCCTCTGCGCCACCCCCAGGGGTGTGACCGGCAGCCCTGCTGCCCATCAGATCTCCCCCTTTCCTCTGGCCCCGCCGCTCTGGGGGAAACAATCCTTTGTCACTTGGAGCCAGTTTCTGGAGGAGAGGGTAGGTCTGCGATTGCAGACGCAGCCCCCGAGCATCCTCAGGGCAGCCGGTTCCTGGCCGGCCCCGGGTGTGGAGCGCACCCCGACAGCTGGTGTCCGTCTGCGGGCTCCTGCCTGCGGGGCCTGGAGTGACAGCTTGGCAGGCCCGGGCCACCGCGCTCCAGACCCTCCCCCAGGGCCCGTCGGGGACCTCTTTCCGGGCCCCCGTGTGGCCATTCCCCGGGAGGCCGCTTGATGGAGCTGTGGCTCCACCGGGCGGCGGGCGGCGGGGCCGGTGGCTCTGCGGGCTCCCGGCGTGGACCCGGGCCTGGCCCAGCACCACCCGCTCCCGCCCCGCGAGGCAAGAAGCCCCGGCCTCGGTGCCCTGGCCCAGGCCCCGGCCTGGCAGAGACGATCCAGCTCACCCCGGACTTTTTATTCTCCTTAAACCATGTTTCATTTTTTTTCTTGTTTTGTTTACCTGCCTCCTTGCACCACGTTTCTGCGGTCTCACTAATAGCTCTTCACCGGGTCCCTTGCCCCAAGCCCCGGGGCCTGCTCAAGAACTATAATTTCATTTAATCTCTGCTCTGATTTGGGGTGGAGGAATGGAAGGAAGAAATGGCCGGGCTGGCCTATTTCCTCTTTTCAAGCTTTTCTGTGGCTCTGATTTTGCTCCAAGGAAGGAGAAAAAAAAAAAAAAAAAGTCCTTCTTAGGGCTGGTGCTTGGGAGAGAAAGGTGTTTGAATATAAAGTTCAAGCGAGCTGTCTAGCGTGGAATGCAAAGCGAAAAAATTAAGAAGAAAGGAAGCTTTTTAAAAGAGGACTTTTTATCTGACTCCAAACATGCTGCAGTGGCGCTTTTATAAAATCGTGAAAAACACGGAGGAAGAAATAGAAAGCTTTCATGATTTTTCACCCCGAACGGACTTCTATTTCAGTATCTTATTCTCAGCTATATTGTCAATCGCACGGATCTGCCTTCCCTAATCCCCCAAATTGGATCCATTGATTCCCGGGTTTGGTTGTCTGCTTTTTAATGTAATACATCAAGTACATTTTTTAATTTTTTTTAATTATTTTTTTTTATTTCCCCCCTTGGCAAGCTGGCTTTTTTTGAAAGCTGAACTCAAGCAGGTCGACTTTTGAAGCTTTTCTGTGCAGACGGCTCTCAGCTAGGTGTCTGTGCGAGAAGATCTCCCTGAAGCCGTGATTCAGACGGTTGGAAGAGGGTGATGGAAGTGTGGCTTCCGGGGGGCAGAGCTGGGGAGATGTGGCACGTGGTGAAGGCCCGACTTGCCCCGTTTCGACTTGCAAAGCGAGCTGCCCCCACTTAACTCAGCAGCTCTTAGAGCCCCCGGAGCGGGGTGACCAGGCCTCCGGGCTTTGAGCTTGCCTCGCAGAACCTCCGGGGTCTGGTGTGTAGCCACAGCTTCTCCAGGCTGCCCGGGTCTGGGGACTGAGGGGCGGGGCTCAGGGGTCACGGATTCAGGCCCTTGTCCCTTTGGAAGATCCTGGGCAGAGGCAGGAGGCCCATGTGTGCGTGCCTGTGCATGCATGCGTGCGTGTGTGTGTGTGTGTGTGTGTGTGTCGCAGGGGGTGTCGGGCTGCTTGTCCCAGGTCGGGCTTCCTCTCCCAGGCGGGGGCAGCAGCAAGGCTGCCCGAGCTGACCGGCCTGTGTGCCCCACCTAGAGCAGCAGCAAAGCGCAGGGGCAGGAAAAGGCTGGAGCTGGCACCCCTTGGTTCCCTGCTTTGAGGGCAGCGGGGCACTTAGCTCCAGGAGAAGTGAAATTTCATTTTGTCTTCTCTCTCTCTCTTTTCTTTTTCTTTCTTTCTTTTTGTTTTCCCCCTGCTCCTACTCCTCTATGCCACCCTGCCTGGCTGCCCCTGGAGGCACGATGGGTCCTGTGGTTTCTCAGGACGCAGGGAAGAAACCGCAGGGGACAGGGATAGAGGAAACAGAGCACTGTGGTCATCAGAGCTGTGATAGCCCGGATGACACTGAGGTCCTCTGTGCCTGCAGTGGCCCTGGAGCAGGACAGGGTGATGGGGGTGGTGGGGGCACAGCATCCCGTAGCCACACTGACCAGAACTCACACCCCAGCTTGGCCCATCTCTAGCTTTGTGTTCCGGGGGCAGGGAGAAATCCCACAACCCTCTTGGCTTTGGTTTTCTTATCTAGAAAGTCCAGAAACATCGACCAATCCATAGGTTTGATGTGAGGACAGCTGAAGTAATGGAGAGCGCTTTCTTTTTTTTTTTTTCAAAGATTTTATTTATTTATGCATGAGAGACCCAGAGAGAGAGGCAGAGACACAGGCAGAGGGAGATGCAGGCTCCATGCAGGGAGCCCGATGCAGGACTCGATCCCAGGACCCTGGGATCATATCCTGAGCTGAAGGCAGACGCTCAACCACTGAGCCACCTGGGCGCCCCTGGAGAATCCCTTCTTAAAAGCTGGTAGTTAAAAAAAAAAAAAAAAAAAAAAAGCTGGTAGTTACCAGATGCTTCCCATGAGCCACATGCTATGTTAATCCTCACAAGACCCCAACAACGTACATGTTATCATGGTCCCTGTGGTGGGGACCTGACACCCAGACAGGCCATTGTCGCTGTGCCCACAGTCCCCCAGATGCCAGGCCCTGGAGCCTCCGAGCTCGACCCTGACACCTTTTGCCTGGTGGCTGTGCCCCCCCTCCTGCCGCCTCCCCAACACCACTCTCCTCTAATGCCCCTTCCCCGTGTGCTCCGGCGTGGCAGGCAGCCAGTCAGATGGCGGCTCATCCCACCCCTTGCCAAGGACCTCGGGTTTGGAGCTTTGCGGGTTTCTTCCTCCAGAAGTCATGGGATCCACTTCCTGTTTCTGAAACTCCACAAGAAACCACCCTGGAGCTTTGAATAAAGAAAGGAGCAGCGTATTCGGTAGTGGATATGCACGTTTGTGGTCATAAGACATGAAAAACGTCTCCGCCGTATCTCGTTTCCACTAAGGAAGAGCAAACCTTTGAGGATGCGTGTGTGTGTGTGTGTGTGTGTGTGTGTGAACATGCACTTGAGTAGGTGGGGAATCCTCAGCCCTGCAGGTGGAAAGAGCACCGGAGCCAGATGGTGTGACCCAAGGCATCAGGTAGGGGCGATGCTGGGAGACGGAGCATCACTCCAGAAGGCAGGCAGGGGTGGGGTGGGGGAGCGCAGGGGGCAGGTGGGGAGAAGCAGGGCGGCAGAGCAAGCCTTCCAGGGCAGGATGAAAGGCCTGGGGTGCCTTCTGGGGCTCCCCTGCCTACGTGCCTCTTGTGTCCTTGCTGCTGTGGTTTTCTTATCCAGTAAGTCCAGAAACATCGACCCTTCAGACCCTTCAAAGAAGAAAAGGTCCTTTCATTTGACTCTCAGGGGCTGGCCCCCCAGGGCAGTGCCTGCGGTGACACCTGAGTGCCAGTGGGTATCACTTGAAGCAGTGTCTCTGGTGGAGGGAGCATGCGTGCCTTCAGGCCCAGCCGTGGCAAGGATGACGGTGGCGATGAAGGGCTGCTGCCCGCTGGAAGGCAAGAGAGAAGGCAGGCACATGGCAAACGTGGGGACCCGACTCGGCCAGGGTGACGTTATTTACTTTCTGCTGGGCCAGGTGTCTTTGGGGAGGGACTTTCTGATAGACCCGGTGAGAGAGCTGTTTCCTTTCTAGAGCTGGCCACCGGACTGTGCTTTTCTCCCTAGGACTTGCTGTCTGAGGGGTCTCTCCATCCTGTGTGACAAAGCGTGGGAGAGAGCTCAGTTTTAGGGCACACGCACGTGTGCACACACACACCCACACGGGTTGTTAACACAATTCATCTCCAGTTGAGATGGGAGGCGGCCACAGCCTGTGAGAGCCACAGGTGGCAGATGGAGATGGCCCCTTGCATACCCCCAGGTCCCACCCTGAAAACCCACGTCGGGGTTGGAGGGGGTCCCCACATTCCCCTGATGTTCCCACAGGTGACTCTGCTCAGTGGGGACCATCACCTCTTTCATCCTTACGATGCTGGTGGCTGGCCTGAGGACTTACCGCCAGGTTGGAGTTCCTGGCCTTTCTTTTAGCTCTAAAAATGACCCCCCCACCGGTGCTAATTTGGGGAGGCATGAGGGAAGTGGTCCTGGGGGGATGTTGGCATTTCCTATCGCTCTTGGGTGGTGAGGCTGAGGCTGCTGTTGTGTCAGCAGGAGCCTCTCGCGGGCCTTTCCCGGAGACCCCTGGGCACCCCTGACACACACATCAGCAGGTGTGTGTCAGTGATGCAGGGTATTCCAGTAATGCTGCGTGTGATGCCCAGAACGGTACTTCATAGAAACAGTGAGAGGCTGCCCTCCTGGGGCTTAGAGTCAAACACTCATGTAAATCCCATAAGCAATAGCTTGTGTTTATTGCCCGTGTGCTGTGCCCAGATGGTGTTTTGCATGGGTTCTCCTGAGACCTTTCACAATTCCGGGCGGATGGCTAGGTATCATTGACATGGTGGGAATGCAGAAGCATATTCAGAGAAGTTAAGCAACTGGCCTGAGGTCACACAGCTTGTTTCGGGCAGAACTGAGAACCTGATTCTCATCTATCTGTCTGCCTCTCCAGAGAGAAAGTGCCCTTCCTGCTCAGCGCCAGGTGACACTGGGGGCCAGAGCCAGGGGTCTACCCCCCCCCCCCACCGGAAGGGCTCATATGCTCAACTTGACCCCCTTGAGAGCCTGCTGCAGCTAGAAATGCCCCGTGGGACTGACACCGCAGCCCACTGCCCTGCTCCCCGGGGATGCTGAGGTAGGGGGAAGTGTCAGCTAGCCCTCTGGGCAATGATGACAGAGGAGCATGTGGTTGTCTTCTGAGATCTGATCTTTGCTGTCTGGCAGTTGTTCAGAAACCAGCCGGACAGCTACGTGCTGTGGTCAGACCCCTCTGGGGTTTCTGCTTCCCCATGGGATCTGCAAGCCGGAAGGTGTCTAAGACACAACCCACTGACCTGCCTCGTGGTGACAGCCATGTGCACATACCTGAGTCCATTCATCCCTGGATGTCGCAAGCAGGAAGAGTTCGCTGCCTTCCTCCCCGCCTGCTGCCTCGGGTCCCGGGGGCTGACTTCACCTGCCCGGGGTTCTCCTGCTTGTGGAGCCTCTCTTCTCCTCGGAGCGAGGGACGGAGAAGCCAAGATGACCTTGCTTGGGCTTCGGACTCAAGCCTCGGGTGAATACACGTGGGCCTGCACCCCGGCCTGCCTCTCCCCGAGCTCCTTCAGCCTTCACGTAGTAGAGGTCACCTTCTGCAGACTGCAAGTAAGCGCGAGTGGAAGGCAGAGCAGTTGTTTGCGGGGCGAGCTAGCTTGTCAGCGGAGCCTCTGCTTGAGCAACTCGTGGCCCAGCACCACCCCGCAGACTGCCCCGGGGCGGGGGTGCAGGTCTGACACTTGTAAACATCCGCACCTGGAATGAGTTTGGATACCTGTTTTGTGTTTGAGAAAGAAAACCTCTTATCCGCAGATCTCCACGAGAGGAATTTATTCATTTGTTAATTTATTCAACAAATATTTGTTGGGCCTGCACTATCGGCCTGGCAGGTGCTGTGTGCCCGGGCTACAAAGATGCATGCAGATACGTGCCCTCCAGGGCAGGGCTCAGATAGTCGGTAGGCAGACCTGTGGGCCAGAAAGTGGTGTGTGGTCAGTGGCTGGGGAGGGAAGTGTGGGGCTCCTGGGGGTCCGCCCGGCCATGTGGGACGCGGTCAGCGGGAAGACGCGGCCAGGGAGTTTCGTTCAATGGGCTCTAAAGGACGAGAGTGTTCCACGAGTGTTGGATGGAGGAACTGAGTAGGGGAAGGGCATTCCAGGCAGAGGGAACAGCGTGTGCAGAGGCCCCGGGGCTTAGAAGAGAGGTTAAGGGATAGTGAGTGGAATAATAGGAACGCCCGAGCTTCAGCTTTGGGGACGAGAACACGCAATAGTGCAGGTAAAGTGCAGAGCGCAGTCCTAGGAAGTAATGCTCTAAAGAAAGGTCTGCTTTTACCATCTTTCTGCTATTAAAATAACATCATCCCTTCCCTCTTCACCACTTGTCTGAGGTTTTTTTTTTTTTTTTTTTGAAGATTTTTAATTTATTTATTCATGAGAGGCACACAGAGAGAGGCAGAGACATAGGCAGAGGGAGAAGCAGGCTCCTCGAAGGGAACCCAACGCGGGACTCGATCCCAGGACCCTGGGATCATGACCTGAGCCAAAGGCAGACGCTCAGCCACTGAGCCATCCCGTCAGAGTTTTTCTTCCTTCGTTTTGGACCCCTAACGTACTTTTTTGTGATAACACGAGAAACGTTATGATGACCGTTGTCAAAGGAGAACCTGACATCAGTACTGTTTTCGTGACACTTCGGATGTATTTTGAACATGTTCACGGAGTGTGTTGTTTTGGACGGACGTGACAGGTCCCCTTTCGAGAGCGATGGTGATAAAGTGTGGCTGGGATCCGAGTTTTGGAGACGTGGCATTATTACGGATGACCGGCGGGCTTGGACGCAAGAAAGAAATGTGTTTTTAAATTGCTTCTCACGCCTTCTGTGCTCTCACGCACACTGAGTTAGGCTAATAACCTCTCAGAAAGCGTTCCTACGTATCTCAGGGTTGGGAGGGCGGTGGGGGGGGCTTTATCTGGGGGGTGCTGAGGTCGAGGGACAGGCCAGAGTGGGTGGATCCGACGGGAGCTTGAAATTGAGACACACAGCCAAGGTACAGAAGACCATCTCTTCCTTTAAATGATTTTCAATTTTTTTTTTTTTTTGATTTTCAAATTTTAACATCGAAAGCCTCCTGGGAGATTTTTAGACACGGACAGGCAGGGATCGTCTCAGGATGTCTAGCGACTTGGCCCGGACATTTCTTTGCAGCCTTGGCTGTTTCTTTGCAGCCTTGGCTATTTCTTGGAAGTCACCTTTATTGATTCTCAGAATTCCTGGGAATTCTGCAACCTATTCCCCCGTGAAATGTCACATTTCACAGTATACCCATTGTGTGTTTCCAGTGCCCTCTTGTCCCAAACCCCAGCCCCGCCTGAGAAGTTGCAAAGGGCGCTTCCTTCCTGACCTCCCCTCTCTATTAAATTAATTAATTAAAAGGCAGGGACCCTCGTAGCCAGAGAACATTCTCCTTTTCTTTCAGCTGACTCCTGCCACTCAACAAAAATCTTCCCACCGTTTGGGTGACTTATGGGCCGCAACCGGCAACATTGTTTCGGGCTTCGTTCTTAACATCTTGGGGCTCCAGATTAGCTCCAGCAAAGAGACTTTGTCTGTCTGTCTGTCTGTCTGTTTGTTCATAAAGTGCCTGCGTGGGTGGAAGGGAGAGGACCTCCCTTTTCTCTTGAAAGGAGCGAGATGGAAATGCAAGGAACAGGATGGCCAGGGAGTCCACCTCCTGCAAGATAATCAAAATGAAAGAAAGAAACAAATGCATTGACAGAGAATTACTTTGAAGCATCAGGATTTGGGCCAATGGGGGAGTCGTGTTTTCCAGTACAAAGAATAACCTCATGTGCGTCCTCCCTCCGCTTGGTGTATCTCTTCTGCTGCCTCTTGGTCCACAGCAGAAAAAAAAATATTAGGGAATATTTTCTCTGTCCCCCAGCCCCCCTGTGAGATGATCTAAACACCGAGTCTCACTGGGTCCCTCGGTGGGCCGTGCAGACCCAGCATTTCCCAAATAGCAGAGGGACAAGAGACGAGGGGCGGGAGGTTCGTCCTGCCAGGGTCGGGCAGCTTCGGGCATGTTTCAGAGGCCACCTGTTACTCTCTTCACTGTCCTTCCATTTTCCAAATTATCAGGTTAAGTAAGAGCAAAGCGAAAGATGCCTGGGTGGCTCAGCGGTTGAGCATCTGCCTTTGGCCCAGGGTGTGATCCCGGAGTCCCGGGATCAAGTCCCGCATCGGGATCCTCGCAGGGAGCCTGCATCTCCCTCTGCCCGAGTCTCTGCCTCTCTCTCTCTCTGTGTCTCTCATGAATAAATAAATAAAATCTTAATAATAAAAAAGAGCAAAGGAGGAAGCACGCTGGAGTGTGTGCACATCCACTACCGTGGGTGGCTCTGAGAGTTGATGAAGTTGACTCGGTATTTATTTTAAGATTGTTTCTAGAATGGAAAGTGCGCGGGTTGATAGCTTCTTGTTTTGCAGAAACCATGAATGGACTTATCTTTAACGGTGCCTATCTACACACGAATCTTGCTGCTCCTGGTGTGTGTGTGTGTACACCTGAGCCCATGCTTCCTGGCTGGCATATCTGTGTGCAAACATGTGTGAGACTATAAATAAAAGCCAAATGAATGCCTTTGACTAAAACGTGAGGGCTACTCTTTCTATTTTATGCAGTAAATGAGGCTCGCAAATCCCCTTAGGAGACCAAGCCTGGGGGGAACAGCAGCTCTGGGAAGGGGCTGGCAGAGGGTGCGGGGGGTCCCAGGGCCTCTGTTTACCTGTGGGTGTCTTTTCCTTGTATGGACTTGAAGGATGACTCCTCCTTTGATGCTCCAAGGTAACAGGGTATGAGCCTCAAACACAGACTGGTCGTTCTGCCATGCATCTTCCTAGGGATGACACCTGTAGGTTTCTTTCTTTCTTTCTTTTTTTTTTTTTATTCATTCGTGTGTGTGTGTGTGAGAGAGAGAGAGAGAGAGAGAGAAAGAGAGAGAGAGAGAGGCAGAGACACAGGCAGAGGGAGAAGCAGGCTCCACGCAGGGAACCCGACGTGGGACTCAATCCCGGGTCTTCAGGATCAGACTCTGGGCCGAAGGTGGTGCTAAACCACTCAGCCAACTGGACTGCCCCACCTGTAGGTTTCTGAGGCCACCAGAAGGGTTGGAGGGGCTGCGCTGTTGGAGGGGCTGCGCTGGGGACTGGCCTTTGTGAGCAGCTGTAGTAATTAGAGTGAGCATTGTTTGAGCACCTATGGTGTACTGAGCCCTGGGCTCAGAAGCGTTATCTCACTGAGCACCCAGAGGACCCTGGGAGGTAGGTCAGATTGTCCCCAGTTTACAAGCAGAGACAGGCCCTCCAGGAGGGCCACCACGTGGAAGCAGCATCCCCCAGATGGAAGCAAGGCCGGGATAATAGTCCGGGGTGGCACAGTGCAAAGCCTGCATGCATCTGGAGTCTTTTCCCTTCCTTCAGAAACGTCAATGCCCATTGAATGAATGAAATATTACGTAAGTCAGAGAAGTCGAAACACTCTCTCCAAGTGTACAATCTAGACATTAGCTGTGCACCTTTAGGCAAGGTATTTAGCTTCTCTGTCTCTGTCTCTTCACTTGTACGATGGGCAGATTATAGTTAGCACACACACTTATGAGGATTAATGGGGTAATGATCACGAAGCACTTGGGACAGGGGTGCTGGGTGGGGTGCTGTTAGGGGGATGATGGCCACGGTTACCAGGAGGTGCGGTGGGTGACGAGCTGAGGATGGCATGCGGGAGGTGAGAGCAGACAGGAGCACCAGCTGATGGGTGGCTGGTGTGCACCAGGTCGGGCTTCCAAGAAGGGAGGATGACACAGGTGAGCCACAGGGGCAGGGACAACACGTGGGGGGTGACAGGACGGAGATGGGCCCTGCCAGAGAGATCCAGGCCGCGCATGACCTCTAAGAGAGTTGTTACACCAGAGATGGGATGAACCCAAGAGGGACGCTGCTTCCCTAGCTGTCTGGGAGAATGCCAGGCAAAGAGAGTGCATGATACTTTGCTGGGGCGGGAGGGCTGTGGGGTGGGGGTGGGGAGGCAGGGGTGGGGTGGGAGGGGGAAGAGGCTCCAGATCAGTGGCTCTGAGCTGAAGACACATCAAATAAATGGAAGCTATTGGGTTTGTGAGGGAGCGGCCTGGGAGTTGAGACCGCGGAGGGAAAGGTGAGGCGAGCTCTGCAGGATCTCAGATCCAGGACCCCTGGGCAGCGCAGTACTGTGTTTCCTTTCTGTGGGTGCAGGTGTGTTCTATAGGTGGGTATGGAGTTGAGGGGGACAAGGAGTGGGGGACACTTCCCAGGTTAGGTAGATGGACTGCAAGGGCTACTTAGAAGCAAGATGACATCGGGAAAGTGGGCAAAGGTAGTTGGTGGAGTGCCGGGCGTGAGAGGGGGGCCTGTGAGTTCAGGCAAGATGAAAGGTGATCACAGAGGGAGCTGGGCATGAGATGGATCCGTCTCAGGGAGACCTCTGTGTCTACACCCCAGAGCCAGCCTTCTGGCTTCCTTTGACTCAAGTCGTGGTCCTGGGGTCCTGGGATCGAGTCCCGCATCGGGCTCCCCATCTTCCCAGGGCCCATCCCTTTCTGCGGAGATGCTTATGGAGCCAACTCTGAACCCCAGCCCTGGAGCCGGACTCTGGGTCTGAATCAGACACGTGCTTGTACTGAGCCAAGCGCTGAGCGTGACCCACACCAGGATGGTCACTACATAAAATGAAAGCATTCCATTTCCCGGAAGGAACGTTAGCAAGACCACCGGGCACACAGAAGAGGAACGTACATGAGACCAAGACAACAGTTTCCTGGTTGTGTGGCGGGGGGATGAGTGGTGGTGATGGAGGTGGAGAAAGGGAGTCTGGAACCTTGCTCACACTTCCGACGGTTGTACGGGGCTGAGAAATGCGGCAGGCAGCCAAGTGTCCTGATTTCAGGAAATACGATGGTTCTTTTTGGTGTGCTTCTGGATGGTAAGAAGCCTCAGGTGCATTTGCATCCCCAGTTGTGCAGATGGGTGAACTAGTTTTCCACCATGTGGGCATCTGCAGTAGCTGCTGGCGTGTTGCTTGGGTGAAGGCTGGAGCTTTCCTTTTTTTGGGGGAGGGGTTGGTAAGGCTGGAGCTTTCATAGACAAAGATGGCCCCAGGCTAAGAGTACAGCTGTCACACCAGAGTTTGGGTTCAAAAATGGCCCACAAAGGGTAGAAACCATGGGCTGAAACCAACAAAGACGCAACTCCGCAATGTTAGGTCCTACACAATTGTATAAGGGAGAAGGAGTGATTCTTTGGAAGTCAGTCATATGATTAATATATCAAGCTGATATTTTTATCAAGCATCAAGAGAGTCAACAGTGTCCAGATAATGAAAAGTGTAGTCAAACAATTCTGGGCCACACAGAGCTCTAAGGGTAGTTGGTTATTTCGGGGTCCTATAAATTGGAGTGTGTATTAGGAGGAGGGTGGCCAGCTCAGGGAGGGGGGGGCGTGATAAATCATACTGCGAAAGAAAGAGTTGTCATATCGCGGTCATCTGATATATCTTATGTGTTGAATGAGTGAATCATCTAAATGAGACAATACGTATGGATTTTGCTACCTGAAAGGTTGCCATGTTGGGAAGAGAATGTGTATGCCACGTCCTCCTATGACGCAAGAAGAGAACCACCTTTGTTACAGTTCTTGAGTGACAGATTTCAGCACGAATTAGGGGAGAGTTTGGTGAGAATCTCTAGTTCCTTTTGTCATGTGCTTCCATCTACTGCCTTGCAAAACCCATCCAAACAGGAAATAAGCTGCTTGACTACGGTCTCGATTAACTTTCCTTCGTCCAGGTGACCTGTTGGTAGAGCCAGCTTGGATAACAGGAGTGTGGGGCTCAGGGGAGGGGAGGTAGGAGCTTGGGAGAATGCATTAACTGTTGATTGGAACCTTTTCTAACAAACGGCTTGGCTCTCGTTGGGCGTGAAATAAACCTGTGGGGCTTACAAAAAAAATCTGTGTATGTGGAAAAAAAAAAGAAATAAAAAATCTCTGTGCGTAGACCTTTTATTAAAGAATACCGCGTATAAAATAAACAAATATGAAATGTAGAGCTTAATGAGTTTTTACATACGCATGCCTCCGCGTAACGACCATCCAAATCAAGATACAGACTATTTCCAGCAATCTGGAAGGTGCTGTCTTGCCAATCCCTCCCCACTTCCCACAGATAAACATTTCGTGGTTAATTGTAGTGTTCTGTTGTGGAAAGGAAGGCTCTCACGCTCACAGCTAGATGGTCAGCAGATGAGCCCGGCCAACAAAGAGAGAAGCATTGGCTTCTTGTGGAGATGTGTCTAAAAGGAAATTAAAATGGAGCTACATTTTGAGGTCGCATGAATCTTGGTGGATCCCAGGACCTTTCTTTGGCTGAGATATTTAGACACTGTTTTAAGAAAACTGTTTTGCTCGTGTGTAGACTTTTATCTGGCTGGGTTTCTATCCGGATGGTTTTCCTTTCTACTTATCTGACAAACTATAAATTTTATTTCCTTTAAGGGCAAAACCAACCCTTGCGTGCGTTCATGGCCCAGGTTTTAAGAGCCGGCCGCCCTTCCGATCCTGTATCTCTGGTTAAACACATTTTTCTTTTGCTTGGATCCACTTGGCAGACCATGGGGGCCGACGATCTGTAGTCCTCTGTGGAGAACTCCTGCCCACCCTGTGGGACAAGAGGAAGCCCCATTCCAGCTCATTCCACTCTGGTTGCCACGTCTCTCCGGCTGGAAGCCTTCCTCCTGGACACCGGAGTGCTTTACCTGACCTCTGTCGCTTGTCCTCGCTTGTTTTGTTCTCCTTTCTTGGTTTTTAATTGATTTTCCTCTGGCTCCTTTAAAGAGCGGCAGGTAGTTGGACTTGGGACCATTCATGTGCCACCATCGCTGTTGAGCTTCATGGGTCCGTTTGTGTCCAGCTCTGCAGCCTGCTTTCTGGTGAGCTGCAGGTGATCGGTTGACGAAATGAGAGAAGTGTCAGGATGCCGGGAGGGGGTTAGTGCCCCGCGTGTTATCTCCTTGTCTCGTGTTTGTGATGTTAGAGACGCGGGGGGTATAAGCACCAAGACTTGGAATTGGCGTCTTTTGAAGGACTTTCCTGCTTCTTGCCCTATCGGGAATAAGGTGGTTGAAAAATGTAGCTTTCTCTTTGAGCTTAGAGGATTCTTTCTTTCACTATTTATTTACCTAGAGTTGTGGTAACATACTTAATATAAAATGAACCATTTTAACCCTTTTTATGTGTACCATTTGGTGTCATTAAGGACGTTCACGTTGTTGTGCAAACATCACCACCATCCCCCCACAAAACTTTTACCATCTTGCAAAACTGAAACTCTGTCCCTGTTAAAGAGTAGCTCTCCATTCCCAGTGCCCCGTCAACCACCATTCCACTGTGTTTTCTCTATGATTTGACTATTCTAAGTGCCTCATTTAAATGGAATCAGACAATATTTGCCCTTTTGTGACTAACTTATTTCCCCGAGCGTAACGTCCTCAGGGTTTACCCACATTGCAGCATGTGTTAGAATTCCCTTCCTTTTCAGGGCTGAATAATGTTCCCTTATGGACATTTATGTATTTATTTATTTAAGATTTATTTATTTATTCATGAGAAACACAGAGAGGAGAGAGAGGCAGAGACACAGGCAGAGGGAGAAGCAGGCTCCATGCAGGGAGCCCGACCTGGGACTCGACCCCGGGTCTCCAGGATCACATCCTGGGCCGAAGGCGGCGCTAAACTGCTGAGCCACCCAGGCTGCCCGCGACAGACCATATTTAGAACCTAGTTTTTAATGCAAGGACATCACAGACCCAGTCTTCTTATTCTCACATGTCTGGAGCACCTACTGCATTCTTGACTACACGCCTGTTACCTTGTTGGGGGGCTTCCAGGTGTGGCTTCTGTGTTTCAGATGGAGAAGCAGAAGCATGTATGGGTGAAGCTGAGCTCTTTGGGGGGAAACAACCCCTCAAACTCCTCATTTCCCACGTTTGTTGCACAGAATGCTTTGAGGTATGGTCTAATACTTCTCTTCTTTTGGCAAGCCACCTTTCCTAGATTTATAGAAATATGACTAGGATTGTTTTCGTGGGCTTCAAAGCACAAACAATGATGTGTCTTAGGTGTAGGCTATTGGCAAGGCTGGTGGCATGTGGGGTCATTGTCCCCTAAATAAATATTGTCTGGAGACTTTTAATGTGATGTTTAAGATATATATCCATATATAGATATAGATAGATTTTTTTTTTTTAGAGAGAGACTAAAGCACTATTTTAAGGGAATTGAAAATACAAAAGAAAGAAAGTGAACAAGCCAAAAGCCAGGCCCAGTTCTTCTGTTAATTCATTTTAAGACTCTAGAGAGGCTCTTCATTGTACTCCCTAGTTTTCTCCTTGGTCACATGGGAAGAATATTCCTACCCTCCTCCCACGTCATAGAGGTCTTCATAGGGAAGGATGGTTCAAAGCCCGTAAACCCTTTTTTTCCCCCAAAGATTTTATTTACTTACTTGAGAGAGAGTGAGAGAGCAAGCAGGAGCCCGACATGTGGCTTGATCCCAGGACCCTGAGATCATGACTTGAGCCCAGGGCAGATGCTTAACGGACTGAGCCACCCAGTTGTCCCTGAGCCCAGAAACCTTTTAAACAGGATTTCCTGTCAGTTCAAATGGAACTCCCAGCCCATCTTCAGCCCCTTGATCTGTACAAGGAAATGCGTGCTCGGGTCACGTGCACTAATCCACCTCCTGGTCTTCCCTGAAAGGCTTACCTTCCAAATCCATTCCTCTCTTCATCAAATAATCATCAATGGGTTCCTTTTTCTAGGCAATGCATTAGCATCCCAGTGAGAGAGAGGTGAACAAAATTTCAGATTAAGTGTATGTTGATCAAACTTTTCTGGGGAAAAAAGAGGATTCTGTGAAATCATACCTCCAGATTATTTTCATGCTCAGAGGCCAATTTGCACTATGCAGCCTCCCCTTCTCTCCCTTTCCCTCCACCAAAAAGCAAGAAAGAAAGAAGCTGTTTTGACTCTTAGCACCTCTTTGTCCTCTCCCTTTTTGAGAAAAAATATATTTTGAAGATTTTGTTTATTTATTCATGAGAGACACAGGCAGAGGGAGAAGCAGGCTCCCTGCAGGGAGCCTGATGTGGGATTTGATCCCGGGACTTCAGGATCACACCCTGGGCTGAAGGCAGGCTCCAAACTGCTGAGCCCCCCGGGGATCCCTAAAAAAAAAAAAAATTATTGATTGATGCGTGAGAGACAGAGAGAGAGAGAGAGGTGGAGACATAGGCAGAGGGAGAAGCAGGGTCCCCGTGGGGACCCTGATGTGGGACTCGATCCCAGGACCTCGGCATCATGACCTGAGCTGAAAGCAGACACTCAACCACTGAGCCACCAGGTGTCCCTCTTTGTCTCTTTTGGATGAGTGTCCAGTGCAATCTTGATGCTCACAGATATTATCACTTCAAGACCTGGATGCAAACAATCTTTCTGTGCTTCTGTAGTTTTCTCTATCAAAGGAGAATATCAACAGGTTATAGATACTCAGGGCTTGGTGGTTGATCAACAGGTTATAGATACTTGGGTGGGGGCAGGGGGGACACCGGTGACATGGGGCAGATGGCTTTTGGTAGATCTTTGGTGCAGGGGTCCCTGCTCTCTGACAAAAAGAGACTATCTGAACCCAGACATTCCAAGTTCTTTTGGCAAATGGCACCTTCCCCTTGGGACTAAAGCGGTGACAGCCACAGCTAGTTCCCAGACCACCCGTCCCAGACTAGGTAAAGCTCACATGATCAATAGGTAGAGGGAGTCTTAAAGGTGCACTTTTCTGAATAGGGATACTGATTGCACCCTGAAAATAAGAGTTGGGGCAGAGATTCATGTGAAGGAACCCTTTTGTGGGACGATTTCTTGGCCCATAAGAGACAAACCGCATTGAGGTGCTGCTCAAAGTCATGCAACAAGGCAAAATGAGTGACGGATAACCTGGAAAGTGCTGGATGCACCTTGGGAAGACCTGCCTCTCCATCCTGGGGCCTCTGTTTCCCCATTGATGAAATGCAAGAGGTTGACCAGATGCCCCTATGGTTCTTTGGTGTCTGATCCCCGCACCATGGTTCTGGCAGTGTTTTCCAGCTCAACTCTTGGCCATACCACCTCCAGCCTGTAGCACGGTCTCTGGTACACGCCTTTGGGACCTGTTTGAAAGAGAGTGTTGAATACACAACCCTGAAGACTCTAACGAACCCTTCTAGGTAACACTTACTTCATTGCACTTTTAAAAATGAAAAAGAAAGAACACACTGCTTAGCAGACTCATGGTAATCAGGGCTGACAGATGTCACTCCGAATTTTATTATTTAAAGCCACAATGATTTTCCAAATAACCTGAAAATATATAATCCAACCTCAAAATAGTGTCCTGTAACACAGGCCAGGGAACCCTGTAGGAAATGAAGTCAGAATTTTGGCACCCATGATGTGGTGGTTCAGTGGCTTTGAACACTTTCACGTCCTCCCAGGAACAGAGCACATGGAGTCCTATCAAGTTGCTCGGCGTGGATGCCAAGCGCTCAGAGCGCGGAGAGTGTCTTAGGTGTCTCACTCTGGTACCTAAGCCAAGGTGACACCTCTTCTAGTGCCCATGAGGAGCTTTCTCCCCATTCTATGAGAATAGGGGTGAATATAGAACAACCTTAACATGTTTAAAAAAAAAATAAGCACCTTTTAGCCTGTTAGTTATTCTACTGTATTTGGCATCTGGGCAGGTGGGTGGTACCGGCAGTTGTAACAGGGAACTAAAATGTATGGAGTAGGGGCCCCTGGGTGGCTCAGTGGCTGAGTGTCTGCCTTTGGATCAGGGCGTGATCCTGGAGACCTGGGATCGAGTCCCACGTCGGGCTCCCTGCAGGGAGCCTGCTTCTCCCTCTGCCTCTGTCTCTGCCTCTCTCTCTACGTCTCTTACGAATCAATAAATAAAATCTTTAAAAAAAAATGTATCAAGTACCTACTGTGATCTCGGCAGTGTGCTTCATGTAACCCTTGTGTTGTTTATTGATTCCTCGTAGTTATTTAATGATGTATTAAACATTACTAATATTTGCATTAACTACATTAACACAGGATTGATGATAAAGTAATGCATTCGTTACATGGCTTTGTGGGAAACTACTGTCCCATTCGACAGATGAGGAAATCGAGGCCCAGGGAGGTTAGGGAACTTACCCCATGGATTACAGCGAGGAGATAAGGAGGCGCAGGGGCCTTTGAAGGCTGGGGGGGGGAGGGCGGGCGGTATTTGGGGTTTGGGAGCCGGCCTGAGTTTCAGTGCTGGCTGGGGCCCTGGGACAGTGGGTGGGACCAGGGAGCTGTCTTTCGAGGACCAGGAGACTGCAGAACTGGTCTGGTTTGAAGTGGGAGGGAGGACAGGCATCTGGGCCCCGTCGCCTGCGCCCCGCCCTTCCCACGGAGGCGTCAGAAGCCGGGCCCTCTGCCCCCGGTGGCAGCCCCTGCAGCACATCCCGCTGGATGCTATCTCTCCAGATTGATCTCCAGGAAGCATCTCCCGTGGCTTCCGAGCTGGGGCGGGGGGAGGCCCAGCATCTGACTGGCCGTTATTTGGTTTTCTCTGACTAGATCTTTGTTTCACTGAAGCCCTTGGTTGCTGAGGCTCCCGTGCCTCGGCTTAATCGCTGCCGCATGGAGCGCTAGCCTGGTTAAGTAAACACCGTTGGAATATTACCTGTCTGTTAACCTGTCAAAATTGCTTTACAGCCCCCTTTTATCTCCCCCCCCTGGAATTTCCCCTGGAGTGGCCTGCTTGCTCTCTGGCTCCTTTGCTCGCTGCCCCTCCACCCTGCAAAGCCTCCCCACCCCCCCGAAGTCATTAAATATTGTCGGAGTTCCGCCACTTACCGCTGCCCGGTTTGCCCGGTGCGGGTAGATTGCTGTTGACTCTGTGATGCAGACCGAGGACACCGGGCCCCCAGCCCCGAGCAGGGAGCCAGGATGCCCGCCGGGTGGGCCCCAGCCTGGGGGAGACTGCCTGGTCCCCCACGTTGCCTCCCAGCCGAGCCAGCCCTCTGCTTGGCGGCCTGACACCCCTCCTCCTCCGCTCTCCGTCCGCCCCAGCCTCTCCTTGAGCCCCGAGTTTATACCTTTGAGGGGCTTCGGGGAACATCCAGGTCTGAGTCTCCTCCAGGCCAATCCCTGGCCCCCATGGTTTGGTCTCCCGCTGTGGTGAATAAATTCAAGGATCCTTTGGAGTCACTTGTTGTTGATGATGATGTTACGGGAAAATACGTAGAACGTGAAATGTATCGTTGTAGTCATTTTGAAGCGCACAGCTCAGTGGCATCAGGTGCATTTGCTCACAGAGTTGTGCAACCCTCACCACCATCTAGTTCCAGAACTTGTGGAACCCACCCCACCCCTTTCCCCAGAAGGAAACCCCGTACCCGTTAGGTAGTCATTCTCCACGCCTCCCTCCCACCAGGAGCCCCTGGCTACTGCTCATCTCCTTTCCCGTTGCTGTTGCAGGTTTCGTGGAAAGAGGGTCACACAATCCGTGGCCTTTTGTGGTTGGCTCTTTCCCCTAGCCTGAGGTTCTCGAGGTCCTGGAGATTGACTTTTGTCTTCTGCTCAGGGTGGGAGGACTGCCTCAAGGGACAGTGGGACAGTTGCTGGGAAACCTCTGGGTCCTGTTCGTGGCCGCCTCGAGCCTCTGATCTCTCCATTCCGGGGCCTTCCCACCAGAGCTGTTCGCTGTCTACTTGGGGGGGCCGTTGGGACTTTTAGTGAGGCCACGGGGCCTTCCCTCCCTGTGTGGCTGGGCCGAGGCGAGTCCGGAGCTCACCCAGGGCATGGAGAAGACCGTGCAAACGGGGACCTCTCTCGAGCAGCCTCCATCCTCGCGATCCCAGCCAAGTGCTACTCTCTTTTCATCCTTTGGATCAGGAATCTGATGGGTCCTGGGACCAGTTCCCTCTCGGGGCAGTGAGCGCAGGACGTTGCACGGAAGAGCCCCAGCTTTTTCATCAGTCAGGGGAACGACGTTAGGGGTGTGGGCTTCAGCGTCAGCCGGGCATGTGCGTCTTCCCTATGTCATCTCTTAGCCGCATGAGCTCAGTTTTTCCACCTGTAAAATAGGGATGACAATGCCTTTCCTTTGGGGCTATGATGATTACATGGTGATTGCATGCGGCACTGGCCATAAATCACTTTACACCGAGTGTAGTGCTTGACATTTAGGACATGTACAGTAATTGGTTATTGTTAATAAAATCCAGGATAAATTAATCAGTACCCCACCCCACATCAACCTCTGCCATTCTAGACTTCTGGCGGCTTCTAGAAAGTGCACAGGGCTTTGGGGCAGCACTTAATTGGGTGCGTTTGTCGGTTTTCAGGATTCTGAAAAGCTCTAAACCCGGGTCATGGCTTGGCCTGTGACAAGGAGAAAACCTTGCTCCTATTCAAGTCAGCAACAAAACAAAATGTCCCCATTTTTTTTTTCTCTCGCTTCACCGTTTTTGGAATTCCTCCATTCTAAGGCCATTCCCGACTCATTCGTGTTTCCATTCCAGTAGGCTGACCCCTGGGACGTTGGTGACATGGCGCTCATTAATCACACGTGACACGGAGGGCCTGCGGAAAGTGTGGGAGAGTCGAGATGCTGCCCGAGCGCCCGGTCCCTCACATGGCAGCCTGACACGGGGCCAGTGGAATCCTGTGAAGTTTCTTGAACACCTACTAGGTGACTGTGCGAGGCAGGCTGCGGGGATGTCGGCGGGCGCATTGGTGGTTCTGTTTCTTGGCTGTTGTGAAACCTCTTGGTTTGGTCCCACGTCTGTGAATCATTTGCCCTCAGCCTGTGTGTGTGTCTTGTGATAGGAGCAGAGGGCGTGGATGCTCCTTGCACGGCACCTGATTCTTGGCTGGCGCTCCGTGGGCCTTTCAGGAGACCTGAGCAGAAATAGGTCAGGGTTCTAGCTGCAGGCTCCTCAGAAGGCCTTCTTGGGAGCTTTTGATTTTTCATTCACATTTCAATCAAGCAAAGAGGTGCTTGATTTCCTTCTTATTTTCTCCCTAATTGTATGTGTATGTGTGTTCATTTTTTTCTCTGGGAAGGATGAACCTGTAGACCTTTTGTTTTCTTTTTTTTTATTTTATTATTTAGTTAGTTATTATTTATTTATTTATTCTGTAGACCTTTTCTAAACTCAGGTTTATATCAATAAACTCAGATTTATTGAGATCTAATTGACGTCACCTCTCTTTGCTGTTCAGTGGATTTTCTATTTTTTTTTAATCTTTTACTTTATTTATTCATGAGAGACACAAAGAGAGCCAGAAACATAGGCAGAAGGAGAAGCAGGTACCATGCAAGGAGCCCAATGCGGGACTCGATCCCAGGACCCTGGGATCACACCTTGAGCCAAAGGCAGACGCTCAACTACTGAGCCACCCAGGTGCCCCTGGATTTTCATTTTTTAAAAATTTTTATTTATTTATGATAGTCACACAGAGAGAGAGAGAGAGAGAGAGAAGCAGAGACACAGGCAGAGGGAGAAGCAGGCTCCATGCACCGGGAGCCCGACCTGGGATTCGATCCCGGGTCTCCAGGATCGCGCCCTGGGCCAAAGGCAGGCGCTAAACCGCTGTGCCACCCAGGGATCCCTGGATTTTCATTTTTAATGCAAATCGCCTTTCCTAAAATATCCCTGAGATCTGGTTGGGAGCACCGTGACTCGTGTACGCATGCAGATTTGCACAACTGGGAGGGTAGTGCTTGATGCCCAGCCCGTGGGATGAAATTATTTCAGATCTAATTAGAGAGTGGTCCTGGGGAGACCGATAAAGACCGGCGAAGGGAATTTCTGTCTTGGGGGAGAAATGAGCTACAATTGCTGGGCGTTTGCCCTGGCATCTTAAGGAAGATAGTAAGCGGAGAGCTGAGCTGGAGGACGTAACGTGTATGTCAGCAGGTTGGGTCCAGGTAGACTTGCCACGGCTTCCTGAGGCTGACCCTGGCTGTGAGTGCTTACCTGGAGGCCCCGAAACTACTCACATCAGGGATCCATGAAATGGGAAGGACAGGCCTGGGGCTCAGGCCATCACAACATCTTGCCTTCGAGAGACTGGACCTCATTTTCTTCATTAGCTCTAAAAGGAGCTTCCTGGGCCGTTGGGTTCTGGGCAGAGGCTGTGTCTTCTTCTCCCCGTGTCTGAGCCCTCTAGGCGCTGTGCTGTGGGGGTGTGAGCCCCAGTGACCCCCAGTGCCTTCCAGTTCACCGGCTCGGTGATAACGTTCCAGTGGATTTCGTGTTGTGTTGCTTGGAAACGGGTGGAAAGAGGCCAGTCGCCATCTGAGCGGGGCTCCTGAACTTTCTGGGGCCACCTTTGTGCTAGGCTCCCTACCCTCGCTTTGCTGGTTCCTTCCCCGGCCCTGCCTCTTGAGGAGAAAACAAGCAGAACTCCATCCACGCTCAGATGAGCTGCCTTAAACAAGAGGGGCCCAGAAGCGGAGACCCCCGTCTGCCTTTCCCAGCGGCTGCCTGCCTTCCCTTCTGGGGCCGAGGCAGGCGATTGTCTTGCCTTCAAGCCATCAAGAGACCACAGCCAGCCTTTGAATGTCCACTTGGGGAGCGTGGCTGGGGCTGCAATATGCCTGTCAAACTGAAGGGAGGGTGCTTTAGAAGGCTCCAGAGAATGGCTTTGTCTCCTCGCAGCAGCTCGTGGGCTTGCAGCCATATCCTGGCTGAGCGATAGTGGCTCCAGCTTCTCCGGGGCCAGGGCTGAGTCACCATGAATCCCCCACAGCGTTGGCAGTGGCTGCTTAAAGAGACCCCGCCTAGAGTAGCAGCAGCACTCTGGGGTTTCTCTGGAATCAAGCAGGATGAGGGAAGGGAGAGGGTCCGAGTGTATCAGAATCTTCCAGCATAAATGAATGATCCCGGAGCCCCCGCAGTCAGCCTTTCTGCCATGTGGTGGACCCCAGCTCCTGCCTAGGCTGGGCACAGGTGGAGTCAGGCCCTCTGAGCATGGGTGGCCCAGTTCACCTCTGTCTTGAGACAGGCGTGGGGGGCTTAGCTGTGATCTTCGCACCAGCTCTTTGCTGTAGCCCAGAGGCTCGGGTGGCCAATCCAGGGGTGCCGTGCCTTTCCCTTCTGTCTCCCTCACTGCCCACCTCTGGGTAGGCCCAGTGAGGAGGGCTGATGAGAGGGACCCCAGAGTTAGATCACTCCTCTTGTCTTCTGGAAGGGTCGAGAGGCAGGGACAGACTGAGAGTCAGCCTTGGGATTAGGACCCCTGCCCCCAACTTCACTTTCTTCCTTGTTCCCCTCCGCCTGGATGCGGGGAGCACTGAACACTGCTGCCACTTGATGGCTTCTGGCTGCCCCTGTATTTCCTCTCCTGAAGGGGCCTGTGTTCCACATTGCCATCTGATCTTTCTGCGCTGGCATATGGGAAGTGGCGCATCTTCCTCGAGGCCAGGCAGGGCGAGGGTGGTGGGGAGCAGTGGAACCTGAGAGTAGGTGAAGGGAGACAGGGGTGGGTGTTCTGGAAGCCCGTGTCCATATATATAACTCCACACATTCCTGTGATTGATCTGGCTTGGAAAGTCAACCGTACACTGGATGGAACAACCAGACCAAGTTCTGAGGTCCTGAAGACGTTCTAGAGTCCCTACAGACGTTTGCTTTAAAGGCAAGGGCATACAGACTTGGAGGGATTATAGGTGATATGAAAGCAACTTTAAAGCATCTTTAAAGGAGGAAGGGCCCTGCTGACCTTGGATTACACCCCCCCCCCCCCCCCCCAGCCGGCTTCTCTGACCTGGTGACTTGGGGCAGGAGGGGACCTCTGAGGTCCTCCACCCCCTTCCTTCCAGCCGGCACTCCCTGGCCAACTCTGTGGGCTTCAGCATGCCACCTACTGAGGCTGGAATCAAAACCCTGAGAGAAGGAGTCATGTGGTTTTGTTTATCCTGTGACACAGCCCCCGGGGTGGCATTCTGAATCCAGGCTGCCCGAGCTGGAGTCCTGGCTAAAGCCTCTGTAATCCAGTCTCTAGAGGGACTTAGAGTGAGTTCTCTGCTCTCCCCCATTCCCTCCCGCTCCCGCCCTCCGCAACCCCCGCTCCCCCCAATGCCACACCAGAGCTGACTTTGAGTCACCTCTGTAGGAGGTTTGTCTTTTATGCTGGAGTTGTATGTAGCACAGTAACACCCTGGTTATTCCTAAATGTCAGGCCTAATTTGCTGCAAGTTTTATTTGATTCCAGCAGCATGTTTTATTTACAGTACGAAGGTCTGTCCATGGATCCTCCCTCTTTACAGTTTGTGCTTGCAGAGCATGCATAACTCTTTACAATTAAAAGAAAACAAACACACACAACACTGAGGGGTATTGCTTACAGCTCAGGGCCCTGGTTAATGTGCGGTCACTTCACAAACTCCAGCTCCGTGATAAGGCACACGTACGTACACCCAGGCAGTTAGAAATCCAAGGTCTGATCTTGTCGTGGCTTGGGTTTTAATGTAAGGTTGATAGGTTGAGTCACCTAATGTCAGAGATTTCCAAATTGGCCGGACAAGTCTCCCTTAGCAGTAACGTGCTGGCTTCATTTGCCCTGGAAGACACACTCTGGATAATGGGGCCTTGGCTTTGAAGGCTTAGGTCTCTGTGCGCTTCCCTGCTCCTATTGAATTACTATAGTATTTTATCAGCTAACAAGGGAAAGTGTCCTCTTCATCTTAAAGCCGGTTTTTTTTTTTTTTTTTTTCTCCTTCCTTGCAACCAGATCCCACCTCACCTCCCTAACAGCCAGGGGACCCTGTACAGAAAGGGTGGGTGGGAGGGGGTGGTTTCTTCTGGGCAGCTCCTACATCCCTTTAACCAATTAGATTTTTTTCTTCCCTGGGAAGATCCTTCTGTAGTTTCTGGGCAGAATTCAAAAGCGAAATGGGTTTTAGCAGCCACACAACCAGACCACAGAGGCCCCAGGGAGCTGACAAGCGGGAGACCTTGGGCATTGTTCTCGGGGAAATGAACTGGCATCCTTTGCCGCAAAGACTTGATCCCTCCTGACCTGAAGGTGTGGCCTTGAGCAGAGCGACAAGATTGCAAACATTGGGGGGAAGAAAGTATCTCATGTTGCAGCCCCTTTTCCTCCCAGAATATTCTGAACTTCCTGTCGTTTAGAATCAGTTGCGTTGAGGCGAAGAAGCTCTGAGTTGAAAGCAGCGTTTCCCCCTTTAAGAGGTTGTGTTGTGTATTAATTCAAGCTGAGCTTGGCATGGAAGAGCATTCCCTCTGACCAGTAGCTTGTTTTTTCTTTTTCTTTCTTTCTTTTTTTTTTTTCTTTTTTTGCAGGCCAGGATGGCACTTAAGAATTCCCCAGCATGGGGTCTGGCTCCGTTTCTCTAAACCTTCCCTGCCACCCTCTTTTCCAGGCTTCTCAAATATATAACATTTTACAGTGCAAAGCATGAGGACAAAGTGTTTTTGCATCAAAGAACAGGAGTCTCAAAATAAAATATGGGCTTCTTTTGGAAAGGGAGACGATGGCTCCAGTTAGCATGCTGGGCAGGTTCCTGGTCCGGCTCACTGAGAGCCCAGCCAGCGCTAGATATGCAGGCCATTTTGCAATCTCCACCCCTCCCCCTATTTCTTGCACCATTAAAAAAATAAAAATAAAAATAAAATACAAGGCATACAGCTTTGCTGACTACCAAATCCTTTTGTCCTTCCTGTTGCATGCATTACTACCCAGGCCTGCTCAGGCTTTGCTTCAGGAGCTCCTGTAGACACTACAGAGAGATGAGAAGGAAATTAAACCCAGTGGGGGTTGCTCCTGCACCCCAAAAGCAATTCCATGATTGAAATGCCAAAGATCCCAAGATCCCTCTCTCTGTCAGACCCGGAGAGGGGAGAGTGGGAGTAGCTTGAGCCAAAGGGAATGAAGGTTTAATTTCTGAGTGGCTCTTTGAAATGATGAGTCTGGTTTTCGGTGTGAGGGGGGAATGCCTATCCCGAGGGTCCATTAACTCTTTCCAGTCCCATGGTTTTCTCTGTAAGGTGTAGAAGAATCTTTTATTGTCCAAATGAATTTAAAGTGACAAGGTGATAAGGCATATGGGCTCAGGCTTTCTGCAGGAGAGTGTGGCGACATGGATGAAACACCTTGAAGGACACACTCCTTGACACCCTCTCTGTGCACCTCTAGAAATTTATTCTGAGGCCATCATCAGACATGCCCAGCATGGGTTTGCGCTTTCGCATTTATGGAACAGCAGGAAACCAAAAGCAAATGGGAGTAGCCTTTGAGGGGAGGGGGGATCGGCCCTCCGTTGAGTGGAATATGTGCTAGGAAGCTACTGAAAATAATGCTATAGATTTCTCTTTGTTGACTTCGAAATACGTCATGATGCGTGCTGTTCAGTGAAAAAAATCTGTTTGCAAACTCTGAGCTCTATAGCATGGTACACCAGACTAGGTCCTGAAACAGAACAAAGACAGTTGAAAAACTGGGATAACCGACATGAAAGCCATAGTTCACAGTATTATGTCCATGTGAATTTCTTAGTTTTTTTTTTTAATTTCTTAGTTTTGACATAAGTGCCGTAGTTACATAAAATACCCATGACGTTTGCTCTTCCCTGCGTGAAGGGCCTACAGGTACTCTGTACTATCTTTGCAACTTGTCTGTGAATCTAGTATTACTCCAAATGAAAGGTTGTTTTTGTTTGTTTTTTAAAGCGTAAGAGCACACTTAAAATTTTTGGAAGGATTTTTAACACAAGATGAACAGATTACCTCTGAGTGCTGTGATTATAGGTGATTTTAATTTTCTACTTTGTGATGAGAATTATTTTATGTCAAAAAAAATCAGGGAAGCCTATTCCCTTTGGGGAAAGAAAGTAGAACACAATATAATTTTGTTGTTATTGTTTTGGCATTATTGCCTCTCTCTCTCTCTCTCTCTCTCCATTAGACTTTGGGGTAAGGGTTTTAGTTCACTCTTTTTTTTTAAGATTTATTTATTATTTTAGAGAGAGAAAGAGGGAGAGAGAGAGAGAGAGAGAGAGCGCACGCACATGCACTCATGTGGGGCCAGGGAGGGACAGAGGGAGAGGGAGTGAATCTCAAGCAGACTCCCCGCCCGATGCTGGACTCCATCTCATGACTTTGAGATCACGACCTGAGCCAAAACCGAGACTCAGACGCCCAACCAACTAAGGCCACCCAGGTGCCCCTAGTTCACTCTTCTGGGCACAGCCAGGCAGGCAAGATATGTCATGACCCGGAGCACAGCCTTTGCTCTTTTTTGAAAAAATGTTTTCTTAAATCTAGAAAATGGGGTTAATAACTCTGTTCTCTTAAGGCCATGGGCAAAAGCTAACCAAGTCCATACAGTGTTACTAACAGTGGAGGCCACAGTCCCCTAGGGGACCCTGCCCCTGACGGCTGATGGTGTTGGCTGTTTTTTACTCTAATCTATCCCTTCTGAAAGATTATATGCTAATCGTTACCACTTCTGTGATAGACGAGTGTGCGTTATATTTATTTGTTAATTCGCTTAGTAAGAATTTATGGGCTGTTACTCAAACATTAAGTATTTGAGGACCATGATTATGCTTCCCATCCCACTGTCCCGTGCTCTGTGCCCAAATAATCTTTGTGGGTTGTGTTTGTATATGTTGTGTCTAAATTAGGCCAGTTGAGAAAAATCCTTCAGAGGTGTGATTTTGTTTTCCTGAGCCCCGACTCTCTCATAAAGGTTCATTGACTTCCCATGTCCTCACCCTACCTTACCTCTAAGCACTAGTGGAGTGTCTGCGTGTCTCCGGGGAGATGGCCATTGCCATCATTCCTAGCGGAGACCGATTCCTATAAACTCACATGTCCAGGAAGGGTGGCCCCAGGATCGTCAGCTCAGAGCCAGAGCTGGCGATTCCCTGCGGAGACTAGAACGCTCTGCACATGGCCCCAGAAGCCAGGCCACCACCGGCGTCCACCACGCCGGGTCACTGCTTACCTCTCGAGCCGGGTCCCCAGAGCCCGTCGGAGCTGCGGTCTCCTCCGCAATAGCATCCTGGCCACTCAGGCTTCCTGGGTCTAATGTTCCATGATTCTAGAACATTTGGCAAGAGAGCAGCACCATCCTCCCTCGGCCCCCACAACACAAAACAAAAAACATCCCAAACCAACATCAGAGGCTTGAGCGCTTTGAACATACCATTTCAAAAATGTTTATTTAATACTGGATAAAAATATACCGCCTTACCTTTGAAAAAAATAACTAAATAACCAGGAGGGCTTCAAAGCATTTCCTTTCCCCTCTGCTTTCCAGGAGGAGAAATATTTTTCACAGTCGTTTGCATATTAAAGGGGGGGAGGCCCCCAGAAGCCCTTGGTGTACCGGACTGCGATCAGCCAATCAATCAAGTATTTCTCCTGAACGGTGGTTTTGTGCACGGGTGGAAACAGAGACCCCGCTCCCTTTCTATTTTGTTCTTGAAGCCCCTATGTGTGCTGAGAAACTTAATCCACTTGTTTCTGATTCATTTTACACGTAACTCACCCTAACGCTATTTAGGGTGAGGAATTCCAAGTCCAAGAGGTGCTTCATCCCGAGGAACAGGAAATTGCACCTTGCACGGGGTGACTGCAGACCCAGGCCGCCGTGACTGGTCCTGACCCGGACTGTGTAGAGTGAAGCTCTGCCTTGGGAGGCCCTGGGTCCAGCCCTGAGCCCTCAGAAGCTTTCTGCTCCCCTCCTCTCTCTCCGGAGCCTCCTGAATCTGTAAGGGTCTGTGCCCGCAGCTCTGAAAACCCACCAGGTCCGCTTGCTGGTCACATGGAGCAGTTTCGGGGTGGCCTTCCAGTTTTACCCCCCCACACGCCCCCTATTTTATTGTGGAAATTTATAGACGTACATAAAAATCGAAAGCATTTTGCAGCGAGCGCCCACACACCCGCCACCCCGATTCCGTGATTGACCTCTGCCGGACTCAGTTTATCACACAGCCAGCCTGATGTCCACGCGTTTCTCTGTCCCCTTTGCTTTGATCCATTCAGAGTAAGCTGCAGACGTCAGTTCCCTCCCAGAGCACAGCTTGCGTATCTTGAACTAGAAGCCAGTAATTGGTTGCGGGCCTTCTGCTTCCTCGAAGGCACCATCGGCGTGTACGGTGCTGCACACACCTCGAGGGTCCCCAGGGTGTGGATGCTCCCGGCGCCCAGCGCGTTCCCACGTGGCCTTTGCCAAAGTCCGTCCCCACCCCCATAGATAGAGCCATAATAGTGGCACTAATCAGTTCTTCTGATTTTATTTTTCTGTCTGGATTAGTTTTGCCAGAGTCAGGCCCTATATAGGTATTCCATCGTGTGACGACTCTTGGACTCCGCATGACGTCTCTGAGATTCGTCCCATTGTTGCGCACCTAGGCTTGGTGGCTCTGCTGCTGCACATGGCTCTGCTGACTGACTAACCCATGGTTTATCCACTGTCCTATCCATGGGCACCTGCCTCGATTCCAGTTTCCGGCTGCACTGAATTAAGTTGCTGTGGACTTTCTTGAACACGGCTTCTCGTGGACACACGTCTTCCTCTTGGGGAAGTCACTAGGAGTAGAATTGAGGGGTCATAGCATAGCTACCAGTTTGGTTCTGTAAGAAACCATCAGCCCTCTTCCCTACGCACCCGCACGCTTTTGCACTCCCAGCGACTGCCTACAAATGTTCCAGTGGCTTCTCCCCTCTTTTGCATGCAGAGCGGTCACTCTTGAGCGGGTTAGCCATATTGGTGGGTGGGAGGGTGGACCTTGTGTCCTCACTGTGTGTTAGGGGTGTCACCTCTGCTTGGACACAGAGCAGGTTGTCATGGTGGGAAGAGGGAGCTTTCCGCGAAGAAGCACGACGAGCCAGCTTACCTCTGGTTTGACCTCTGGGGACCTCAGGAGCCTTCCTTTCTCTTAGCAAATTAGAGCTTTCTGATTATATCCTGTCTCTCTCGTAGATCCGTTCTCTCCCCTACCCTCACGGTAGGGCATGTGTCCCTACCAGATTCCCAGTGCTGGGAAGCCCAGTAGGCCCCCCTTGGGGATTTGTGCAGGCACAGCTTGTTCCTGAGGCTCTAGCAGCACCCTTGTCACCGGACCGAGCCCAAGACCTGAGCATTCTCAGCTCAGCTGGATCCCCATGTACAGCCAAGGGAGAGACACATAGTAGATGCTCAATAAATATCTGAATAAAGGGATAGAGTAGCTTTTCCCTCTTACAAGTTTTTCTTTTTTTTTAAGATTTTATTTATTCATGAGAGAGACAGAGAGAGAAGCACAGACATAAGCTCCTGTGGGGAGCCTGATGTGGGACTCGATCCCAGGACCCTGGGATCACGACCTGAGGCAAAGGTAGATGCTCAACCACTGAGCCACCCAGGTGCCACCCCCGCCTTGCAAGTTTTTATCCATGTATTCAGCAAACACGGTCTCAGGATCTCCTGTTCCCGGTGCTAACCTAGAGGCCGAGGGTGGTGTGGAGGCATGTAAGGCCTGCTGCCTATTCCTCTGGAGCTCTGTCTGGGAGCGCCTTGACTTCCGGTGCTGTGAGAGGTCACGGGAAGGAAGCGCCTTCAGCCGCACACTGTCACCTGCCACCCCTGTGACCCTGCATGTGGGCTGAGCCTCAGAGCCTCCATGTGCTCCCCTGTGCAATGGGATAGTAGGGGTTTCCACCTCACAAGGCGGTTGTGGGGCCCAGAACCCCTGCCTAGAAGGCCCTCAGCATGTGCCCGGTGCAGAATGCCACGCCGGGAGGGCCTGCTCGTAGTCTCCTTATGTTCACAGGTGCACCTCGGAAGCGACAAGAGCCACCGCGCTCTGGTGGGTCACTGGGCTCTCCCCCTAGCAAAAGGCAGACACACCTTAAAAGCTGGGATCGCCCTGTCTGATTTTTCTGGGCTCTCCTCTGTGTTCGGCATAGAGTCTACGAGTGCAGACCAAACGAACACGCCAAATGAACACATGGTAAATGGAGATTCATGTGTAAGGGATTTTTTTTTCCCCTTTTTTCATTTTGAAAAGGCAGCCTGGATCCCACAATGGGAGTGGCGTTGGCTCTGCCCGCAGACCTGGGTCGTGTCAGACGGGCTCCTCAAACCAGGGCTTTTTCAATTGCGTTACAACAACGGATGCTTCATGAGGATTTGCTGATATTCTTGGACGTGGGACCTAGACTTCTCTTCCTGCCGAGCCGCAGGCTATTGGGCTCACCCGGCTGAGTCTCGTCTCTTCTGAGTAGCGACGATTGTAAATAATCGCAGTGAAATGCCTACAGGCGATTAGCCTGTGCACAGGCTACAGTCCCAGCCCTGATTCTAAGAACACGAGTGAGGAGGGACATGGTGAGTGGCTGTGACCCGGAGAGGTCACCCCGGAGGCCGCCCCTTCCCCCAGGACGGGACCGTCCCCGCTGGCTCCCCCAGATCTGGGTCGCCCTCTGCAGTGTTCTTCACCCACTTTGCCAAGCCGGTCCCGGCTCCCCTTCTGGGTCACATATCCACAGCGCGCTTCCAACAGCTGGGCCTGATGTCAGAGGCACAGAACTGTCTGGATTCCCGTTCCCGGCCTCCCTCCCCACCGCCCTTTTGATCCAAGATTGAGTAAGAGACGTTGGCAAGAACCAGGAGAGACAACTCAATTGTTTCAACTTGCAGAGAGGGGGAGATGGGTTCTCATCTGCAAGATGACTCATGCCCCCCCCTCCGGCCCCCCTCCCGCTCCTCCCGCCCCGCCCTGCCATTAGAAAGTTCAAAACCGAATACAAAACCAGCAACAAACCACAAGCAAGTTGCCCCCTTGTCTGTGCACACACTTGGGAGTTCAGAGAGCCCTTGGGGAGGGAGAGGCTGGCCTGGATGAGCTCCTCAAGGGCTTTGTATTGCCAGCTCCGTTCTGTGGGGTCCGTTCCCTGCTTTGGGGGTCTGCAGTTTGGAGGCAGGGCCACCCTGGTCAAAGCCAGGTTAATGGGACTGGCTCTCATGCAGCTCGCTCCCCCTGCTGACTTGCACACCCCCACCCTCCTGACCCCCCTCCCCTCCAGGTCCCTTCCCAGCGGAGCTCCGAGAACAGCTTTTTCTCTGTTTCCTGGACTCTGAATGCGGTAGCTGTAGTCCTTGGGCCTGCAGCGCGGGCATATCATGTAACTCCTCCAGGCTTCATTCCTATGCAGGACAGGTAGGCTGCAGGCTCTAACACGCCGCCAGCCAGGCTCCACTGAGGCCTCGGCACCAGTGGAAATTTAAAAAATAAAAAAAATAAAAATAAAAAAAAAGAGGGAGCAGGAGGGAGTGAGAGGGATTATTTTGTTTCAACGTGTTTGAAAGCGGGATCTGTGGCCAGTTGGGGTTTTTTTTTCCCCTCCCTCCCCACCCCCCCCTTATTTACACAGTCTGTTCGGAGGCACACTAGGGCCTGTTTGGATTGGGAGTTTGCTTCGGAGCCAGGCCAAGGATTTCAGCAGTGCGCGTTGGCACTGCCACCTCGGCGGCACCAGGAGGCCCAGTCGGTCACAAGACCTCACGGGGCCTCCTCGCTCTCTGCTTATCCTCCTTTTACCTCCTCTTCCTTCCCTGCAGCGGGACCCCAGCAGCCCTGGGGGCAGCGGGGGAGTGAGCTCCCTGACAAGTGGACCTCACCTGCAGAAGGAGGGCTCTCCGCGAGGCCTGGGCAGGGGTGTGATGTGTGTGGACAGACAGGGAGGAGGGCTGCTGGGGTGCAGACCCTGGGGCAGATGCCTCTCTAGAAAGTCTGGATCCCCCCCCCCCCCTTAACCCCAGGGGCTGTGGTGAAACTTGCAGGGGGTGGACCAGTTCCACGTGTGGGATTTGGGGAGACACACGGTGGCCGGGCCCTCTCGAAATCTGCCATCAGGAGTGTCCTCATGGGGCGGACGAGCTGGATGGAGTAAGGCTTGTCTGTGGAGGCAGCGCAGAGCAGAGCCAGCCAGCGTCCTGTTCCAGGTCTTGTTCGGGGCAAGTGTGATTCAGCCTCAGCATCAGCTGGGAGCTTGCTGGAAATGCAGACTCTCGGGCCCCACCCAGACCTGGTGAATGAGAACCTGCCTTTTATCAGGGTCTCCAGGTGCTTCCCCTGCATGCTACACTCTGAAAAGCACCGTTCTGGGCCCACGGTCCCCAAAGGGGGGGAGGCGGTGTCCCTGGCATCCTCATCCTACCTCGAGATGCTCTTGGACAAAGGGATTCTGTGGTCGATGCGTCTGGAGAGTGTCGCAACAGGCGCCTTCCACCCTTGGATATTAATGTGCTCACGGTTGCCGGGGAAGCTCTACAGGAAGAAATCTCTTTAGTTTGCTTTTAACTCAGGATTTACCACATTGGATTCAGATCATCTCCTACCATTCCTCTCGCGAGGAACACGTGTTGATATTCTTGAGCGCTAGTGGTGTGTGACTTCTCCTTGGAGGAGACATAGCTCCCAGTTGATCAAACATTTTTTTACCCTTGGTTTTTTTTTTTTTTTTTTTTTTCAAGGAGCTTACTTTTGCTGTAGATCAGAGGACTGGAGCATGGTGGTTACGATGTAGACTTGAGTTAAGGACTTGGGTTCTAATCCTGGCTCAGCCCCTTTGCTAAGAGAGTGGCTTTTGCCGTGTTACACAGCTGCTCCAAGCCTTCGTTTTACCTTCTGTAAAATGGGAAGAATGATAGTACTTCCTAGATAGACTTGTGGTGGGGTTTGGATCATTTGGTGTCAACTTAAATCAGAACAGTCCCTGGGGTGGGGGGACACCTGGGTGGCTCAGCGGCTGGGTGTCGGCCTTTGGCTCAGGTCATGATCCTCAGGGGATTGAGTCCCACATCAGGCTCCCCACAGGGAGCCTGCTTCTTCTTTTTTTATTTTTTTATTTTTTTTATTTTATTTTTTTTTAAGGGAGCCTGCTTCTGCCTCTGCCTGCGTCTCTGCCTCTCTCTCTGTGTCTCTCATGAATAAATAAAAATCTTAAAAAAAAAAAGGAAAAAAAGAACAGTGCCTGGAACATAGAAGCCCCCTAATAAGTATTGGCTAGCAAATCATTTTGTGTCTTACTTTCTGGGGGTCGCCGCCTCACAAGTAGTCTGGATGAATAATCCCCAACTCAGTTTGGCATCAGAATCTCCCATGGAGTTTCCGGAGCCCCGTGCCAGAGTCCCTTAGTCAGTCTCTAGCGGGAAAGCCTGGGGATCTGCATTTCATAAGCTCTGGGTCTGATTCCAATGCATCAGGGTTTTCCTTAGGTGGCCAGGAAGTACCTGCTTCCAGACCAGTGTTCTGTGGCGAGGAAAGGCCTGCCCTGATGGCTCACACTGGTTTCCAGCTAACACTTCCCTGGGGAACGTGCAGTCTGGACTGGGGGCCTCAAGTTGCTGATAGAAATAGAACCTTCTCTCTGTACTTCATTCTCCTCCTCTACCACACGAGAGGGCCATGCAAAGTGTGGCCCTTGGATTGCCAGCGGTGGTATCTAGTTGGGACTTGCTAAAAATGCAGACTCTCAGGCCCCAGCCCAGACCTCCTGAAGCAGAAACTGCACTTCCACAAGATCCCCAGGATCTTTCTTGTTAAACAGTGCCGCCCCAGAAAGGGTTCAGAAAATCAGTTTGCGGAAGTCAAAATGCAGTTAGCCTTCTTTCCTGATGAAAAGAGAACTCGGTTAAGCCGAGGACGGGGCCACGTCGGTGGACGTGGGGACAGTGACCAGCTGTTATCCATCCAAATGGGTAAGAGGAAACAGGCTTCAGGAGCCTCGGGGATGACAGGCGGATGGATTGGCGAGAACATTTCCTGATGTTGCAGGCTACAAGTTCCTAGGAAGGTTTGCAGGAATAAGTAAGCTTTGGACCCGCTTCTCTAGCATCTATTAAAATCGGACTGATTGCTATGCATCCATTTTACAAATGCGTACACAGGTGCCAAGTATATGCAAAGCCTGGGCACCAGTAGTTTGTAGATGGCTGTGATTCCGTGTCGCTGTTTAGGTTCACGCTTCGCATCACTCACGGTAAGCATGCACCTTAAGCATGCACCACGGAGCTTCGCGTGCACCAGCGGGGCACTCTGGTGTGGCTATCTATTGCCGCATAACAAACCACCCCAAACCTTAGTGACTTAAAGCAGCAACAGCGACTCTTTTATTTGTTAATGATTCTGGAATCTGAGCTGGGCTTGGCCCGGCAGTTCTTCGGCTTGTCTGGTCGGTGGTGGTTACTCAGGAAGCTTCATTCAGCTGGAGAGTGGGCCGGGGCTGAGCTCAGGTGGGGACCCCGGGATCCTGGGACACTGGGCCTTTCTCTGTTTCTTTATCATTTCAGGGCTTCTCTTTCTCCGCGTGGTCTCTCCACATAATCCCTCCAGTAGGGTAACGGATCTTCTTAAGACTTCGGCCTGGAACCAGCACAACATTACTTCTGACACATTATGTTGGTTAAAGCAAGTCTCAGGGCCAGCCTAAATTCAGGGCTAGGGGCCTCAACAGGAGCATAGTGTTAAGGTTCAAGCCCCCAACCTCACGGTTAGCATGGAAGTCGCGGACGCTGGTCTCCCGAAAGCCATCTGATGGGAAAGCTCTCATTTTGTATCTGAGAATGACAATCAGAGGTTCAGCGGTGACTCTCCAATTAGCTTTTACTGTTCCCTTGACATTTCTTTTATTTTTTTAATTTTTATTTATTTATGATAGTCACACAGAGAGAAAGAGAGAGGCAGAGACACAGGCAGAGGGAGAAGCAGGCTCCATGCACCAGGAGCCGGACGTGGGATTCGATCCTGGGTCTCCAGGATCGCACCCTGGGCCAAAGGCAGGCGCTAAACCGCTGCGCCACCCAGGGATCCTGTCCCTTGACATTTCTACCTGGAAGATACGATAGCTAAACTCCCCTTCCTCAATGTGTTTTTTGTTGGTTTTTGTTTTTAATTAGCAGTCGTGCCATCATTCTTCTGGTTATGGGATTATAAAATAAGAAGTGGGGGGCGCCTGGGTGGCTCAGTCCGTTAAATGTCTGCCTTTGGCTGGGGTCACGATCTCAGGGTCCTGGGGTCGAGCCCTACATCTGCCCAGCATGGAGTCTGCTGCTCCCTCTCCCTCTGTCTACTTGTGCTCTCTCTCTCTCTCTCTGTCAAGTAAATAAAATCTTTTTAAAAAATAAAATAAAAAGTGAAATTCAACCCTTTCTTTTCTCTCAGCCTCCCGACATGGTTTCCTGTCCAACTGAGCACAGAAAGGGTACCCAGGAGGAGTTGGTAGGGCTCGTCGGCTGATTTCTGTTGGTACCACCTACAGAGGCTCTTGGTCCTGGTGGGTTTATTGGGAGGACTTCTAACTGACCCCTCGCCTCACCTGCTCTTGTCCAGTGTGTCCTCTACTGAAATGACCACTTTCATCTCTCCTGCACTCGGCCTCTGGTGGCTCCTATGTCCTACAAGACTGATTTGGAATTCCTTGGGTATAGTTGAAATCTTCCCCCAATCCCATGCAAACCTACCTTTTTCGGTCCCCTGCCCCTTTCTGCTCTGAATAAATGAATCCTACGATTCATCCAGCGTGCTCTCCTGTGTGCCCGTCATCCTGGCACGCTGATTCTCACTTCTGCACCCTTGCCTTTGTTCTGCTCTTTCTCTTTCCTCCTTTTGTGCTGATTGGAATCAGTTCCACCTCTGAAGCCTGATTGAAGTCCTGCTTTCTTTGTGACGCCTTCTCCGAACGCTTGAGTCACAAAGAGTCTCTCAGGGCATTCCGATCTCGGAACATATGTGATCGCTAACCGTTGTTTGGTGTTACTCATGGTCTGCTTCATATTCTCTTACTCCTCTCTCTTCTATGACACTGCAGCCTTTGCAGCAATGCCTTGATCTTAAAAAAAAAAAAAATAATAATAATAGTAAAATAAAGCACTTCCCCATAGCACTACCTTCTGAGCTATAGCCCCCGTACGGAATACGTCTTGAATATCTTTTCTCTGTTGGAGAGATGCACTTTTCCTCCTAGATCAAGATCTGTTCTCTACATGCTGAAGTTACCATAACATGTTGGCCACGGGGCCACCAGTCATTGCAGGGGGAAGTAGGCCACGTGGCTTAAAGAACGTCTTTGAAGCTGCAGAATGAAGTAGTGAGATCAGCAGGGGCTCTCGAGGTCGACTTGCCCCAGTTCAGATACTGGCTCTGCCTTTGCTAAAAAACAAAACAAAACAAAAAAACCCAACAGTGTTTCTCGCCTGAGAAGTGCTGTTAGCATTCAGGTGGGGAAGTCCTGCTGGATGCAGAAATTCAGCATCCCTGCCACCTGCCTACCATGAATTGTGACAACCCGAGATGTCCCCACACCGTGTTTCACCAGATTTCCCTGCTTAAGAACCTCTGAGACTAACTCAATTGATTTCCTTGGGCAAGCTCTTCACCTTCCTAGGGCTCTTCAGTCGAGCCTTATAGGGCTGCTGGAGGAATTCCCTTACCTCATGATGTAAAGGGTCTGGTACATCGTTAATGTTTATTGAGCACTTAGGTTATTAGCTTATTGGATAATCATCAGAGCCACTCGGGAAGTAGGGTTTTGGAGGCTTACGATCTGGAACAGGCCCTGCCTCTCGCCTCTCCACCTGCCTGCTGCCCAGGTACCTCTGTTCCCTTGTCTGGGGACACCTGTCTCAGCCTGCCTATGGGGTGTGGTGAGATTATGCATCCTTGGAAGGTGCTCGTGTCATTCCACAGCAGCTGTTTGCACACGTGAGACTCTGCCACTTATACGGGACGTTCGACGGGTATATATTGAGCACCGACAGTGTGCCTGCCTGACGAAGATCTAGAAGGTGGGTGCTGAGGCCAGGAGAGAGTAAACAGGCAGATTTATTCCCACGTTTGTTGCTAGATCGTTTCCACCTGTTCACTCTTAGAATTGGTGAACGGATGTGTGTGCAAGAGATGCATTTAATGAGGGCCGTCAGGGAAAGGGAAGGAGGGCAGAGGCAGGGAGATGGTGTCGGTGCTCAGGTGCTCCACGGTCAGGAGGGGTAGGGGAGAGATAGAAAAGAAGAGGTCAGTGACCTGCTTCCTAAACACTGTCGTTGGCAGCTTGGGGCTTGGGGGAACTCACCCAAGTGTTGAGGTTGAGGTTGTGCTAAGGAGCAAGTAGGTCTGATATGCAGAAAGTGCGCATGTCTTCTCATCAGTGACTCCTGGCGTGGATGAACTGTTTGTCGGGTTGTGCTTAACTTCACCAGATGTAGTCAATTCAGATGGATCCTGCCAAGTGCAATGAGGCCCGGGGGCAGAGCCGGCGACCTGCAGTAATTACACGACACCTCGCTGCCAGATGTAGAGGGGAGAGCACAGAGAGCTCACGGCCTTCAGGTGGGAGGCACCTTGTGCGAGGTGTTCATGACGGTCGGGGTTTTAGGTTTAATGTGGCCTTAATCAGGGCAACAGAAAGGGTCGTGGATAAGGGGGGAGCCCGTCCACAGAAGAGAGAAGGAATTTGGTGCTTCTCTGTGCCTCTCTGGAGAGCCGTTATGGTCCGTTATTTCCATTCGGGTCACTCTGTGCTGCCCCTTGAAGGTCACTCCTTGTGAACGTGCTGTGCTGAGTCCACCTAAGTCAGAGATGGTCCCATCCAGAGCTGGTTCTCGGCCCAGATCGGATTGTTAGATGTGTCTTGTTGGGCTGATGGTGTTCAGGGCTGCTTTGTGTGTACGTGTGTGTTTTTAAAGTTAGTTACCAACATTACAAATTGCAGTGTCTCCTAAAAAAAAAAAAAAAAAAAATCCAGTTTTCCAGCTTCCCTTGAAAATCTGGCAGCAGTGGGGTCTTCTTTCCCATATGGCAGAAATCAGCACGCTGAGTAATAAATGTTCCTTTAAGACTGGACATTCGCTCTCAATTTATTCAAATCCCTGCCACTCCTGACCCGATCCCACCATGCCTGGCCCTCGTGGCCTGATTGAAGTTCCTGCTGGCCCCGTAGGCGTTGAGGCCCGGAATCGCAGGCCAAATGCAAGCCATCTCCTCTCAGATGCAGGGGGAAGTGGTGATACCAGTCGGCTGCAGGTTTCCTGGGGCCAGTGGTGCTGGCAGGAATGCGAGTCTGCGCTGCTGGGTCAAAAGGCCGTGAGTTCAGAAGTCTTGTTCCAGCTGTGCCCTTGACTTTCACGATGACCTGTCAGCGGTCACTTAACCCAGGTCAAGCCGAGTGGCAGCGTGCTAAATACCAAGACTTTACTCCTACGTCTGCAGAGGAATCATTCAGGAAGAGGGAAATGTTACTGTACGATTTTTTTTTTCCTACATCATTCTTACTCATCTCATTCTTCCCCAGTGTCTTATATCTTGGGGGCAAAAATTGTTCTGGAAGTTTAATTAAAAATCATTCTAGGGGCGCCCAGGTGGCTCAGTTGGTTAAGCAGCTGCCTTTGGCTCAGGCCATGATTCTGGGGTCCTGGAATCGAGTCCCGAATTGGGCTCCATGCTCAGTGGGGAGCCTGCTTCTACCTCTCCCTCTGCCACTTTAGAAAACTACTTGACAGCGTTCACCAAAGTGGAACACACTCACACACACACACGTATATGTGTGTATACACACTTTATATACATTGATCTTTAATTCAGTAAAAATATGTTCACATTTTCTGTGAAAAGATATGTACTAGAATGTTCATAGCAGCCTTGTCTGAAATAGCCCCAAATTACAAAGCACCCAAATGTCTGTCAGGAGTAGAATGCATAGGGATGCCTGGGTGGCTCAGCGGTTGAGCGCCTTCCTTCGGCCCAGGGCGTGATCCTGGGGTCCTGGGATCCAGTCCCACATCAGGCTTCCTGCATGGAGCCTGCTTCTCCCTCTGCCTGTGTCTCTGCCTTTCTCTCTCTCTCCCTGTGTGTCTCTCATGAATAAATAAATAAAATCTTAAGAAAAAAAGTAGAATAGGTAAATAGACTGCGGTATAGTCGTTCAGTGGAATAGTATACAGCAGTGAAAATGAATGAGCTGCAGCTACACACGACAGGAAAGATGCATCTCCTAAGTGAAATGCTGAGTGAGAGGTTAAGACTACACACACCGTATTACTTCATTGGCATAAAGTTCAAACAAGGGCAATCTGCGGTGGCAGCAGTCAGGGTAGTGATTGTCCTTGTTTGGTTGTGATGACAACAGGAAGGCGGGCCCCCGGGGAGTGCTGGTGGCGATCGTGGTTTCTCCGCGTGAGTACTGGTTACATGGGTGTGTTTACTTTGCGAAAATTCAGTGAGCTGTACTCTCAGGAAATGTACATTTTTTTCTATTGCATTTTTTTATTGCAATGAAAAGTTAAAATTAATAAAAGCAAGACACAAAAAGAGGAAAAAGCCCAGTTTAAGAGACACGGTGTTGTCGCTTCCAAGTACCAATGCTAGGATGCTTGCACAGAACCCTGTCTCCATCACAGTTCTTGCTTGCAAGCAACAGAGATGACCTCTGGCTAAGTTAAGCCGAAACGAGCATTTATGAAAAGCAGATTGCATTAGCTCAGCACCTCCGTGAAGGGAGAGAACCCAGGTTTGGAGGCTCTGTATCCAGGAACAGGTCTCAGATGCTGCACGGCTGGTCTGATGAGTGTCCCTTCTACCACTGGGCATGTCCATCACAGGCTACGACACTGACGCCAGGCACAGGAGGCTGACCCTCCGCACTGGACTGGGTCTCTCAGGACTTCCACTGCTTTGTGTTACTGATTCATGCTCAAGGTCAGGCCGTGGGTGTGAGTGATGAGGGGAGCCTACACCTGTTGCTCTTGCCCTGGATGCAAGAGAGACCGGGAAGAGAAGGACCCACGTCCTCGGCTCAGTAGCAGCATCGAGCTCTCTGCTTCATGAAGTGGGGCATCCCCCAAACCCGGGAGGTTGATGCATGTCCACCAGCATGACGATCTGCCTGCTAATGTCCAGCTGGATCTCTTGACACCTGCTTCATGAAGCCTTCCGCCCACTGCAGGAATTTTCTGTGTTTATCTGATCACATTTCATGGTGCCCAAGCCTTTCTATTGTTTTAAAAATAAATCAATGTATCCCCAAACTTATCCGCAGAGGAAACAGTATTTTTTCAGCGGTCATAGCTGAGCTCCTCTATATTTAAAATACGTGTGCTGGGGAGGGGGGGGCAGTGGGTGCCTGGGTGGCATGTTCCAACTCTTGCTTTGAGCTCAGGTCGTGATCTCAAGGTCGTGAGATCGAGCCCCGCGTTGGGCTCCACACTCAGCACGGAGTCTGCTTGAGATTCTCTCCTACCCCCTCTGTTTCTCCTGCTTGTGGTCTCTCTCTCTCTCTCAAAATAAATCCTTAAAAAGGAATGCTCAGGATTGTTAAAGGTTAATGTGGTTTCTTCTTTGTACTTGTGTTTTTTGTTACGGATTCACTGGAAGGGGGGGAAAACCTGGTCTTCCTCACAAGCATGAGGATGATAAGATCGTGGAGAGGAGGAGCAGTGAGGAAGCTGTTCAGATCGGCGGTAATAATGAATGAGTTAGTGATCCAGACCCTGGAGGGTTCGGAGATAAAATGAGATAATGCATTAGAGCACTTAGTGGGGGTATGGTTTGTAGTAAACACTCAATAAATTATAGTAACAATAGCGATGACTTACAGATGCAGAAGGCCTGCTCTGAGCTCAGCCACCAGGTTAGAGGCGGGATGGAGGGCCTGAGGAACTGGGAGAGGCCTCCATCCTGCGCACCCTCTCACCCGACAGTTCTGTTATACAGATGAGGAAACTGCGCGGTTCCTCTTTAGCTCCCTAGGAACTGTCCTAAAAGCCCTGGCGGGGAGCAAAGTAGCTCAAAGATGGGACGCAGGACCGATGAGCCCGCTGAGCCACGTGGCACGGGCCGGCCAAGCCCAACCCAGACCTCTGGTCATGGCAAAGTGTGGGTTCCTGGGACGGTCACTCCATCCGTCCCATCTAAGCAGAGCAACAGAAGTGTCATTTCAGGAAATCCCTTTCGCCATATGCTAATTTTAAGTGGCGCTTCCATAAGTTAGGGTTCCAGAGTATGGAAACTGCCCCGGTTTCCTCATTAGCTCTCTAGTAACTGTCCTGACTCTTGCATTTTGGGCAAAGCTGGGAGATGCAGATGCAGAGCCAGGGCTGCTGGCCGGAGGGGGATGTGCAGCGGGCACCGGAGGATCACTGACCAGCCTGCTGTGCAGCGGCCCGGGGATCTTAGGGCCACAGGATAAACAGGATGGAAAGGACGCAGGGTGTAGGGGAGCACCACATGTTGCCAGTCTTCCTCTCCGTCCCCTCCCTCGGTCGCCTCCCGTCCCTCTGCTCCCGCCACACCCCGAGCAGCCTGTCTCCGGGGACAGGACGGGCTCCGGGGCAGGAAGATGCCTCGCTGGAAGCCAGGCCTCTGCCAGCAAGTCCTGTACACCTGAGCCGGGCCCAGCAGGGAAAGCTCTGTGACTACAAGAGGTTAAAACTTGCCCCTGTGTTTACTTTTGTTGGCTGCCACACGGCATAATAATCTGTCAGCACGTCAGGTGCGGATTTATTTGTGCATTAAAAATTGCCTCGAGCGGACGGATGCAGACGCTCTACAGCACGCTGGAAAATGTGCCTCCAGCACAAAAACAGCCTCTCCAAATATTTCACCCTTTTAATAAGTGCATTTAATTAAAGTCATATAACTTTTTTTTTTATTATATTAAAAAAAATCCTTTCGCTTGCTGAAGCTGAAAGTAAACTTTCGAACACAAAGAACGGGTGTGCTTCTCGGGTCCCTATTCTTTACAATGGAAAACTCATCAACCGGTGTGTTCACTCTTGCCTTTTCCAGGCTCATGGGAAGAGGGTTTCGCGCTGGCTTGGGGGGGGGGGGGGGTGGCCGTGGTGGCCCAGGGGACTGTCCCCAGTTGGCCTGGAGACAGTTACAGTGTTTTGCTGTGTGTTTCGTGTTGCTTGTCAAGCGCAGGGGTATGAGCTTGACTCCGCATTCATGCCCCAAGTACGTGTATAAAAGGGGGTTGGCCGTGGCCTCAGCCTTTTAGAGACAGACGGCGATTTTGCACGTTTCTTTTGAGGACGGCCCTGCCCCAAGGCAGGAGGGAGAAATAAAGGACCTCTTAAGACCTTCCCTTCTCCCGTGATGGGGTCGTGATTTTTGCAGGGGCTGGGGGTGGGAGCAGAAAGAGGGAATGAGCTGGAGAGGACGGAATCCAGATGAGAGATCGGCAGGAGGTGCCGCACTCGCCTTCTCCTTATTCCCACCGTCGCTTTGAAAAGTCTCTAAATGGGTTGAGACTAAGTTTGGCTCCGAGGTGGTGACAGCAGGGCTTTGTAGACTCGCTCTGCGTTTGCCAGCGGATTAGGGAACGTGTCGGTGTGAGGGTGGCGGTGGCGGCTCTGGGGCTGCCGTGCGGGGACCCACAGTTGGCGAGGTGGGGCCCCCCCGGGGGGGGGGCGACACGAAGGGTGGGGATGTGTGCGGCGTGGCGACAGGAGTGGCGCCGGTAGGAGGGGGCTCCGGGGCTGCAGTTTGGGGTGGCGGCCCAAGGCCCGCTAATTATGCAGCCCGAGGAGCCACGTGGACCTGCCCGAGGAGCCCGGAGAGGTGTCATCCAGGACCGCAGAAGGGGTCTGTGTGCCTTGGGTCTGGACCAGGGATGAGCCCCGGGGGCAGGGGGGGGGGTGGGAGGGCGCTGGGCCTGCGGGAAGCGGGGCTGGATGCCCTGGCTGCTTGCAAGTCCACAGCAGCGCTTTCCCAAAAGGGGCTTCTGGAGGTTCTCCACGGAGGAGACTCGGTAGCTGGAGAGGCCCCTGGAGCTTCGGAATTCCAGGATGCCCGTTCCAGAAATTCTTCAGAACCAACCACCTTGGCCTTTCGCATGCTGCTTCTCACTGCTCCCCTGGGAATGCTCATTAGCTTCTTGCCGCGGCCACAGAAACACCAATGTCCCCGAGCTGGTTGCTCAAAAAAGGCCACCCAGGGAGAGCCAGGTGACCAAAGACCAGGCAGGTCTCTTTTTAAAGTTATTCTCCCAGCGTCTTCTAATGATACGGGAGCGGTGGCTATTTGGGATTATTTTCCCTGTCGGCAGAGGGTAAACAAATTCAGCCTTTGGCTCTCCACCTTCTTTTTGAAGTAGAAACCCCCACGCCCAGCCTGGGTTCACGGTGTTAGGACTTTGCTACTTTTTTCCTGTGGCTCTAAAACAACAACAACAAAAAAACCCCATTTTCGTCGAAACGATCTGATATTGCTATTACCGGTTTTTGTGAACTGGGTCGCTCCCCCCTCGTCCCAGAAGAAAATAAATTTTGTTTTAGGAACCGTTACTCTGGACCTAAGCCCGAGGTAGGCTCCAGATATTGTTCTTTGCATTTTGGAGACAGTATCGCACACACGAGCTGGAGTAAAGCTCCGTGTGATATGCACTGCGTAGTCACAGAAAATTAGAAGTAGAGGAAGAACCGAGAGAAGAAAATAAAATCGCTGGTATTTGCCATTGTCTTTGGTAATCTATTTTATTTTTCCCTCCTCCTCATTGCAATCATGCAATCATATTCATCGACAGCTGCGGTCCTCCCATTTTTAGTCTCCGGACTCCCTGTTTGCTAGACTTTTGAGAGCCCAAAGAACTTTCCTATGTTGGTTTGTGCTTGTTGGTATTTACTGTATTTGAAATGAAAGCTGAGGCACTTTTAAAAGTTGTTTATTCATTGAAAAATGACAGTACAGGCATTGCATTCCAAACTTAAAATATTTTTATGAAAGATAACTGCGTTTTCCAAAGCAAAAAATGGGAAGAGTGGCATTTTTTCCTGCATCTGCTAAGCTCTGCCTTGCCTGGCTGGATTGTTAGCTTTTTCTGCAGTCAGCCTGGAGGCACACGTGTTGCTGTGGCGTTCGTGTAGAAAATCCAGCTGCACTCAGATATATTCATAGCCTTTTTAGATAATTGTAGATATTCTTCTTTGATACTTCACCAAAACTTGACAAGTGGTTGGTTTTCTTCCTTTTCTTTTCTTTCTTTTTTCTTTTCTTTTTTAAATTTAGTTGCAGTGTAAATCTGCAACCATTTTAATCAGCTTTCTTATTCTGTCACATTGAGGTCTTCTCTGTCCTTTGATGGTAGAGTTCCTTTCCTAACATGGTCCTTGGGCCAGAGGAACAAAATAGGGGATGGGCCATTTTTGACGGAAAGCTTAAGTGAAAGAGCCCCATCTTTTTTTTTTTTTTTTTTAAGATTTTGTTTATTTATTCATAAGAGACTCAGAGAGAGAGGCAGGGACGTAGGCAGAGGGAGAAGCAGGCTCCCAGCAGGGACCCTGATGTGGGACTTGATCCCGGGACTCCAGGATCGCGCCCTGAGCCAAGGCAGACGCTCAACCGCTGAGCCACCCAGGTGTCCCAAGAGCCACTATCCTAACTGGTCTTGCAAGCATCCCACAGGAATGCAGATGAATGTACTAATAATATTTTTGGCTTTGTTTGGAAGGACAATTTTTTTTTAAATTTTCAAATTCCCCTGTTGTTCCAGTTTTTATTTTTTCCTTCCTGTTAATACCCCCCTGCATCAAAACCCTGATGACTTCTGTTTACTTACTATCCTGCCCTGAAAAAAACTCCATGATGTTACTAGCAGAACGAATGTCTCGAAAAAAAGTGAATAGGGAGGGCCTCATTGATACCTTACAGAGAGACCAGAGCTTTCCAGTTATTAAAGATCCTCTTCACTCATCTGGGCTAAATTAGAACTACAGCTACCTGTTGAGCAATGCTGTAGTTTGTTTACACGGAGGATCCTTGGATCTTAGAGTTCCTAAAGCAGAGGTCCAGCTGGATCTTCTCTGTGTGATTTCAGTGTCATGAATGTCCTCAGGTGTGCCAGGCACATGGCAAGCCTTGGTGGCAACCACCTACTTGGAGCCACTGACTACCCAGGGGAGCACTGGCCTTCCAGTCAGCATGACCTCTGTGTATTGAGGCATCCCACATCATCACTCCCTGTGCATCGCAACTTGTATGTCTTGAAGAAAATGCTAGCAGTGGGGGATGCAAAAAACAAAGCATGGTCACTCATTAAAAATTTAGGGGCATTTTAGGCGATGTGCTTTAGCCAACAGGAGCATAGGAATTTCCCTTCGGAGAAAAATCCCATTTTTTTCCAAAGCCAAATCATGATGGATTTCTAACTCATGGAACCAGTGTGATATGTGTAAAAGTCCACAGTAGCCCGAAGGGAGGGTACAGGAGGCCTTTCTGTTTGCCAACAGTGCTCTGGAATTAAAATATTGTAGAACATTCTAAACTTTCTCTGCTTTTGAAGATAAGGACTATGGCATTATTCATCCCACCCACAAGTTTTAAGAACCTACGTGCTAGGGATCCCTGGGTGGCACAGCGGTTTAGCGCCTGCCTTTGTCCCAGGGCGCGATCCTGGAGACCCGGGATCGAATCCCACGTTGGGCTCCCGGTGCATGGAGCCTGCTTCTCCCTCTGCCTATGTCTCTGCTTCTCTCTCTCTCTCTCTCTCTCTCTGTGACTCTCATAAATAAATAAAAATTGAAAAAAAAATTAAAAAAAAAAAGAACCTACGTGCTAGGCATTCTCCTTGCTGGAGTCTTAATGGTAAATAAGTAGAACGATCATCTGCCCTTAGGAAGCATATATTCAAATGGGGCAGACAGATGATATCCAAGTAGATAAATGAATCTATAAGGATATCAGTTGGATGATATCCAAGTAGATAAATGAATCGATAATGAAAAGTAAGGGATGTAGAGAAAAAGAAAGCAGGGCAAGAAGTGAGAGAGGGATACGTGGAAGGTTCAGGAAGGACCATTTTCGTGGCGTTGTTCTGGAAACCCCCAGGAGGTGGCATTGGGGCAGAGTGCATGTCTAATAAAAGTGCGAATGACTGAACTCACAACTCAACCCAGAGTGCCACGTTTTGTGCTAAATAAGCCATATGCGTGGGCAACGTGGTTGACGAGAGGTGGGGTTGGTTATATGATCATTTCCTAGGGCTGCTAGGACAAATTGCCACCAACTGGACAAAACAGCAGGAATTTATTCTTCCACGGTTCTGAGGCCAGAAGTCCAAAAGCAGGGTGTCAGCAAGGCCATGCCCCGCCTGAAGGCTCTAGGGAAGCATCTTCCGTTGCCTCTTGCAGCATTAGCTGGCCACAGGCTTTCCTTGGCTTGGGACAGCACTGCTCCAATCTCTGCCTCCATCTCCACATGTTCTTCTCTTCAGCATGTCTCTTTTCCTCTTCTTTTCTCTTGTAAGGACACCTGTCATTGCATTTAATGCCTACCGGGATAATCCAATGAAGAGGTCTGTAACATAATTCCATCTGTGAAGACCTTTTCCCCACATAAGGACATACACATAGATTCTGAGGGTGAAGATGTGGGCAGATCTTTTGGGGGCCATCATTCAACCCAGTAAAGTGTGCAATCTGGGAAAATCCCTCCAACAGAAGCTTTTAAATCAAAATCAAACATAGCCCCTGACTGGAGTCCTGGTGCTTCTTGCCAGCAAGCTGCGTGGTTGCAATGCAGCTGCGTTTCAGTGGTGATGGGGAGGAAGCAGCTCGGGGCACTGGAGACACGCACAATGCAACAGTGTCTGGCTACTACAATTGCCGTGATGTGGAGCCTCCGGGAGGCCTAGTGAGTCTACCATGCTCAGTGGGCATCTAGTTAGATTTTACTATCCAGGGGGCAATCGCAGCACGCAGCAGTAAGACACGGGGCTGTGGGTCTTCATGGGAGTACCTTGTAGAACAAATAACAGTTCTTCCAGGATGGAGATACTACTGTCAGGCCCAGAGGAACAGAGCAGAGTAGTAGTTAGAGCAGAGGCTGGGAGGGAGGCAGTAGCATTCTGTGCAGACATTTCTCAAGCATAGAGGTGAACAATACTCATGGAGGCAGGAGACTGGGTAAGTTGCAGCAGTCAGCAGCTTGGGAAGCTGGGACCTCAGCCTAGGAGGAGATTTTACTGCATTGAGCAACCGACTCTTCCGGGAATGTCCATGCTGAGGTGTGCAGGTGTGCCAGAGGCGGCTGTGGCATCGAACCCACCTCCAGAGGGCGGCCACTCTGCTCGAAGACTATCGCTTGGTCTTTTCTCAGTCCCATCTTTTGCCAGAGGAAGGCAGGGAGGAGCAAGTCGATAATGCCCAGAGTCTGCCTGAGTTGGGGATGAGGTTTGCTCAATTCTCTGCAAGCCCAGCTGTTGCTCCAGGTGCTAAGTTAGAACCTCGGTAATTAGCGGAGCTAATTTATTTAATCATGTTTGTACTGTTTTTCTTCTCCCAGTTGTTCTTCTTGCCCTGATCCTTCAGGTTTTCCTGGATCTACTCCCAGGTGTGTTTGTTGGAAGGTGGTGTTGAGGGAGGATGGATGCTCGCTGATGCCAGAGATCAGAGCAAGCTCTGGCTTGGCGATGGTAGTGGGGAATGCTGGCCTCCTCCATATTCTAGATCAGTGTCTCAGCCTCAACACGGTTGACATTTTGGGCCAGATAATTCTCTTCTGTGTCCTAGGATGGTTAGCAGCATCCCTTGGCCTGTGCCCACCAGGCACCGGCAGTGTCCCCCTCCCCAGTTATGACAATCAAGGGTGACTCCAGACAGTGCCACATGCCTCCTCGAGGGGTCAGAATTGCTCCCGGTGAGAACCCCTGTATGAGTGATGGTACTGATCACTGGTCTATTTCACTTAGACTTTCTTGGTGAAAGTTAGCCTCCAGAGTCCATGCAATAGGTTGGGATGCCGAATGCCCTCCCTCAGCCAGGGAAAGGGGACAGCCCAATGCCCTCAAACACAGCTTCTTTTCTCCAAGATGCACAATCTCTGTGTCAGAATGAGGAAGGGAAAAAGAAGGCTGTGGTATAGAGAGAGAGACGACTGGTGGCAGGGTTGGTGTCAGCAGGGAGAGAAAAGAACCAGAAAAGCCACTTGTGTGTTGAAGGTGAAAACTAAGCTTCACCAGCTGCCCACATGGAACCGATCCAGCATGGCGGCCAAGCCTAGAAGGGAAGGGCGTTTGCAGTTTCTGTCTTGGTGGGTTCCCAGAGCTGGCTGTCTCGACCTCACTTCTTAAAGGGCTAAGCCAGGCCCTTCAGAGCCTTGGCCTCCTCTCCAAGAGTCTGATTCATTTTGGGGTCCCCCACACATCCCAACTTAGTGCTTTACATGCAGAAGACATCTTGAATGTCTTTGGCAAATGAATTAAGATTGATAGACTCTTTAAAAGGATCCAGATAATCTGAGGCAGCTCTGCGAGGAAGGGAAGGGGGTAGGGTAGGAGTGAGAGAGACGGGAAACTGAGAACCATTAGCCTAGAGCAGCATTGTCCTGTAGAAGTAAAACCCAAGCTGCGTATGTAATCTTAAACTTTCTAGTAACCACTTTTAAAAGAGGACAAGGAAACAGAAGAAGTTGATTTTGATCATCTATTTTCTATAACCCAGTATATCCCCAGTTTTATCATTTCAGTATGCAATTGATATACAAGAAATCTATTAGTGAGATATTCTACTGTATTTTATTTTGGGTTGTGTTTTGGCTTTTTTTTTTTTTTTTTTTGGTTTTTACTACCTTCTTTATTTCTTTCATGCAAAGTCTAGGAAATCTGGTGTGTATTTTACCCTGCGGCACATTTCAGTCTGGACTTGTCACGTTTCCAGTGCCCATCGACTGGTGGCGCCTGTCCTGGACAATGCAGGTCTGGAGAGGAAGTTTAAGTGGTTAAATTTGGGAAATAAACCATTCTCCGTAAACAGGAATAAAAAAAAAAAATGAATTTAAAGACATGTGTGGACAGATTTTATCCACAGACCCTCCTGCCTGCCTTGGTAAGCGCCGGTCCCTGTAGCGCCTCCGTCTCCTGCAAACAAGGTCCGCTCACAGGAATCCACTGGTTGTCACTCTCCCCCTGACCTCTTTGTAGCCAACTCTGTTCCCTTTTGTTTCAAACGAACGAGCACACAAAAAAGGGCCCCGCATTGTGCAGGGCCGTCTAATTCACGCATGGCACGACTGGGTCTTCTCAGTGAGCCGGGAGCCTGCCCACCCACCCCCACCCCCCTCCCCGCCCAGCCCTTCCCTTTCTTCTCCTGTCTTCTCTGAATATTTATCAGGATCCTAGCTGGGCTCCAGCTTCCAGGATCATTTCAGGGGCCAAACAGACACCTGCCCAGGTAAATAAAAGCCAGCCTAGGCCTTTCTAGATGTCTCTTCTCTCCTATACAAATGGGAAAAGGGGAGGGAATGATGGTGGACAAGTCATCTCCTTTATGAGGTGAGGATTTTATAAGGGGCCCTTGGCTTCTTGGAAAGGTCTCCTCTCAGCCCTCAGTCCAGTGTCTCATCCCTCTGCCCCAGACGAAGATGGAGCGCTCTGGGAAGTCCATTTTGCCCTAGCTTTTTCTTCTGATGTGGATGTGGAAGGCCATTTCATCCTCTTTGCTGGTACCACCTTGAGGTTTCTAAAATGCCCTTTAGTCAGATTTTTATAGGTAAGCCTGATTGGGCAGCTGCCCAGGTGGTATGATCTAATGGGGCCCCTGGTCCCCCTTGCCACCACCATTATGTCAGTGGTCTCAATCAGAGGCCATCTGCCCCCCCCCCGGGATTTTTTAAAAGATTTTATTTATTTATTCATGAGAGACACACACAGAGAGAGAGAGGCAGAGACCTAGGTAGAGGGAGAAGCAGGCTCCCTGTGGGGAGTCCCATATGGGACTCGATCCCAGGACCCCAGGATCATGACCTGACCCAAAGGCAGATGCTCAACCACTGAGCTACCCAGGTGCCCCTCCCACAGGGGATCTTGGCAACGTTCGGAGACATTAGAGGCGAGGGGGTACTCCCTGGCATCTAGTGGGTCGGGGCCAGGGATGTTGCTCAACACCCCACAGTGTACAATGAAGAATTATCCAACCTAAAATGGCAGTCAGTAGTGCCGAGGTTGGGAGACCCTATGTCAAAATATCTTTCCTTAAATTGTAAAGACTGCTGTCCTCAAAATAACCTTTTAACCTGCAAAAGCCCCTGGGAGGAGCTGGCTACACTTAGGCATATAAGTGACTGAATTACTACCTTGCTGATCAGCTGACACCTTCTAGGACGTCGAGGGCAGCCAGCTGACAATAAGATCTGGGTCCAGACAATAAGACCTGGATGCCTGAGGGAAGGGTGGATGGCCCTGATAGACAGAGGAGGTGGGGAATGGGAGCTGTCACCCCAACCAAGTGTCACAACTTTAAGGGAGGGGATTATGCTTTCTCAGTAAGGGTCTCTTTCATTCTGCCCCAGGCCTTTCTCTGCATGTGAGCAAAGCCCTCGTGAAATCCAGCTCAGAACCCGTCTCTACTGCCAGGATCATGACCCAGACTCCCCTGATGTTACAGGGAAGGTGCCTATGTGGATCAGGCAAGGCAAGCACTCCGTTCTTCCCACTGCTCTTAGCAGGGTCAGAGCCAGCCAGCAACATAGACTTGGAGGTCCCTGTGGAGAAAGGGGAAAAGCAAGAAAGAAAAAAAAGAACAAAGATCAACCTCCTGGTCTACCAAGCCTGAGGTGTGGGCCGGCCAGCCGTGCTGTGTTCTCAGGGTGGGTGGAGCCTTTGTGTCAGGCACCTGGTCTGGAATTCATCTTCCTCCAAACCATCACTGGTTCCGTGAGATTGTCACAGCTGCCGTAGGCGTGGGCCCTTCAGAAACATGCATTCCATTTCCGGGCCACTTGGTCAAGTGTCTTCCGTGTCTGTCACCAGGGTATGTCCTGGGTCCAGGTGTGGAAACACCAGGACTCTGTCCGTGGAGACACATCTTGCTGAGCATCTGGGGGGATCTGGACCCTGAAGACCACTGTGCCACCGGGACTTCATGTTGGCCCCACCCGGAGAAAACCCCTCCCACAGGAGCCATTTGGTCAACCTGGCCGCTGGGGAGTTTATGCAGAGGGTTACCCACCGAGTCCCGGGAAATCTGGAGTTTGTCACGCCTGACATTCTCCTGCCCACCTCTCCCCTCCTTGTGTGGCTGTTGGGAAGATGGAAAAGTGTTCAGGGCCTGCAGGGAAGGGAAAGGATGTAAATCTGTGATGCTGGGATCCTGTTGTTGAAAAGAAAAAATATGACTTAGCCAGATACCTGGCTTCTGTCCCAGTGGTCATCAGAGTTGGGCTTTGCAAAAATCGATTTGACCTGTAGATTTTTAATTTTAATTGTGAATATTTGCTTTTTTTTTTCCTTCCCCCCCCCCCCCCCCGCCCCCAGACAACTTTTGGTGGGTGTACTTATGGAGGAAAACTTCCAGACTTGGGCTGAGAGGATCTGATACTAGCTAGCTGTGTGATCTGGGGCAAGGCATCTGGCCTCTCTGGGCCTCAGTTCCTGCTTCAGCAAGTGGAGTCCTGCAAGGATCAAATGAACCAATGTCAGTGAAGGAACTTTGTGACGTATAACAGACAAGGGTCTAATTACCTGGACTGGGAGATTTTTTTGCTCTCCCCCAGTGGAGACCTTCTCAGGGTCTCAGGCAGGGGCCTTTATTGGCAGATGTGTAACTCCTAAGACCTCCCTTCCCTTTGTCACCTCTGGCCTCCTGGGTTCAGGGCAGTCGCTTTATTTATTTATTTATTTATTTATTTATTTATTTATTTATTGAATTTAATTTTTATTTTTTTTTATTGGAGTTCGATTTGCCAACATATAGCATAACACCCAGTGCTCATCCCGTCAAGTGCCCCCCTCGGTGCCGGTCACCCAGTCACCCCCACCCCCCGCCCACCTCCCCTTCCACCACCCCTTGTTCATTTCCCAGAGTTAGGAGTCTCTCATGTTCTGTCTCCCTCACTGGTATTTTCACTCGTTTTCTCTCCTTTCCCCTTTATTCCCTTTCACTATTTTTTAATATTCCCCAAATGAATGAGACCATATAATGTTTGTCCTTCTCCGATTGACTTACTTCACTCAGCATAACACCCTCCAGTTCCATCCACGTCGAAGCAAATGGTGGGTATTTGTCATTTCTAATGGCTGAGGAATATTCCGTTGTATACATAGACCACAGCTTCTTCATCCATTCATCTTTCGATGGACACCGAGGCTCCTTCCACAGTTTGGCTACTGTGGACATTGCTGCTATAAACATTGGGATGCAGGTGTCCTGCCGTTTCACTGCATCTATATCTTTGGGGTAAATCCCCAGCAGTGCAATTGCTGGGTCCTAGGGCAGGTCTGTTTTTAACTCTTTGAGGAACCTCCACACAGTTTTCCAGAGTGGCTGCACCAGTTCCCATTCCCACCAACAGTGCAGGAGGGTTCCCTTTTCTCCACATCCTCTCCAACATTTGTAGTTTCCTGTCTTGTTAATTTTCCCCATTCTCACTGGCATGAGGTGGGATCTCATTGTGGTTTTGATTTGTATTTCCCTGAGGCAAGTGATGCGGAGCATTTTCTCATGTGCGTGTTGGCCATGTCTGTGTCTTCCTCTGTGAGATTTCTGTTCATGCCTTTTGCCCATTTCATGATTGGATTGTTTCTTTGCTGTTGAGTTTAATAAGTTCTTTATAGATCTTGGGATACTGGACCTTTATCTGATATGTCATTTGCAAATAAATTCTCCCATTCTGTAGGTTGTCTTTTAGTTTTGTTGACTGTTTCTTTTGCTGTGCAGAAGCTTTTTATCTCAAGTCCCAATAATTCATTTTTGCTTTTGTTTACCTTGCCTTCATGGATGTATCTTACAAGAGGTTGCTGTGGCTGAGTTCAAAAAGGGTGTTGCCTGTGTTCTCCTCTAGGATTTTGATGGAATCTTGTCTCACATTTAGATCTTTCATCCATTTTGAGTTTATCTTTGTGTCTGGTGTAAGAGAGTGGTCTAGTTTCATTCTTCTGCATGTGGATGTCCAATTTTCCCAGCACCATTTACTGAAGAGACTGTCTTTTTTCCAGTGGATAGTGTTTCCTGCTTTGTCGAATATTAGTTGACCATAGAGTTGAGGGGCCATTTCTGGGTTCTCTGTTCTGTTCCATTGATCTATGTGTCTGTTTTTGTGCCAGTACCACACTGTCTTGATGACCACAGCTTTGTAGTACAACCTGAAATATGGCATTGTGATGCCCCCAGCTCTGGTTTTCTTTTTTAATATTCCCCTGGCTATTCGGGGTCTTTTCTGATTCCACACAAATCTTAAGATTATTTGTTCCAACTCTCTTTTTAGAAAAGATGAGGATCGGGCAGCAGCAAGCCAGGGGAGGAATTTGAAGTCATCACAATGGTAGTGTGATTACAGATCCTGGTCCCCATCAGTCCTGGAGCTGTGTGTGCAAGGAGCAGAAATATTTGTGTCTCCCTTAACGGGGATCAATGCACCCCCTCCCCCATTCCCCCCCTCCCCACTGTCTGCTACATGCCAATTTTTCACTAAATGCAGGATTATTCACTTTAATAAGTTCTTTCCCCCATAAAAGCCAGGTGGGAGCCTAGGAAAACCCACATCTGCAAGGCCAGCCTCTTTCAGGCTGCGGCCGCCTCCTTTCCTGCCCACTCAGCCTGTCCCTTTTGTTCTTTTTATTTTATTTTTTTAAAGATTTTATTTATTTATTCATTAATTCATGAGAGACACAGAGAGGGGCAGAGACATAGGCAGAGGGAGAAGCAGGCTTCCTGCGGGGAGCCTGATACGGGACTCGATCCCAGGACCCTGGGATCACAACCTGAGTGGAAGGCAGACGCTCAACCACGGAGCCACCCAGACATCCCCCTTTTGTTCTTGGACCGTTTTGTTGGGCCAGTAGCACTTGGCCACCCTGACACCCCGACTGTCCCCTGGAGGAGGAGAGAGCAGAGGCGGGAGAGGGTGAGCGCACACGGAGGGGAAGAGATTAGAAGGCAGGGGAGGCATGACAAGCCATTAAAGAGAAATAAATTCTGCAGAGGGGAAGTGAAGGTCCCTCTCTGTGTCTCTGTAAATCACCTTGTTTTATGGACGGGATGCAGAGGAAAGTGGGGGATGCCCTGGCTCTGATAGCCAGGGGTCGTCTCTCCCGCTTATGTCTGTCAGAATTTTAGGATGTTCCATCCGAGAACCACCTCGAGCTGCAAGCCACTGGGGCTCCTCTCCTTAATTTATTGCTGCATTATTACTCCAAAATCAGAACTGCAGTTACTTTAGGGGAACATTTTAAGAGCTTTATTAGAAAAACATGGCTGGTTTGTTTCTACTGTCTGTTTTCTCCAGAAGCCTGATATCCCCAGCCGCTGTGCGGGCATCATGGACACAAGAATGGGATTTTGAAATTTCTTCACTTTTCGAAGTTATATTTCATACTAAATGTTTTACTTTCAGACCCAAAGTTTGTTATGACCTCAGGGTCTCAGACCTTGCTTCCCTTCATCATGCTAACGAGTCTTTCCACCTGGAGGGTGTTCTTAAGAGTCAGAATGCACCAACCTCGATCTATGGCCCCAGAAACCCGGGTATGGGTGTGGTTGTTTTTTATTTTTTTCTACCTTGTTGCTACAAAGGTTTGAGGTAGTTGCCGATACTTAAGTTGTGGGTATTATTCCATGTGACATTTTGGATCTCTGGCTTTCCTAGGATAAGTGAGGCATTTGAGGACGGAGCCAGTATTCTCCTTTGGCTGCAGACTCTGGGAGCTGCAAAGTGCCACCACCTACCTGGGGCCATCACAGCTCCTCCAACCTCCTATTCATTCGTGATGCTCAGCCAGCTTGACTCATTTCTGTGTTGCACCTGCTCCTGAGTTTGAGATTCCCTCTTACTGGAAGCCTTGAGTTACCCACTGGAGGAAATGAAGTGGATGATGGAAACCGTGGATGCAGTTGGGGTGGCCGTTGGCATGCTGCAAGGACCCTCTCAAATGTGGACTTAACTTGGCAGCAGTTGGAGGTGTGTTGGCCAATGTGGAGGCAGATCTACCCTCCCCTCACCAGCAGCTGTGTATCCTTGGGCAAGTCAACTCCCTTCTCTAGGCCTCACTCTTCTCTTATGTAAGGTGAACTGTCTGAAGTATAGTAGTAGTTCTTTTGGGGAAAAAAGAATGTAGCCACTTATCCCTTTGTGCAAACAAAATCTTGCATAAAAGTCAAATATATGGAATTGTCGACTGTGGCAGCTGAAGGGGACCAGGGGCTTGGGAAAGACAGATATGGGTTTTCCGTCCTTCCCCAGGCTCTTATGGCAGATCGTTCAGAGGTGTGATATCTACTTGCCATAAGCATATGTGAAACTCACTGCCTGCCAGGTGGTCACCTGTAAGGTGCTCAGAGCCTAGTCTAGCGGTTGCCACATGAGAAAAAGAAAAACATATTTATATATCCTCATAAACATTTATGCTCACAATATATGAGTGGCTGCTGTGGTCCAAGTGTTTCTTCTAGGCCCAGATATGTAAGATCTGGTTCCCATCTTCACGGGGCCAGCAGACCAGTATAAACGCATGGCGGACCATGTGCACAGTAGATTAGTAATAGCAATCCAAGTGACCTCAGTGGAAGACCAAGGTAGGCAGGAGGGTCTAAGAGAGGTCTAGAAAGTTGTCAGAGAAGAATAAAAGCTCTGAGGAGGCTGCGGAGGATCGCTGGCTTGTACAGCAGAGCTGGAGTGGGGATGGCAGAGATGACTGTTTCAGGTGGAAATGGGGCCAGGTGGGTCTGGCCAGGGCTTCCCAGTAGTTGGGTGAGGCTGGAGGAATTGAGTAGAGGAGATGGGGTCAAAACGTAGGAGGATCTCAACAGCAAGGGCTGGAGGTTTGCAGAACCAGGAGGGCTTTTGAGCTGGAGATTGACCTAACCTGCCCCCTGGCAGCAGGATGAGGGGAGGGATGATCGTTGAGCAAAGAGCTGTCCACTGGACTGTGGAACTAGGCACAGAGCGTCAGCAGCGGTGGAGAAAGGAGGCCATGGAGCAGGCGACCTTGGCGATGGGTGGTATCGACAACGTGGGGACTGAAGGGTTGTGGGGGAGACAGGGATGCATCCAAGACGATGTCAAAAATATAAGCCCAACCCTAATCTAATGGGTTTATTTCCCAAGTTATTGAATTTGCATTTATTGGGTGTCTCCCGTGTGCTCAGATCTGGGTGTAACAAGGAAGCCGAGATAGAGAACACAGGAGGGGTTACAATGAGTTTCTGGAACTGCCTGCATGTTGTACGTGGGAAGGTGTCTACTTGGCCAGTGGAGATGGGAATTCAGAGTTAGGAAGAGAGGCCCTAGGTAGCACTTTATTTATTTAAACATTTGCTGGGTTCCTTCTCTGTATCAGATAATGGCAGGAATAAATGCACGTGTGGAGTGTCATTACTTTTGGAGCCTAGCAAATGACCCATGGCAGCAGCTAAGCGCATGGACAGAGAAATTTTGAAGGGAGTAGAGCAGAGGGTGCAGTGGGGCCCAGGGATACTGGGGAGACTGGTGGCACGCATCTCCGCCCAGGAAAGATGTTGTCTGGGGCAGGCCCATGGTGGGAGCACAGGGAGATGATTGAGAGGACAGGTGAGGGTGGGATCCTGGAGGACCTGCTGGCCATAGAGGTGGATGGAGGCTGGGGACACAGGAGAAAGCCAAGAGCGTGCAGGGTGGCCGAGGAAGAACAGGGCTTCCTAGTCGGGATGAGGACCGGTAATAATAACACATACTTGCAATCCTTGGTGGTGTGTGAACTCTGGGCCACCTGCGCTTCCAAATGCATTACGTGCATTTAGTTCATGAAACCACGCAGGGCCCCGTTTCTACCCCATTTTACAGATTGAGGCCCAAAGAGCAAGTAGAAGTAGCCAACGCCCGAGATGACCGTTGCTTGTATTTTGGGTGCTCATAGCCCTGAGAGTCACTTTCGGATCTGAGCAGGGGCCCTCAGTGCTCCCCGAAAAAGAGCTAACCCCAGCTGATGCCTCTTCTTGAACTCAGCTGCACCTCGCCCGTTCCCACCTGGCCTGCCCTGACCTTGCCACACAAAAGCTAATGTGCCAGCGTAGGCCTGGGGAGGGGGGGTGGGGAGTGCTCTGTTAAAAATGTCCCGTCTGTTTGGCCAGAGGACTCTGGCTGTTCAAACAAGCCCTCTGAGCCCTGGTGTTTCTCTCCACGGGGAAAGGGGACTTAGTGTCACCGCGTCGGGCCTGGGCGGGACGAGGCAGGGAGGTAGGGCCCGCAGGTGTGGTTGCTGGCCCGGGGTTTGATATGTTTCCCTGCACAGTTCACGGCTAATGACAGGGCACCGGCAGGTAGGAACATGATTGAGCCCTTCGGCTTGCACATGTGTGGTTGAGCAAAAGACAATCGCAGATGTTCCTGGAATTCCCAAACCGGATACAAAATTGCTAGCAGGATGCAGAGAAAGAGGAAGGAGCCAAGCGTTTTACATAATGAGCCGCCTGCCTCCCGCCCCGCTGGCCTGTTGGAGCGCCCGGGCGGGTCGGGCCTCCTTTCTCCCGGAGTCCTGGGGATTAGCGAACCCGGGTGCGTGTCTACAGGGCCGAGCTCTGCTCCAGCAGCCCGCTGGTCTCTGGCTTTGGGTCGGTTTCTATGCAGGATCCGCGGCTTCCCACCGGGTGTGGTGGGATCGCAGGCAGCCAGGGAGGGAGTGTGCTCTTGCACCCAGATGTGCCTCTGTGCCTGGGGTTGGAGAAGTCGGGCAATGGCCCTGAGAGGACCCGAGAGCCGCCACCCAGCTCTCTTCCCTGCTCCCACCCCCTTTGGAAGGGAACTCTGTCTGGGTGGCAGCAGGGGGGAGGCTCAGCGCGGAGGCTGTGCTGCAGCCAGTTTAGAAGGTGGAGGCTGGCACGAACAGGGAATGCTTGGGAGCCCGGAGTGTGTGCAAGGCGGAGGCCTCTTGTGGGGAATTGCGTGTGGGCAAAGCCTACTTCTGGGGATCCCGGGGTAGGAGCGCAGGAGCCAGTGAGCCAGTGCAGCCCGCGGAGCTGAACGTGATGAGCTGAGATCGGCTCCTGTCCTTGCAGTTTGCCCTTCACTGTACTCCTTTCTATGGCCCAGCGGACAAGGGGGCACTAAGTTCGTAAAATGCACCACCCATATCCCTCGCCTCGGTGCTGGCTGATTCTCAGAGTCCCTTCCAGCTCTGTTTCCCTTGGGAGAATGTTTGAGAGGGAACTGGTGCAGGAAGGAGATGGTTGTCTCCCCCCACCAGTGGTGGCTTTGATGGGAGGCTTTTCTGAACTAGCCCTACAAAGCCCCAGGCAGCTGGCATCTCACCACGTCCTCCTTAATATATTCTGTCGTTTAAGGACACCGAACGAGCACCTCCTCATCTCTGTCTGGAGTCAGATTTCATAGGTGAACATCCTTGCTACATGAACTTGGCCTGCTCCTTGTCTTCTTGTAAGACTTAGGTTCCCAATCCACCCAACCCTACCTACTTGGGGTGCTAATACCAGCCAGAATAAAAAGCACCTTTCTTTGTTGGGTCCTTCTGTTTAATCAGCACTTAATAAATGTTCACAGTTACTATCATTATTATTATATTTGTTTTCCAAAGAAAGAATTCACGGAGGGTTTCCTCTTGCATGGGCCCAGACCAACCTGCCACCTGTTTATGTGCACGTCATGAGCTAAGACTCAAACACGTAAAAATGACACAAATATAAATCTCAGTGTGGAGAGCATATAGCCCACAATGGGAAATATTTACTGTCTGTCCCTTTGCAGAAAATTTGCCAACCCTTGTTCTAGATTCCTGATTATTTAAACAGGGCGGGTAGGTGTAGGCACTCAGAGCAACAATTAGAGGGCTGCATGCACTTTGGAGGAAAGCCCACTAATAATCAGAAAAGTTGATAAATGCTTTGCTACGTTATACTTAAGGGAAGAGGAAACGGGGTTGGTGTTTTGGAAATCCTACAGTGATGTTTAGGACATAGTTTCAGAAATAACCTCTGAGTTGCAGGATCGTGGGCTGCCAGTGTTTGCAGAGCCATGTGTTCTAAAGTCCCCTTAAAGGTAGAAAATCCCAGGTTGTTGAGTGGGACGGTTCCAGTGGGGGAGGGATGGGACAGAGAGCACCACCCTTTCTTACAAGTGGGGTCCACTTGTGAAAACAGAACGTGGCTTGGGGGAGCTCGTTTTATTCTACGTGTCGTGCATATCTGTGTGTTTATCGTCTGCTTCCTCCTACCTTGTTCCTGAGAGGATTTATGGCAGCTGGGACCCTCCAATGTACAAAATGACAAATCCCAGAAGAGGCAAAGCTTAGAGTCTGTGGTTGAAAAGAGTAAGCTGAGTAGAGTGTCATTGGTGATTTTAAAAAGGTGACCTTGCAGCTGAGCTTCGAATTTTTCAACTGAGGGAGCGTTGTTTTCATGCCTTTCTCTCTGTGTCCACCGTGACCCCTATCCCCACTCCTCACAGGACCAGTTATGTGTGCTTGGGTCTTGTCGGCCGAGAAAAAGAGGCAGAACTGAAATAAAACAGAAGCACTTATTTGGGTTCTTAGAATTGCAGTTTAGAGGGTACAGATTCAGGAGGGAACCCAACCCTTGAGGAGGACACAAGGGGCCAAGGGTCTTTATGGGCACATTGGGAGAAGCATCAGGAAACTCACACAAGTTGTTTCTAAACATTATGATTAAAATATACAATTACATCTTACATTTCATTGGTTTTCTGAGTGCATTATGAGAGTCCTTAGAAGAATATATTTTGCAGTTTTTATCAAGAAACCAGGTGCAAAAGCATCTGGGTGGCTCAGTGGTTCAGCATCTGCCTTTGACTCAGGTCATGGTCCCAGGTTTCTGAAATAGAGTCCCTCATAGGGCTCCCTGCGGAGAGCCTGCTTCTCCCTCTGCCTGTGTCTCTGCCTCTCTCTCTGTGTCTCTCATGAATGGATAAATAAAATCTTTTTTAAAAAAAGAAGAATGCAGGTACAGCAGCCCTCTGTTCAGTCTTACTCCTTGCCCCAATTTAATAGCTAAGCGTGGTGACTGTTAAAAAAAAAAAAAAAAAAAAAAAAAAGCCAAGATCAAGTTGTAATTCCCAAATACCAAATAGTCTGTGGTGTGGAGGAGAAGTTGCACACAGGTTCCCTGGGGGATCCCAGTCTGATAGAGGAGAGAAGGCAGGGATGGAGCAGAGGCTGCCCCAGGCGGATGGATGCCCCCCCACCCCCGCCCGGCACCATGGTTGGGCAGGAGCAGCCCCTGGCAGCCGTGACCCCGGCCACGGGGATGGGCTCCAGGGGAAGCTGAGTAATGGAAGCTGCAGATCCATGAGCGGGTGAGCGGGCTGAGAGCTCAGCTTATGAATCACCCCAGCGGTGGCTCTCTGCTCGCCTATTCCCAAGGGAGCCAGTGTCTGGGAGACGTGATGTCGTCACTGGGAGGGCAGTTTCAGCCACGTGTGGCCTCAGAGAACTTGTTCCCATGAGTAACACCCAGATCCTCAGCCTGAAGACTCCCAGGCCAAAGAGATGGGGCTCTGCACTGCCTTGTGTATGTGTGTGTGCGTGTGTGTGCGTGTTTTAAAGGACAAGTCTTGTCCGTTCTGGGACCTCGTTATTAGCTTTCAACTCTGTGGCCGTCGAGCGTGGTGAGAACCCTCATCTGCGCAATCACGGGGGAGGTGGCTCTGATGGATAGCCCGCCCGCCTGTAGCCATCCCAGCATTTTTCTCCTAGACTTTCCCTCCCCCAAACCATGCTCGAGACCCATGATTTGCACGAAACATTCCCTGTTCGACCATGATGTCTCCTGATTTGGCATGCACACTCCACTCGTGTGGTTAGAGGGATTGGCCACCTTTAATTGATTTCAGAAAGGCAAGGCCAGCCCTGTGCAGGCTGCTTATTTTCTCCCAGCCTGAGAGCTCCGCAATTTTTTCCATAGGAATTGGCTCATCAGGCCTCCTTACTGCGCTGATGGTTGATAGAGAAGGAATAGAGCTCACAGCAGCCTCACACCACTGTACTTTGTCTTGCGAACCTGATACGCACCCGGAGCAAACCAAACTATGAGATGCCATATATATAGCCTGTCCCTTTGCACTGTGACCCATCCTTGCTTATATATAAAACCATTCTTTTATATTTTTTAAAGATTTTATTTATTTATTTGAGAGACAGACAGAGGTAGAGAGAGAGAGAGCACGGGCAGGGAGGAGAGGGAGAAGCAGACTGCCCGCTGAGTGGGGATCCCGATGGGGGACCCGATCCCAGGACCCCAGGATCATGACCCGAGCCAAAGGCAGGTGCTTAACCACCTGAGCCACCCAGGTGCTCCCACTCTTTTATATTTTTGCAGAACCTTCATTCTCCTCACCTACGATGCTCTCCTACTGAAAAGCCCTTGGCTTGTTCCTGCCTTCTTGGGTAGCAAAAACATAAAAACCTTTAAAATAGAGGGTCTCATAGATAACAGAGCCATGAAGAGGACAAGTCTAGTGTATGCCTTCTTAACAAATAAATGAAAAACCAGAGGGCGTTGAGATGGGGTTCCGATGACGGTCGCTGGCGTGGCGTGTGAATCGGGGATGTGATTTGCCCGGGGAAGCCCACCGGTCCCCATACTGCATGCCGTGTAGCTGGTCTGCAGCACACCCTAGCATAGGATTCTTACTGGAAACAAAACAAAATTCCCTTAAAAATAATAAGCAGCAGTTTCCAGTCCATATTTATGGGCTCATTATTTCACGACTCTGTGTGCTGGCCCCTGCGGGTACCTATGGGGGTGCATCCTAGCACAGACAGTGACAGGTTCTAGTGAATTCCTAACTTCCTGGTGTTCTTGGTGAGTGGGTGTCGCTTGAGTGGCTTCCCAGTTCTTCAGAAGCAGAGAGGACGTTTGTGGATGCAAAGCTAATACCCAGGAACCGGGTTGGGGTTTGTTCGCCCCACCCACTGCCGGTAGGGGTGCAGATAGAATGGCCACGCCATGGGCACAGCAAATATAGACGCGACCGGCGCTGTGTGCACCTGCGGCCCACGGGCCGTGGCTCTCCTTGCATCCTGGAGCGTTGTTATCTGAATCATATTTGAAAACCACTTTCCCTTTCCTCTAATCATAGACTTTGCTTTCTCTTTCCTTCCTGCACATGACACCGTGCGTCAGGCAAACCTGGCGACGAGGTGATTTGCAGAGCCTCTGGGGATGCCGGACGGGACAGCGCTTCCTTCGTGGAGGGCTGCCTGTCGGCCCCCGCTCAGCTGTTCCCTAGTTCATTCTGTCTTGTGACAGGTACGAAACACCGGTCAGTTTTGTCATTTCCTGAGGCTGGTTGCTTCCTGACACTCGGTGCGATTAGAGTTGAACAGGTGGGTTTCTTCCCCCCTCCTGTCGCTGTCATTGTCACCTGGACATTACCATGGCGATAATCCTCCTTAAAACAAAAATAAGGGACCGAACCGGTTGGACAGAAAGTATGACCGCAGACTCTTCCCCTGAGACCCAGCAGGGAGGGACCTGGAGGCTGCCCGAGGCTCCCCCAGGTCATGTCCAGGGGACAGGGAGGTAGGAAAACGAGGGGGCCCGGTGCCCGGGGAAGCGCCACGGGCTGAAGTTCCATCAGACTACACTGCAGGTGAAAGCTTCATCTGGGTTCGTCCGTGGATTAGGTGGGATAGTTTTCCTCCTGCCACCGCAGGCCTGTCTGGTCTCCCTCTGCCCTTGGGAGAAACAGAACAGTAGATCCATAATCTGTCAGTGGAGATTAGCTGGGCCATGAGTCACAAGGCGGGGAGGGAGGCCGGGGATTATAATCTGCTCTGCAGAGTCTTCCAGGCTGTGCGATGGTGGAGGTTTTGGCTTCCTGAGAAGCCTCGAGGTTTTAGGAAGGCAGGTTTCACTATGTCAGCACCGAGAAACCGGTTTGGGGTTTAGGAAGTGAGGACCCACGGTAGGTGGGTGAAGAGAGGTGGATTTTATTCTCGGCTGAAACAAATATATTTGCTCTGTCTCCAGAAGAGCCGTGAGGCTGGCTTCTGGTGGCTGCAAGGATGAGCCATCCCAAATTGCTTTCTTTGCCCTGCTCGCTCTTAGAGCCCTCTGTGGAATGTTCTGAAGGGTTTGGCAGGTTCTAAGAGAAAATGCTGTTGGCTTACGGGATCTTCTCAGCGGTGGCACAGAGCAGTGACCTGGGATTGCTACCAACCAGCATTTCACTGTCTGGTTTCTCTGGAAATTCTTGAAAGAGCGGAAAAAAAAAAAACAACCAGAGATCTGTGCAAGGTGGTTTAGCATGCAGCCTCCCTCGGGGCAGGGAGGTGGTCTGGTAACCTGGCTGACCTCTGAGTCGTCCCCGATCCTAAAGTATGAGACACATGCAGTGTTGGGTGACCTGGGCTGACGGATGGGGCAGCTGCTCTTTCATTCATCCAACAGATAGTCACTGAGCGCCTACTATGTGCCAGGCGCCAGGCACAAAAAAAAAAAAAAGAAAAGAAAAGAAAAAAATCTTGGCATCATTGGAGGGAAAACAGGATTACTAACAGATCAGCCAATAGACCCAGAAGTGATAAATGCTATGAAAAAAAGTAAGAGAGGGATAAAGGGATAGAGCGATGGTGGGTATTGGCGAGTGTGGCCAGGAAAGCCTTAGGAGATAACCTTTGAACAGAGACCAGGCAGGTATCTGGGGGGCGGAGAATGTTCTAGGCCAGTGGTCAGCAGATGATGGCCCTCAGGCCAAAACTCACAGCCACTTGTTTTTGTAAATAGGGTTTTATTGGGACTCAGCCACTCTCATGTGTTTATGTATTATCTGTGGCTGCTTCCTCCGCTGCAGCAGGGTTAAGTAGTTGTGGCAGAGATGGCCTGGCGGGCGTCTGGCCTTTGACAGTTTGCCAACTCCTGATCTAGGCAGGGGCAAAGTGCAAGGTGCATGCACCACTCTGTGTGTCTACTCTTAGGCGATGGGCGCCTAAGCTGTCCCCAACTCTTCGGCACAAGACCCAGCTCTTCAATAGCCTCCTTCCCATGTCACTGGGTTTACCTGCATGAGATTCCAGGGATGGAGATGCTTTTCTTTCTTTCTTTCTTTTTTTTTTATTAGGATGAACAAGGGAACATAAAACTGCGGACAGGAGATTTTAATCATGTTATAAAACCTGCCTCATCCTGCCATACGTCCTGCCACCAGGGCTGTTGATTCTCTTGGGGGCAAATGTGGCTTCTTTGGGCTTTATCTGGGGAGATAATAAACCGCTGGTTCATTCGGAGGGATTTGTGGACATTATCAAAAGGGACCGTGTGCGTGCAAACACTTGGGAGAGCCAGGAAGGGCTAATGCATGTTGGGGGTGGGAGACAGTGATCTTCTTAACCTCAGACCTATGACTTATCCATGGTACAGGCTTTAAAAATCTCTTTATTTCTCACCTTCCCTCCACATCTCCCTCCCAATCCGGACCGAAAGCTTCCTGAGAGTGGGATCCATTCTTTCTATCCCCAGGGCCTTGCAAAGCACTGGCACTTAGTAGGGGCACAAGAGGTGCTTTTTGAATGAAGATATGACATTTCCTCTTACCCTCTTCTAAGCAAAGTAGAAATGCAGCGCTTAAAAAAAAAATCATTTAAATCATTTACATTCTAAAGCTGAAGAGAAACGAGTTCAGGTACCATTTTTTTTTTCTTTTCTTCTTGGAGAGGATGTATCGTGCTTAAGAGACCACGGAGAGCTTTCTGGATGCAGCTGATGGCGTCAAGCTGAGCAGCTTCATGGCGCGGTTGCAGAAAACACGGACAAAGGCCCAGAATTACGTGTTCTTACCTAGTGGCCTTTGCCGACGCCCGTCCTCCTGCCAGCAATGCTTGGCCTCGGTCCTCTCTGCAGGTCTGTGCTTTGCTTACCATTCCAGACCCAGTTCTTCCTCGGTCCCCAGAGACTCTCCTCTTGACTTCACTGCATTTAGTGACCGTGCCGTTCCTTTGGCAACAGATCCCACATCGCCCTGTGGCACCCCAGTAAGTGGATGCTGCGATGCAAGCGTCTCAGGGATCAGACCAGGCCTGTGTGTCCAGCTGGTCCTTGGAGCGCTGGCTCCTGGCTCTCAGGCTGCATGAATATTGATTTATGGATCGATAGGCTAGCCCATTGACAGTATGACCATTGCAAGTTGCCACATTAATATCTGTCACTGGCCTCCATTGATTTGGTTCTCTGAATCACCAAGTAGATAATGTGGATGCGTGGCCTTCGGGTTCCTCCCCTGAACAACGGGAAGAAGAAAAGCTGCTTCTCCAGGCTGGCCTCGGGAATGCACAGAGCATAGTCCCCAAGGGGCTCCTTCCAGTAGGCTGCAGGTGAAGCCCGGCGAGACCAGGCTCACGTGCTGGGAGAGCCTGCTGTCCACGTTTCCCTCGGGTCCTTTCCGCCGATGGTTCACAGAAGCTCCTTTTGTGAGCTGTGACTTTGTTTTCGGTGCCTGGTGCCGACAACCTCTGAGACAGAGAAGTATTTCGGGAGAGCTGACACCAGATTTTCGCCATTAGGTTTTTTTTTTTTTTTTTTTTCCTGCTCTCTGTGCAACTGACAGCCTTAACTTTGCATGAACCAGGAAGTTTGGCCATTTAACTTCCTTGTGATCTCGGGAGAAGGAGGTGAGGAATGCAAATGCCACAGAGGAGAGAGAGACATGGAAGGAAAACGTCCCGGGGAAAGCCAGGAGATGGCCACGCCAGGGAACCCAGTGGGTGCCGGGGCCATGGGTGGTGAGGCCAGCAGCTTTCCTCGTGCCTGTTGGGTGGCCGCCAGGGCAGGGTTTTTAATTATTTTATTTATATAAGCTTCACTGCTGCTGATCTTTTTCAACATTGAAAGCAGCCCATTTATTTATAAGCCCTTTGCCTCATATCGTGAGTATGAGGGCGGTGATGTTTTCTTTCGCCCTGCGTATCGCCGTGCACGGTGCGGTGCTGGGGAGAGTGAACAGTGCAGGACGCCTTGCACCTAGGCCTGTGTCATTACTCACTGAATCTGTCCTGGGACACCTCGCAGAGCCTTTCGTCCCAGGTTGCAGCTTCTCCATTGAAAGAAAGCACGAGGGGATCTCCTAAGGCCCTTCTGGGGCCTCCGAGCCTCCTGGATGGGCTCCACCCATGTTTCCCAATGACTGCCCCGATCCTGTCCTTTCTCTGGCTTCTAGGCGGTTAGGCCAGTCACGACAGGCAGGTGTCCACTGAGTTCTGGAGATCTGATAACCGGGACATGACCCCTCGGAAAGTCCTGGAATGAAGATGGTTTCTAAACATTCCTGTTTGTGACTTCCAGAAGCGGTTGAAACTCCTGCCCATCAGTCAGCTGCTTCTCTGTGACAGGGTTTCCTACACTGTGGCAACGTTAGCTCAGTCTTCGACTAATTAAATCTGTTGGGTTTGTTTTATTTTTTTATTTTTTTCAGTGAATCGAACTAAAAACTGTGATTCTCAATGGGGTGGAGTGGGCGGGGGGAGGCACATTGGATAATGTCTGGGGATAGTTTTGGTCGCCCGCACTGGGGCAGAGCGATGCTACTGGCGTCTAGTGGGTAGATGAGGCCGGGAGTGCTGGTAAGCGTCCTGTGATGTGCACAGCAGCCCCCACGGCAAAGAATTATCCAGCCCGACGGTGCCAGTGGCCGAGTTTGACAAACTCTGGGTTAAAGAAACACTATTTTAAGATGAAATGTAGTGAACCCACGACGACTTCCTGTACGGAGTAAATATAAAAATAACGAGCACCGTGAAATCAAAACCCGGTGTGTAAATTCCAGGGGGTGGCCTTGTCCACCACGCGTCTGGCCTTGAGGTTATCTTTCTCTTTAGGATGAAGGGACGTGAGCACGTGGAGAGATGTCACAGACCTGGCTGCCTGGAACTGACCCTGTCTCCTTAAGTGCCAGCAGCAGGATTCAAAGAGAAAGTAAAGGGAGTTGCTTCCTTCCTCTGCAGTCGGGTGCTGGGTTGTGCTGTCTGCCCCACACCCCCCATGGTGTTCCCCATCCCAGACTTTGGGAACTGCTGCCTCGGTGCCCCAGACCTGAGTATAAGCTGCCCAGAGTACTTGCCCACAAGGATCTGCTCCCTGCATTTCTGGCTCCATGGGTACTAGGAGCTGATCATTAGACCTAGATTCCCATTCTTTTTTCCACAGGTAGTTATAATAATAATAGCCCCCTTTAGGCACGGGCTTTTTCATCTTCAAAGCGCTTTATAAACATGAGCTAATCTCCCTGTTCCCCAGTGAGGTCAGGAGCCCCACGTTTTTACTGGATGCTGCCACCAGGGCAGGAGAGATGAAGTGAGTCACCGGCTGTCCGGGCTGGGAGTTAGGCGAGGTTAGAGCTGGGATTCAAGTTCACGGTTGCTGGCCTCCTGGACATGTCCTTCAGCGAGCCACACCTCTCTCTTGGCCAGGCCCCGTCCTCATGTTGGAGCCAAACCTCAAATTCAGGCGGGTCTGGAGAGAGAGAGAGAGAGAGAGAGAGAGAGAGAGAGAGAGATTTCTTTTCCCGACTCTCAGTAAGCTGCTCTTACAGGGGCAGCTAAATGTTTTTCTTTAATAATAATAATAATAATAATAATAATAATAATAATAATAAAATAACTCCCCTATGGCAGGTAAACCCCCTCCAAAACCAGGGAGTTACTTTAAGAAAATATTTTCCTTGCGGACCCTGTCTCCCAGGATGGTGGTAGGGGTGGAGCCGAAGCAATGCTTCTTTTCAAAGCCTGTGTTTGAAGACGGCTGTGGTCGGCGGGGCCCGAGCCGTAAGGACCGAGGGTGTCTGGCCGCGGGCCGTGACCGCTCCGACAGGGACCACCATGGTGCACGCAGCCTCTGGGTGCCTGTGGGCGCTGGGGTATTTCCTTTGCGCTCATCCCAGACACTCCTGGACCTGGCCAGGAGGGGACCCAAGGTGAGGTGTCAGGGAGAGGCAGTAAGGCCAGCTTGAGAGGCAGGCTACAGGGCAAGGGCAACCATTTCATATTATTTCCTAAGGGCTAAAAAAAAAAAAAAAAAAAAAAAAAAAGTAAAAATCTAGAGTATTCAGGAGGTATTTAAGGGCACCTGGGTGGCTCAGTGGTTGAGCATCCATCCGCTTTTGACTCAGGGCATGATCCTGGGGTCCTGGGATCGAGTCCCACATCGGGCTCCCTGCATGGGGCATGCTTCTCCCTCTGCCTGTGTCTCTGCCTCTCTCTGTCTTTCATGAAGAAATAAGTAAAATCTTAAAAAAAAAAAAAAAAAAAAGAAGTATTTAATCCTGTCCATGGATCACCAGGGATTTCCGGGTCTCCTGGGGAGATGATCCACTCGGAGGTGCCAGGGTCCCCTGCACAGGGCAAAATAAATCCAGAAAATGTATATGGAGTCAGAGCTGGAGGGTGGGATCGACCTTGTTTATGTTGGACATGCCACCAGCTTCGGGCTGAGTGTACTTTTTGTGGCACAGACGCTCTCGTGTGGCTGGCATCAGGCTTCCGACGTGATGGGCTGTGTCACATCGTGTGGGCGGAAGAGTGGATACCCCCCCAGCCCTCGGCTCACAGTTGTGTGTTCGTCTTAAAACCTTTACTTTTTGTCATAGTCAGCTCCAGCTGCTATGACAAAACCTCCATAGACTGGCGGCTTAAACGACACTCATTTCTCAGGGTTCCAGAGGCTGGGCAGTCCAAGATCAGGGCACCGGCGTCGTCAGGTTCTTGGTGAAGGCTCTCTTCATGGCTTATAGGTGGCTGCTTCGTTCTCCCATCATGAGGGGGGTTCGGGGTGAAGAAAGCAAGCTCTTTCACGTCTCCTCTCATAAGGGCTCCAATGCCATCATGGGGCCTGCACCCCGTCCTCAAATCCCATGACACTGGGGCTTCGGGTTTCAGCATACGAATATTGGGGGGGTACAATATTCAATCTGTAGCACCTTGTTCTGTGATTTTGGGGCCTCGAAGCACTGAGTAGAGGTGGGGATAAGGATGCAGAGCAGGGAGCTACTCGCTAAGACCCCAGAGCAGCAGCAGACTCTCAACCAGGTTTCTCCTACATCCTTTGATGAAGTGGATCGCTCATGACTTGTAGGATGCGAAGGAGGACCGTGCATGAGAGCAGGGCTGCGGTGACCCTGGGAGCCCGAGAGTGAGCCAGGAAAGGAGTCTCCTAGCCTCAGAGTCCCCAGAGCTGGGCTGTTACTGGGAACCTGGGCTTTGGCTGTGCCTGGTCCACCTGCTGCGATCGGCTTGTCTGTCCCGTAAAGGTCAGATCCGCTGTGGGACAGTCAGCAGCAGCCTGCTTGACATCTCACTCTTTGTTGCTAAAAGGATACAGTTCCCCCAGAAAACAGAAGTATGGCCCCACGAGGCACGATGTCCTCCTAGCATTTCAGTCATTTCTTCATGCTTCCTGTTGCCATGGTTTCTAACTAAACGGGGTAAATGATACACAGGTAGAATGGGAGGAAGACAAGGGAGGGGACTCCCAATGGGATTTAAAAAAAAATACCCCTATCAGGCAGGGCCCATCGCCTGGTCTCCTCATGTCCTCTCCACTATACACAGGCTCTTCCTGCCTCTCTCTCCCCTCCCCACTTCTCTGCTCCTTTCCCCTTGTCCTGCTTAACCCCTTCCTCCCCCAGATTGCAAATACGGACGAGAGAGCTCAGAAGCACTGCTTCTCAGGTGTGTCCAGGCCACCTCCTCACCTTGACCCTTTCCAGCCCATTCATTCTGCCTCCCACCAGCTCCGCCAACATGTCCCCTTTCTGAGCTGAAAGGTGTTCTTGGACATAGCCACTTACTTCTTCCCTCTCCTTTTTCTTTTTTTCTAATATTTTATTTATTCATGAGAGACACAGAGAGGCAGAGACATAGGCAGAGGGAGGAGCAGGCTCCCTGCGGGGAGCCCTATGCGGGACTCCATCCTGGGACCCTGGGATCATGCCCTGAGCCAAAGGCAGACAGACGCTCAACCCCTGAGCCACCCAGGTGCCCCTTTTCTCCCCCGCAGTATGCAGAGAGGTAAAGATGTCTGGGAGGCCCATATGCGATTGCAACACCTCACCCATCCCTTCCTCTTGGAAATCCCACTCCGGCTTTTCCCACTCTTTGGGTGATCCCCTCCAAACCACTTCAGACCCAGTGGCCTTTTTCTCAGTTCTTCCTGTGTGCGCTCTGGCCTGTTCCACGCTGACCACCCACAGGTTCCCCCCATCCCTCCTCTGCTCTCAGGGGTTGAGCGTCAGCCCCAGGTTTCTATTCTAGAGTCCAATCCGCTGCCAGGGTTGTGGTCACACCCCTCAAAAAAAAAAAAAAAAAAAAAAAAAAAAAAAAAAAAAAAAAAAAAAAAAAAAAAACACCAGCTCTGAAACTTGCATCTGTAGCCTGGATTTTTCTTCAAATGTCCACTCTGTGTATCTCTTTTTATACCTACCTCCTCAAGTGCGTTACTTTTGATGTCCGAGGTGTCCTTGCCCCCAGGCTGGCCTCTGCCTTGGGTTTCTTTCTCGTTGGGGTAAAATAATTTGTCTGGACCTCCACATTAAGTTTTATTATCTTTTTTGCCTTTTGGCTGGCATTCCGCTGGTCACTACCGTTTTAATATATACCTGCGACGTTGGCTCTGTAAAAACAAGGGTTTATTATGGCTTCTTCCTCTCTGCACTTCCTGGGAGTGCGTTCCACGCTGCCGTCTTTAACAAATGTGTTATAATTAAGCACAGGGTTATTGTTCCCCAAACTTGTACAGCCCTTTTGATCCACCCTTCCTCTTTTCCCTGACCCCCCCCACCACCACCCTGCCCCATCCTCCGAGGACCCGCCCTGGATGGGAGCTTGACACCTTATCCCCAGAGCTCCTCACCCTCTCCACTGTGAAGACCCGCATTACTATTAGGTATTTTCAGACTCTTGTTGGCCAAGTAATGAGTCAATATCTTATCTACTAAGTATTCGAAAAACACAGCCTGTTTGTGTGAGGCCTGATGTTGTCAATCTTTTAACAATGCGTCCTGTGCCTTCATCTTGTGGGACGCTGACCTTAATTTTATGGCCATGAGGTGACCACCAACCTCTTTGACTTTGACAGTGGCCCCCACCTGGTTTTCCTGGTGCCCGTCTCTCCAGTCTGTCCTGCTCACCAGTAGGTTATGCACCTTTTTGCATATGCCACCCCCTGCCCCCACCCTACTCTTGATCCTGAAGGTGAGCTCCTTAAGCTGCCATTTGGTCTTCCATTGGCTCACAGTCTTTCCAGCATTAGAGCCCATTTTGGGAAATATTCCTTCCCACCCCAGGCAGACACTTAGGTTCCAGTCGCTAGATCTTGGCGCCTACTGTTAACCTTTGTCTGGAAAGCCCCACCTTTTGAACTCCGAGAGCTACCTGTCTGTAAGAACCACATTAAACCTTCCCGACTTTGCCAGTTGGTGTTCACTCCTCTGCTCTGCGTGGCTTGTCCCACAGATTTGAACTTAAAGTATGCTTGCATGCTGTCTTGTTTTTATACGCATACCCATGCACGTGCTTAACATAATTCTAAACTTTGAATGTGGAAAAAATTCAAACGTTCTAAAAATAGGATGAGGCACTCCTACGCCCTTTACCCAGACTCACCTGTTTTTAACATTTTACCCTATTTGCTTTATCATTTGCTCTATCTCTCTCTGTATTTTTTTCCCCCTAAAGCACCTGATGGTAAGTTATATACATCCTGGGCCTTTACTTCTAAATACACGGATGTGCGTTTCCTAAGGAGAGGGATATCCTCGTACATAGCCATGTTTTAGAGACCACCTTCAAAAACGTATACTGTTGTGGTACTTTTGTGTACTCTCCACCCATGTCCTGGTTTTATCAATTGTTCTGATCATAGATAACCATTTCCCTCTGGTGCAGAATGCAGTCTAGAGTCAGTTACTACATGGAGGTGTCATGTGTCCTCAGCTCCCTTTATTCTGGAACATTCCCACAGCCGTTGTTTTTTATGAGATGGGCATTTTTGAAGAGTACAGCCCCCCCTTCCCCATTTCGTTAATGGAAAATTCATTTTGTACATGAAGTTTCCTTGTGGTTAGACTGAGGTTGTATGTTGTGGGACTACTGGATAGGTAGTATGGTGTCTTTCATAGCGTGACACGTCTAGAGGTACCCAATGTCCATCTGTCTGGGACTGGTGATGTTAATTTTGACCGCCCATGTAAGGTGTCGTCCTGATTTTGCCAGTGTATATCATTACTGTGTTTTTATTCTTCCTTGCAACTAATAAACAGTCTGTTGGGGAGATACTTTAAAGCCCTGCAGAGATCCTCATCTACATTTCCTCCTAAAATTAGCATCCAGTGATGATTCTTGCTTCATCCAGTCTTTACCATGATGGTTGCAAATAATTTTCCACCTCCAATGCTCCCTCAACATTTATCATTTGGTTCTTGGCATTGTACTATTAGCAAGAGTCCACCCCGCTTCCCTACTTATTTATATAATAAACAAATGAGTCTGTTCACTCTCGGCATGGACTCATGAATACCTAGCTCTGCAGTGGGTTTTTTTTTTTTCATTTTGTTTTAAAGATTTTATTTATTTATTCATGAGAGACACACACACAGAGAGGCAGAGACACAGGCAGAGGGAGAAGCAGGCTCCATGCAGGGAGCCTGATGTGGGACTCGATCCTGGGACTCCAGGATCATGCCCTGGGCCGAAGGCAGGCGCCAAACCGCCGAGCCAGCAAGGGATCCCCCTCTTGAGTGGTTTATAATTCACTACTTCACTTAATTATTTGGTGCTCAAAATGTCCCAGATTTGGCCAGTGGGAGCTCCTTCCCATTGGTTCCTGGGTCCTTATACGAACACATTTATTGTATTGTAGCCCCCTGAAGAGATTGTGCCCCCTTGAAACACATTAATACTGTGATCCACCCATGGCAAATGTCAGGGAGAGAGAGAGACAGGGGTGACTTGTGTCTGTTGGATGCTTTCTTGGGTCCTTTCATGCTGCAGTTAAGTAGCATCTATAATGCACAAAGACACACCTGCTCAAAGCACTTCATGGTTAGAGACCTTGAAGTATCATAGCACTGAAAGTTCTACTGGCTTGCACCAAGAAATCCAAGAGGGCCAGTCATTGATCTTCTCTTATCTTTGATCCCCTTTATACTACACTATGTTATTTCTACGTAGGTAGGAGGGCTGAGTGGATCAAAATCCATCCTTGACAGTGCCATGAAAGAGATCAAGAGAAGTGTCTAGTGGAGATGCTTTTTGACCAGGGATTATAAATTCAAATGCCTACAGGGACCACAGAGGTAACCCAAGTGAGTGAAAAAGGCCGGTGCTTTGGCCTAGTATAGATTACAGTATGCTGGCGGGCACACACCCAGCTGCTTCTCAGGTGGCTACTGTTCCCGTGTAGGAATACACGTATGGGGCTGCGGATCTTCTCATTTTTCGAAACTATCCAGAAATCTGGATTCTTAGGTACAACCTAAAGATCTCCCATCTTTATATCTCAACACGTAGTTCCAAAAGAATGTCAGGGCACACTTCAGGGCTGTACACTGAGCCAACTAGCTTGCTGCATGCATTGTGCCCCCCTCCCACCCCCGACATAGAAGTACAGAGGCAGAGAATTCATGGTTGACCTTTCGTGAATCTTCCTGAGGATGTAATTCAATGATTCTGTGATTTCTTATCCAAGGACTAGATTTTTCAGGTTCGTCTTCAAGAACAAAACAAGATATAAACTCCAGATAGGTACAACCCAAACCACGCAAGTGCCACGCGTGGAGCTAATGACCTCCCCCAGAGCAACCATTCTCACTGGCTTACTGGATCCAGTTTTCATGCAGATGTTGGTCCGTTACTCGATGTTTGGAGATGAATTATTAGCCTCTTCCCTGGAACTGAACAAAGGTGGATTGTAGTGACCGCTGCCCCCTCGTTAGTCCACATGCCCAGCCTGTCACCTCGCCAAGCCATTTCCAGGGGGAACATCTTCAGTATGTGCAGTTGGTCACGACTTCACAAATATTTCCACTGAATTGTTACCAAGAAAACCTTTGCCTTATGAATTTTTGTTTTATTACTTTGCTAAAACAAATACACTCCAAAAAGACATGCGGTATTCCACTTCAGCCAAATGCTCTGCCTAGCACTCTGTCTCCCCCCCTCCCTTTTTTCTCCTCTAACGAAAAAGCAGAAGAAATGCCAACTTAGAACACATTGCGTTTTTCAGAGGTGCGTGTTACTTTCTCTCTGCTTCTCACTAGGGATGGGTGAGCTGACCTTCTGATTTAAAGGCTCCCTAGCCCCACTACTATTCTTGACTCGCAAACTCAAATAAAACCTATTGGTTCATGGTTGGAATAGACAGACCTATCCGCTTACGCTTGACCCCTTTGCCTCTTTTCTGAACACCTCCGTGTGTCTTCTTTCTGGATAAATGATACCAGCAAAGTAGATCGCATGATAGGGATTTTTAGAATTCTTGCCAATCTGAAGCCTTTCCCCCACCCACCAGGTTTGCGTCCTACTTGGAGTTGGAGAACACAGCTGTGACCACCCGCCCCCCCCCCGCCCCGCCGGCCCCGGGCCAGCGGTGCAGGGGCCGGATTGTGAGTGACTCTGGATAAGGGGCCAAATCCCTGCATTCCAGTCCTTGCCCTCACATTTCCCGATGACCTTGGCATCCCCCTCCTGCCCAGAATAGCATCCCTACCTTTAGGAAAGCTACCTATCTCCTGGTGTCTCGTTGAAAAGGGCACACGAGTCTCTCCAGGCCCCGGTTCTGCAGACTCAGCCTCGCAGGGCACAAACCTGAAATGCAGTTGTTCATGCCCTGTGTTTACTTTTATTTCCAGCCACATCTGGAGGCCAAAATTCATAAACGTATCGCCAAGCCTGACAACAGTTTACTGAGTTCGTACGCTAAGAGCAGGGGGGAATAAAAGATCTCCTGACTTGTCGGGTAGGAGATGGATGGAGAAATCGATGGGCAGACCATAAACCTCAACCGTGTTTATTAGCATCTGCGGGCTGCCTGCAGACGGGGCAGGCGTGAGCGGGCCGTGTTTGTCTTAGGGGTTTAGCCCGCAGAGCTCCACGGGGCACTCCTCGTCTCCATACAGCCAGGCGTCTCTAACCCACCAGAGACCGAGGGAGGGAAACAAGGGCTGTCCAGAGGTGGGGGACCACAGATCCGATAGGGGGGGAGGCAGGCAGCGGGCAGCGGGCCCTGTTTACAGTTGGGGCAGTACAGTGGGTGGGCCAATTCTTGTGACGTACTTGAGGCTTTAAAAAATGATCATAAATCTGATGTCTGTCAAACAGGGCTGGCATTTTCGTTTCCTTTCACAACTGGGTTTTGTGTGACCAAAAAAAAAAAAATTTTTTTTCTTTTTAAAGAAGACATCCACTCAGCTCCCGTGAAGAGTGTCCCTCCATCCCACCGTTAGGGTGGAAACCCCCTTTCCCCCGCACTCCTTCGCCAGGAGCACATTGGAATGTTCTGGTGGGAGGCTCACAGGGGAGAAGGGTGTCACCGTTACTTTTTAAAAAAATTTTATTTATTTATTCATGGGAGACACACAGAGAGAGGCAGAGACACAGGCAGAGGGAGAAGCAGGCTCCATGCAGGGAGTCTGATGAGGGGCTCGACCCCAGGACCCCGGGATCACCTGAGCCAAAGGCAGACGCTCAACCCCTGAGCCACCCAGGGGCCCTGTTGCCATTACTTTTTACATTTTTTTCCAGGAACACTGGGGTGGGTGCAGCAGCACGAGTGAGCCGAGGCTTTGGCTGTCCACAGAGGTTTGCCCACTTGCTCTGGGTCAGCCTGGAGCTCCCCAGAGCTCCTTCGGGCAACTACCCTTTGGCCGTCAATAGAGCAGGAAGTGAGGGAGCCGCTCTGGGGGGGCCCGGGGTGGGGAGCCACAGGGTGGGGGACCGGGCCCAGGGTTGGGAGGGAGCATGGGCTGTCTATGGCCACCGGCCACCGACCCTCTGACTAGAAAGAAATGTGCTGGGGATGTCCTTTTAGCAGGCGGCTTGGCTCTCCAGCACCTCACGTCTGAGGTAAGGCCGCCAAAGAAAAGGGCACTTTTTGTGGTCAGAGCCTGGGGCTTGGACGAAACCCTCGGACGGAGGGAGTCTGTGCCTGGGAGGGCGGGGCCCGCCGAGGAGAAAAGCCCCCCTGTCTGTGAGGAGGGCGGCTGCCAGGCCTCTGCGCTCAGGGAACAGTGAGCGACTGTTGGAGAGCTTGGCCTGCCCCGGCGGCCAGGTGTGCCCCGGCCAGTCAGGTGTGTCATCTCATGAAAAGCAGCACGGAGGTCCTAGTGTCCACCCGTGTGTCCCCCCACAACACACCTCTGCCTTCCCATGTTCTAGAGCTTTCCATTCACTCAGAACGCGCCCCCTTCGCCATCACCGTGTGTCCCGTGGCGCTGGACCCCCTCTGCTCTCAGGCAGGCCCCCCTCCTCTCGTCACCCCACCAGATCTTCACGTTCGTTGGTTTTCCACACGGGGAGGCGTCCCAGCCAAGCTGCGGAGCCGTCGGATCTGAAGAGCTCACTGCTTTTCAAGGCATTTTTCCTGGCCCCCGGCCACACTCGACTGCTTGGTTATTTGGGCAGGGTTGTTCCAGGCCAGGGAGGGAGGCTGGGGCTCAACCCAGTGTGGTGGGATTTCCCTGTAGGGTAGGGCCTTGGGGGTGGGGAGGAGGCATAGACGTGTCTCCAGTAGGGACCCCTGGAAGAAACCCAGCCGGTGAGACGCTAGTACTTTTCCATGGGCGGGTGGGGTCGGGAAGAGGAGAACTTTGAGCCCCAGTGACCCAGCAGCCTAGGGATTTTCCAGGCTTGCCTTGGGGGTTATCCCAACGAGAGATGAGGAATCAGGAAGCTTTTCCTTTCTTTTCATTTCATTTTACCTAGCTTCCCGCAGGATGATACAAAATGTTGAGTGGCCGTGCTGGAGGCCCTCATCAATGCCTTCCCAGAACCCAGGGGACCCGAGGGGTAAGAATCTCCGGATCCTGCTCAGTTCCTTTAAAACATGTTGGTCGTGCTACTCGGTTCAGTGGTAGGTGCTAGAATGAGGCACCGCTCTCAAGGACTCTCTGAGCCTCTTACCTTACCTTGAGGTCATGTCTGCACTTTGCAAACGAGTGTTCCCCTGACCTGTAGCCTCACTTGTGTTCTCTCAAGTCTAGTTATTTTTTTTGCTTTAACTGTTCCAGAGTTTCCGCGCTCTGCAGAAACCACTGGGAGAGGGGTACAGCCACAGGCGGCGGCCCCCCGTGTTAGCTCCCATGACTAACTTAGTCTCATCTTTCAGGTGTCATGTCAGTCCCCGAGAGGGGCCTTTGGCGTCACCGTACCTTGCTTCCCACCCCCCGTCATTCTGTTCTTTTTCACAGAAGCTTCATGATTTGTAATTGAGTGCTCGTGTTTCCTGCTCGTGACCGGTGTCCCTGCCTGGGATATAGGCAGGGGACATGGGCCGAGGCTGTGTCAGCTCTTTGAGGGACGAAGCCCCAGTTCCCAGCAGAGCATCTGATGCACCGTCGAGGCCCAATCACTCTCGGGGCTGATACCTCCAGGGTGGAAGCTGGTGGAATGATGTGCACGGCTGCATCTGGGCAGTTGTGCTTTCTGGCTTCCTACGCTTCTGTTGGCTCTGCTTTATACTTGGCTACCCCCAGAAAAGGGAGAAGAAAGGATTGCTATTTTATTTTCAGAACTCCTTATCCATCTCTCAAACTACAGATGAGATCAGAGATATGGGATGATGGTATATTTATTTTAGATGGGAAAAAAATGCAAGCAGGGTCATGAGTTCTGTGTTTTTGTTGTTGCTGTTGTATGTTGCAGAGGTGAATACGTATAGGGGCATTTTTCTGAACCAAAAAGATGGAGATTTAGTCTCCTGGCCACTTGGCAGGTATCTACAAGTCCCAGGTATCTAAAGATTGAGATTTTGTGGCTTTCCCAAGTCTCTGTGCCTGAGAATTCTGGTTTGGTGTTAGTTAAAAGGTGAATCTCTAGTTCCTTCCGCTGTTGGCTCATGAGAGGTGGCCCTAGTCGCCTACAAGGCCGCTCATTATGTGAACGTGGTGGGTTGGCGCTTCCTGCAGAAGGGCTCAAGATGCTCTGTGCACTTTGTCACTCACTGGAGCATCCTTTTGAGTTGAAAGTCTGCTTTTGGTCCTGGATTCTCAAATGCCTGCATATTGAAACTTTGGAACCTGCTCTAAGCACGCAGAGGTAGCCAGAGCCTTCTGGTTGAAAGGCCCAGTTGGTATGGATGTTTGCACAGGAGGCCAGGACATATTTTTAGGGGGAACAGTGCAAATCCTACAGGTTCTGAGGTCTAGGTGATAACACCTGTGTTCAGCAACCTGCGTTGTTGGCCCTGCCTTGCCTCCACCCTGGGGCCTCCCTCTGTGCAGAAGCTGGGCACCCACATTTCACAGCTGGAGACTGACCTTGTAGACAACAGAGAAGAGTACACAATGAGAAAATAGCGAATTTAGACAGTTTGTGGAGATGTACGTGTAGAGCAGGTGTATAAAGATGTATATAAACACTGATGGTGTGTGGGGGGTTGTTTTGTTCTTATGGCTTGCCTTTGCCATCCGTGACCCTCCCTGAATGAACATAAATTCTTCAGTAAGGGTGTCTGCATCACATTTCCTACCCTGCAAGGAGATTCAGGAGTGCAAAATACAGTCACCAATAGGTATTAACTCTTCTTTAAATGTCCAGTAGACTCCTAACGCTGGGAAACGAACAAGAGGTGGTAGAAAGGGAGGTGGGCGGGGGGGGGGGTGGGGGTGACTGGGTGACGGGCACTGAGGGGGGCACTTGATGGGATGAGCACTGGGTGTTATGCTATATTTGGCAAATTGAACTCCAATAAAAAATAAATAAATTTAAAAAAATACAGTCACCAAAGTAGCAAATTAATTCATGAGGATGTGTGAGTTCACTAGGGCCAATATAACAAAAAGTGCTGCAAATAAAGTGGCTTACACATCAGGGATTTATTGTGTCATGGCTCTGGATACTAGAAGATTGGTTCTTCCTGAGGGCTTTGAATGAAATCTGTTCCATGACTCTCTCTGGCCTTCTGGGGGTTTGCTGGAATCTTGGGTGTCCCTTAGTGTGTTGAAGTGTCACCCCATCTCTGCCTTGACCTTTGCATGCTGTTCACCCTGTGTGTTTGTCTGTATTCAGATTTCCCCTTTTTATAAAGACACCAGTCATACCGTGTTGGGGACCCGCCTTACTTCAGTATGACGTCATCTTTTTTTTTTTTAAGATTTATTTATTTATGATAGACATAGAGAGAGAGAGAGAGAGAGAGAGAGAGAGGCAGAGACACAGGAGGAGGGAGAAGCAGGCTCCATGCACCAGGAGCCCGATGTGGGATTCGATCCCGGGTCTCCAGGATCGCGCCCTGGGCCAAAGGCAGGCGCCAAACCGCTGAGCCACCCAGGGATCCCCCCTTAATATTTTTCTACGTGGTTTCATAGTTTATTTAAGTAAACATGCATTAAGGGGAAAATCTGTGTCACTATCGTAAATGGAATTAGGAGGCCAACTGGACGGAAATAGAAAATACAGTGAAATCATGAAAGATTGAGATTTTGTGGCTTTCCCGAGTCTCTGTACCTGAGAGTTGCTCTCTCCTCTTATAGTCAGGGTTGCAGAGGTATATTGCTTAAAGCGCCAAATAGGGACACTTCTCCTGTTGTGTCAGTAAGGAAAGAGACCAAAAAAGGGAAGAGCACTTCTGCGTGACTCAGCGCTGTTTGATGCCATGTCTGAGTGTGGCCAATGGTTAACTCAGGTACCACGAGGAGGTGCCTCCTAGCGTGGGAAACACTGGTAGAGTCCAGTGTCCTCTTCTTGTGGATGAGAACTTGAAGGAACAGAGACCCCTGCATAGCCTTCAGATCCCTTTGCTGACTTGTAGCCAATCTGACTGGAGTCCAGTGGTTCTCCACCAGGGGCGATTCTGCATCGGCTTCCCCCGCTGGGGGGCACCGGGCAGTGGTCTGGAGACAGTTGGTTTTCACAACGGGAGGTGGCGGGTTGCTACTGGCATCTCGTGGGTGAGGTCAGGGAAGCTGCTCAACATCCCGTATCCTATAGTGCACAGGACAGTCTCCACCACCAAGAATGATCCAGCCCTAGACGTCTCTAGTGCTGAGGTTGAGAAACCTGCTCTGGGGGAAGCCTTCTTGCCTCTCCTCTTCTGTTTCCCCCTTGCTCCCTGCTGCCTCTTCCACTTGACCCCAAATGTCATCTGTTTTCAAAACTAACCAGCGGCTCTTGTACCCGATCAAAGAAGGGTTGGAAGACGTTATCTTCTCTTAACTTACGAGGCTTCTAAGCTACTTGGTGGTACAAGTTACAACCTCCGGTTCTCCAACCATCTCTTGACCACGTAGTGTTAAATTTTGCCTGTTATTCGTTGGAAATAGCCTGAACTCAGATTGTGGCAGAACTGGACTCCCCTACATCTTCCTACACGCAGAACAGTAGAGTGATCTCCATTCCGACCCTCAATGGTGGAAGTTAGGGGAAGGGGGGTGGCTTAAGGTGGAACTCTGAAGGGTTTACATTAACCCAACGGTGCAGAAAGATAAGTTGGCTTACAGACTGTGCCTTCGAGGGGCATCCGTCCTGGTAAGACAGCTCCACTAAATCCTTATAATACAGACCCAGCTAGAAATTTTCAGGAGCCATGAGAGAGTTGAGGGGCACAGCTAGGTAGGAGGAGATGAATGTCCACCAAGCAATACTAGAAGCCACTGGTGCTAAAGCCTGTATTGATGCCCGTGCAAATGTTATTCTATCTAGTTCTTTCTGAAACATCTAAGGCCGTGGACATACCCAGTCTCTCCCCAGTTATGTGCTTGACCCTTCACCTCCATAAGTTTCTCGTGTCCTGGTGTAATGCATGGTTCGACAGCCTGTATCCATATGCATTGTGTGTCCTGTAGAGTTGGCTTTTGTCGAGTTTCTGCATCAGACTCTGAGCCGTTGCCTGCAAGACGTGTTTATTCTGTGCTCCTTTGTACACATACCATCATGCGCGAATCACTGCTGCCCAGTAGGCTCTTTGGCTTTGTGCTTGCGGGTTTCTGAGCCTTTTGGCAGGAGATCGGACCTCTCCCAGTTTACCCTCCATCTCTCCCCAGCCCACCGTCCCCGCCCCTCCAGCCTTCCTCCAGGGTTAATCGTGTCTGTCGATGGGCTAGCAGGTTCAGCCGAGTCCCGACAGGTCCTGGGTCTCATTGGAAGCCTTGAATGACCTCTGCCTCTCAGTTTTAGTAACTGTCTCTGAAGATCGTACTCCAGACAGAAGCCAGTGGTGTCCACATGGTATGAGAAGCCAGGCCGGGTCCCTAGGCTGCCTCCTCCTGAGGGGGTTGGTTGCCATGGGACCGGGGAGCCAAGTTCAACAGCCTTGTGATCCATCCAGTCCCTGGTTACAGCTCAAGGCTTTAAACTCCACCAAGCTTGGAAAAGGAGGCGTCATGTTGAGGGGGTTTAGGAATTCTGTTTAGCATTTTAAAATATCTGCACATTCTTTCCTGGTCTCGGTTAAGTAACCTCTTTTCTGTTAGGATTTCCTGATAAACCCGAAGAAACCACAACCATTGCCCACACATGGCTTCCACGAGTAAAATAATCATCCTTTCAGCTCCTGGCTTGCCTTTCTTCTGAAATCACAGATCTCTTACCCCACTCTCTGCCCCAGCTTGGGTCTCATGTGTCCCCAGACATCCCCGGGAGACAGGAAGGAGGAGGAAGGATGGCCCAGATTTTGCCGATGGGGATGATAAAACGGCATAAACGCGGGGTCGGGGCTGTGCTGCCACCGGGCTCCCACGAGGGCCTCTCGCTTGCTCGTCTGACTTTGGACACAGCCAAGTACCTCCCGACGGCCTCATTCGCACACCACCTTTGCCAAGCTTTCTTGCTTTCTCTCCCTTGGCATTTAATTGATCATCTACTGCCTGCCTGCCCGCCTGCCTGCCTGCGTCAGGGTGTCTGTGCATTACGTGCTTTTTACTGATGCTCAAAAAAGTGTCACAAACCCTGGCGCCCAAGATGGTACAGGTAGAAAGTGCCAGACTTACAATTCCTACGTAAAAATGTCTACCACCCTCCTTTCCACTTAACCAAGTTAACCCTCCAGCAAATGACCCCATAGCCATTTCCCTGCTCCTCGGCCCAGATGCCCCTATCCTGCCAACCCCAGGAGGTGGGAGCCACCTTGTCCCCCAGCTCCTCGCCACTGTGTGTATACGCATGTACATACGTACGAATGACGTGCATGTTATAATATATAATAGACACACACAGAATACAGATCACACACATCCGTTGTTTTGGAAATCCTCTTTCCCACTAGCTCCTCTGCTCTGGGGAGCCTGGCATCTGCCTCCTCTGCCTCACCTTCCTGGTGCCTATAGTAGTAATGCCTGGCATGTAGTAGGTGCTCCACTGACGTGGAAATGCCTGAGTGGCGTGCAGTGATTTTAGAGAAGGTCCGCACCTGCCCGTGTCCTGTGTTTTGTTGTTCTGGGGCGGCTAGAAGGCTTTTCCTTAAGAAACCCCCCCCTTGCTTCAGGGTGACAGCTGCTGTCTGTGTCCATCAGGCGGGCAGGTCATGCTGGGGTCCCGAGGAAGGGCTGGGTGGTGAGCGTGCACCTCCACATGAACCTCATGCCTCTCACCCCAGCTTGGCCATGTGTCGCCTTCCTGCCCTTGGACATGGGGGCGCCCGAAGAGGGAGCCTGCGGTGCTCCGGACAGACTCCCGGGAAAGCTTATTTGTCTTTCCATAAGAGACTCTGGCGTGGGCAGGCTTACGGTGTCAGATGGAAAGTGGAGTGCCTCCCGTTCCCAGAAGGAGCAGCGGCTGTCACACTTGGTGCCTGGGAGCCTGCTGGGCCCTGGAGGGGCCTCGGTGGTCCCCCCAGGAACAGGAAACTGGGGTGTGTGGGGTGGGGGAATGGGCAAGCCCAGCCCTCGGTGCTCCTGTCAGCCAGGGCAACCTCAACTCTGTTGTCGGCAGAAATGCTGGGGCCCTTACCCGGGTGTGTTCGGGAGGAGGGAAGGCTTTTATTTTTTATTATTATTATTTTTTAATAAATTTATTTTTTATTGGTGTTCAATTTGTCAACATACAGAATAACACCCAGTGCTCATCCCGTCAAGTGCCCACCTCAGTGCCCACCACCCAGTCACCCGCACCCCCCGCCCACCTCCCCTTCCACCACCCCTAGTTCGTTTCCCAGAGTTAGGAGTCTCTCATGTTCTGTCTCCCTTTCTGATAGGCTTTTAAACATAGAGCATTTACCCAGATGCTGCTGTAAGTGCTTTACCTATCAATTTTGTTTTTAAAGATGTGTTTATTGTAGAGACAGAGCGAGCTCAAGTGGGGGAGGGATGCGGGGGGTGGGGGGAGAGAGAATCTCAAGCAGACTCCCCCCCCCCCCCCCCCGGTGAGCGCAGAGCCTGATGCAGGGCTCGATCCCACTTCCCTGAGATCAGGACCCGAACTAAAACCAAGAGACGGGCGCTTAACCTACTGAGCCACCCAGGCGCCCCGCTCTACTAATACTTATATAACCTTCTACACAACCTTATAGGTGGGTGTTACACTTATTACACCAGTCGCTGACGGATGAGAACCTAAGGCACAGAGGTGCCCAAGACTTAGTAAACGGTGGAGGTGGGCCTCAAAGTCATGTGGTCCAACCGGATTCTCAACCTGTCTTGAGAAAGAAGTTTGAGGTTTAAGAGCCTGGTCCCCACTGCCCCCTGACTCCTAAGTTTGCTGAAATAGGCGCCCCCCACCCCCACCAATGGATATTTGTATAGGAAGTACCCCTTCTCCGGTAGAGAGGGGGCACATGGATGGGGTGGTGTGCAGCTGGGTGCAGACTTTGGGAGGTCCCACAGTTTGGCCCAGGGGAAGCCGGTTGCCGGGTGTTGGGAGAGGGGAGGAGGATGGAAGAAGCCGTGGCAATGTCCGGGGGCGCTTCCCTCTTCACCAGCCCAGACACCAGCCCAGGGAGGTGGGAGACTCTTTCTCCCCCAGCCTCCCTGTACAGCTATTAAGTGTGTGGGGGGGGGATTTGCCAATCAATAAATCAAGGCACCTGAAAACTGAACCGGGGAACCACACCGGCTCTTTCCCTCTTCTTGATTAAAACAAACAACATTATGAAATGTCAACCTGTCAGTCGTTTGGAAAGTTTGTGGCATGGAAAGGCGATTACCCAAATGACTTTTTAAAAGTATGAGAATTTGCCTGGCTGAACGTTTTTTAATTAATGCCCCGAGTTAATGTTAATAACTATTCATAGCTCAGTGAGCTGGGCTCGGGGTGGGTTTAGGAAACATTTGGTATCTCTGGCAGAGGCTCAGTGTTGACCCGGCTGGCAAGGGGGCCGTCGGCAGCTTTCGCAAACCTAAGGGACCTGGGAGTCCACTTGGGCCTCAGAGGGGAGGAGGCTGTTTGCCATGAGGGTGACGTGGGTTCAGGTCGTATCGTGGCCTTTCAGGGCACCATGAGCGTTGCTGCTGCCCAGGTGGCCTCTAGGGTCTCCCCTAGGTAGGAACCCCCACCCCCAAATCTGCTGAACAAGCCTCTCAGGGGATTCTTTGAAAAAAAAAATGTGGCTTGGGGGTTACACCATTTAAACTTACCTCCCTGATTTTCTGTGATCTCATTTTCCCTTAAAATATCATTGGAAAAGTGTTTTTGAGTTGAGCATTTTATTTTCCATTAAACACGGTGAAACCGACGCAAATGGAGGCCAAGGCTTGGCGGGAGGGTGAGGGCCCGGGGGCCGCACACCTCTGCGGGTCAGCCCTTGGCAGGCACTTAGCCACGGGGCCGTGTGAGCCCTGCTGGCGAGGGATGCTCCACCTTGGTGCTCGGCTCGGGAGGGGGTACTGACACCTTTGGCAGAAGGTGGCCCCCGGGGGCAAGCATGTGGTTTCAAAAGAGAAAAACCTCATGGGTTTGTAAACTTTTCTTTTCTGTTTTCTTTTCTTTTCTTTTTCGTTTCTTTTCGGGAGTTAGGTGCGTGTAGCAGGGGTGGGTGGAGGGGAGGTGGGGGGAGGAGGGGGGAGAGGGGAGGGGAGATTGGGAGTGGTTATGGGTGCGGGAGGGGGGCGGTAGGGAGGGATGGAGGGTAGGGTTGTCTTTTGTGTGTGGAATGTGAATTTCCTTTTTCTTTTCTTCCTTCCCTTCCCTTTCCTTTCCCTTCCCTTCCCCTCCCCTTTTCCTTTCCTTTTCTTTCTTTCTTTTTTTTTTCTTCTTTCCTCTTCTTTCCTTCTTTCAAGCACACTGGGTTGGGCTCTGTCTTTAGGCTCCTGTTACAGAAGGGAAGACCCAGGAGAGTGGTCAGAGTAGCACCAATGTTAGCAGCTCCAGGTGGAGGTGGGTTGTTTTTTGAGAAAGACCTGAGGAGTCAGGAGCCTCCAAGAGCAGCAGCTACAACTGCTCTGGCTTGGCAGTCGGGAGAGAGCTTTGCCATTGTCACGGCCAGCTACCTACCCCTGGAGCACCGTGGGCTGGAGGGTGGCTCATGGCAGCAGGGCTCCTCTCATTAGGGTTTCGTGCGCTTTCCTGGGCTCTCGGGATCCAAACACAGGAGGCATATTGCCCATCCTAGAGGAATTGAAGATCTCAACCTCTCCCCTCCGTTGTCATGTTTGGTGCACATGCATGTGTCTGTGTGTTGGGGGAAGGTGGGCAGTAATATCATGGCTCAAGTGCCAGCCACTAGTGAGAGCTGGAAAGTCAGGTGGCTTCTCGGAGGAGGTGGTACCTGGGCTGGGCCTAAAGGGAAGGTGTTAGGGAGAGGCAGAGTGAAGGAGGCCTTGCAGGTGTGGGGAGCAAAGATTAGGTAACAGTAGGGAAGTCCTACAAACAAGGCCGGGGAGAGAGGAGGAGGATGGAGCGTAGGTGGCCTCTGATTTCAGCTGGGTGGGTTTGGTCTGTGCGGAGAAGGCAGTAGGGAGCCGCTGACGGCTGCTGAGCAGAATTTGGCAGACGTGATCGATATTTCAGAATCATAACCTGGGAGAGGGAGACAGAAGGGGCCGGATCAGGCAAGCTGAAAGGCAGGAGGCCCGGGTAGGGGGTTTGCAGCAGCAGCAGAAGGCAGGCAGCTTTACCCCTAGAGCCAGAGGAGCTTGGTACAAATGTGGACTCAACTATTTACTAGCCTTGGGACCTTGAGCTACTTTTAAATCCTTCCGTACGTCAGTGATCTCATCTTCCGCACAGGGATGCTAATGTTCACTCATTTATTTAACCGAAAGAGGGCCGCATCCTACCATGGATGCCGATCATACGGTGGAGAACCAGATACGCTCTCTGAGCACAGAGACACAAGCTGAAAATAAATAAACACATGCAATCATTTCAGATGAGGTTAAGTGCTGTGAAGAGCACAGTGGCGTGTACTGCTTGGGTGGCCCGCGTCACAGGGTCATCATGGACAGCCTCTCCAAGAAGGGTGCAGTCTGAGGCGAGGCCCTGGAAGTTAAAGTGTTCCAGGCTGAGGAAATAGTGAGTGCAAAGGCCCTGAGGCACCAAAAGAGCTTGGAGCTTTTTAGTGCGCGGAGGGGTAATAACAGGGTGAGATGTCGCACAAGGTGAAGGAATGAAGTACGGGAACACACATAAAGGGCTGGGACACAGTAAACACTTAACAAGTGACTTTTCCTTATGTCATGAGGACGTTCTGGACCTGAGGTTAACGGGACCCAGGAGGAGGAGGAGGGGAGGAGGGAGCTCCTGAGCCTGGGCACCCGAACGAGGCCCATGAGGATCCTGGTTCTCAGGCTCGGATCCACCCTCTCCATTCCATGCTGTCACGGAGCAGCAGGCCCCTGAGTGCTGGCGTGGCCTCGGCTGTCTCCATGGAGCTTGGCCTCTGTTTCCAGCCAGGGGTTATGTAACAGGCTCCAGGAAGTGCACGGGGCCGCAGGTCCTGAACCAAAACGGCTGGTGTCATCAGAGCCCTCTGTCTGTAATGGCACAGGTATTTGGACAATGCCACGGAGCAGGTCTGTGAACCGTCTGGCCTGCGGCGTGTCAGCTGGGCTAGGATTCGTGGTCAAGTGTACAGTTCAAGCCTGTGGTGACTGTACGCTTCTGTGCAAGCGCTGCTCTCCCGTCAGTGATGTCCACGGCGGAGGCCTCCGAAATCACCTGCACTTGCCACCTGGATGCAACTCACCCCGGGTCTGCGGATCACACAGAAGGCAGGAGGCCCCCCCAGCGCACCCCTGCGAGATCTCACCTCGAACCCCAACTTTGGGGCAAGCCTGCAATATCTATTTCTGATTTCACAAGCAATTCTGCAACTTGTATTTTGACTGGTTTTTAAATTGCATTTATAGGTTTACTTCTCACTTAAGATGATGAATGTCCGTTTCATTTGTATTTTTTTTTTTTAATACCAAGGGGGATTTTTTTCCCCTCATGGAACAATGCCTTTTCACGTTAGACATGTAGAAATAAAACAAATTGCCCATAAACTCACTACGCAGAAATGACAATGGTTAACCTTTTGCTGACTCCTTCCAAGTTCATTTTTGTAAACTATGCAATCCTGTAATCCATTTATTTTTACACAACTAGCAGTTAACACAGTTACTTACCACTGACCAGGAAATATGCTATGCAGTTGAACGCGTGGTTTAATTTACCACCAGTTAACCAATGTGTGAAACACAGACAAGCATAATCCTAGTTTATAACCTCCCCTAGAAATAATAGGAATGAGGGGCGCCGGGGTGGCTCAATCGGTTAAGTGTCTGCCTTCGGCTCAGGTCGTGATCCCTGGGTCCTGGGATCAAGCCCTGCGTTGGGCTCCCTGCTCAGTGGGGGAACCTGCTTCTCCCTCTTCCCCTGCTTGTGCTCGCTCTCTTTCTCTTTGTCAAATAAAAAAATAAATAAATAAAATATTTAAAAAAAGATTTTATTTTTTATTTAAAAAATAAAATCTTAAAAATCTTTAAAAAAAAGATTTATTTTTTATTTAAAAAATAAAATCTTAAAAAAAAAGAAGAAGAAGAAGAACAGGAGCGATCATGGCTATCAGATGTGGAAGGCTTTCTAGTGACACAAAATGGTCACGATTGCTGCTCCCATTTTGCTGATGAGAAAGTGGACACCCAGGAAGGGGTCCAGGATGGCACAGGGAGTTGATGTTGCGGCAAGCTAGAATTTTAGTCTTAGACTCCCTGACCCCAGGACCTGTAAGCATGTGACACAGACTCTCTGTCGTCCATCTGCAGCCCTTTGCTCGCTACTTGACATCCTCTCATCCATCCTCTGTGCTCACTGCCCACTCCCGGGATGGGCACTTCTGCAGGATGAAGCCCGGGTCAGCATAGTCACTGTTCCGGAGGAGGGACGCTTAGCCGTGTCCTCCCTTCTTCCAAGTCTCCTTAATAGAGTCGGCTCCCAATGGATGTTTAACCTTTAACAACCTTCAACCTTTTGGAAATCGGAATCTGAGACTCAGCTAGAAGTCTTTACAACGACTGTAAGCCAGCTGACGATCAATTTGCACATCCCGGGGCCCCTTCCCTCTACTCCTAACTGGGGTCACCTGGAACCCTGATGGATTCGTTGCAAGAAAGCAACATTTGTGCTGTTTGAAGTCAAAGGCTGCTGTTTAGAACTGGTTTGTTTTCCCATAAAGTCATTTTGTCCTGGAGTGTACACACACATACATACGTGGCTACGCGTGCACACACACACTCACCTGTATATATATTTTTGGGGTTGTCCATATATAGTACTTCCCCATGCCACTTTGATCAAAGAGCAAAAGGACCATAGGCTCCACATGTAAGCCTAGAAAAGCCGGGTCAGGGGCGCCCGAGTGGCTCAGTGGTTGAGCATCTATCTACCTTTGGCTCCGGTCGTGATCCTGGAGTCCTGGGATCGAGTCCCTCATCAGACCCCCACAGAGAGCCTGCTTCTCCCTCTGCCTGTGTCTCTGCCTCTCTCTCTGTGTCTCTCATGATTAAATAAATAAAATCTTTTTTAAAAAGAAGAAGATGAGAAGAAAGGAAGAGTAGGCACATTGAAACAACCTCCTGGGCAGATCACGCTGGCATGAAGTGCCTCTCAGCCTGCGTACTCATCGCGGTCTCATTTCTCAGACAGACCCGGCCTTGCAGTAACCATGAAGGTGTGAGCTCTAAATATGCCTGTACTGACCAGAGCTTCTTTTTTTGCTTGTGGGGTTGACTTAGGAGTGGATAGGGCATTTTTTCCCCTAGGGGAAACCCCCAGAAAGGTACATGAGGAAAGAGAGGGAGCGAAAAGCCCGCTGCCCTGCCACCAGTGCTTATTTTGGTTAGATGAAGGATAATCCTCACTTGGTGTCAACTTGTCCTGACATTCCAGTAACAGCTTTGGTGATCTAGCTGTTTATGAGCTAAGGAGATGGGCACCAACTCCTGTTAATAGGCATCTCATCCAAAGAGACTCCTTGGAGGAGAGGTGGGAGGAAGATGGAGAGAGAGAGTGAGTGTGTGTGTGTATTTAGGGAAATGTGCATATCTGAGCGTTCTCCAAGTACACATTTCACAGTTGGGCCAGAATAATTAGGAGGTAAATTGCCATCTGGGCATGTCAGTTCTTTTGTTTACTTGTACTGAGTTGTGCCAACTAATAAAGCCCTTGATTTGGGTTTGGGATGTCCCAACTTCTCTTTTGTGAGAAATTAACTGCCTGCCTATCTATCTATCCATCCATCCATCCATCCATCCATCCACTTCTTCTAGTTGGTGTCTTAATTTGATTTTAGCCGGAGTGAGTTCATTTGTGGGAGAGACCACTGGGCAGCTCACTTGTCTGAGAGCCAAAGTGGGATGGGGCGGGGAGGAGTCGGGGTGGGCAGCAGAGAACGCCTTTCCGCCCTTCCTCAGCAAGAAAATTAAATAAGATAAATAAACCCTAATCCTGACCTGGGGGCAAATCCCAATAAAGATCCAGGTTAATTTTTCCTGACGATACAACCCTTGAATTCATTGTACGAATTAGACGGTTCTATGGGCCTAATTTGCCAGATCAGATTGTGTAATTATCTTTTATAGGGCTGGGTGTGATGTATGCTCGGTGTTTATGCTGCAGGGGGCTGAGTGTGTGTGTTTGGACTTCAGAGGTCCTGCTCTACCTGCCAGGCTGAACTGCTTCCACACAGCGGGGGTGGGACCTGCTGGAGTGCCGGCCTGGTCAGGAGCAGGCCCGGCGCACCTGCATGGAACAGACGGACTAAGGACCGAGTCCTTGGGACAGAGCTGGGAGGGGCTTGGGGGCAAGGCCTTTGGGCTGGGGCACGGGTCTCCGGGAAAGAGCAGTGGCATTGAGCATCGCCAAGGGCATTCGACAAAGGGGGTCCGCGTAAAGGGTGGCGAGTTTGGAGATTGGAAGGAAGTCCAACTCCGACCTGGGTTAGATGCTGGTGACCTTAGGCATTTTGCCTTCACGAGCCCCTTCCAACATTAAAACCAAAACCAAAACAAAAGCTGAAAAATGACGATTCATGATGGCAGTGGTGTAAGGATGAACAACAAAGGCTGGATCCGTTGTTATGTAGGCATTAACGTTATACTTATTTTATTTCTTCTAATTTCGTAAGAAATTAGAATGTGTTTTCTGGATCGGGGTCCTGGGCACTGCCTTCTGTGGGTGTCAGCCTTGGGTGCGTTCCTGGCAAAGGGACCCAGCGGGTAGGCCTCCTGACAGCTACTTGACCTGCTTGATGGAAGTCATCCCCCACCCCGTCCCCACAACATGGGACTCATTCAGAAGGTCCAAGAATTCTCCCAAACTGCAACCCTTCCTTTGGCCAAAGACTTATAAAGTGTTAAAAGCCCACATTTGAGCTCACCTATATTTCCTGCCCTACCCTGGCCAACCCTGGCCGATCATACCCGCTGCTGTGATGCATGACCTTCTGTTGCCTGCATGAGTGACAGCGTAGGTGGTGCACTTGCTGGAGAGGCAGTGGGTGGGTTGGTGTGGGACTGGACGTGTTCCAGCCTGATGTCTTCTTGTGGCCTCACCTGCTGGGCCTTATGATCCCCAGTTGAAGGTATCCGGGAGCACCAGCCCCTTCCATCTTGGCTGGAGGTGGTTGGGCCAGGAGCCACTAGGTGGTGTTTGGCTCAAGGCGTCCGTGGAGACATCTGGAAGGACCTAGCTGGTGTGGGAGGTACAGATGGAAGGGAGGAACCTTTGGGAGCAGGCTGTGGGTAGCCCGTTGCAAGATCTGGCCTCCCTCAGAGGTTTGGTGCCAGGCATGGCATGTTGCCATTGGCCTGCTTCCGAGGGAGTGCCATCCACTCCTCGGCCTGCTGTGGTCCACACCGAGGATGGAAGGGCAGTGGGGAGGTGGGTGTGCGGCCGCGACAGGGCCCTGCATGGCAGATGTTGAGTGAGCGTTCCGTGGGCAGGGAGAGGCTGCATCCGTGGTCCCCGGACCGTCTCGGAGGCCTGCAGCTTGCCTGCCCTGGATGGGCATGTGGACACAAAAAGCAAAGGGGAAGAAGCCCCGCTCGTGTTAAGGAACAGAGCAGAAACATACCGTTTCTTAGAGTATGTTTCAGGCTGGGGGCTGGATTGCCCAGAAGTGGATTGAGGGAGGCAGCTGTCTCTTGGGATGTGAGTGATGTCTCTGACCATCTGGCATCCAGAGTCAGCTGGGCAGGTCCCCTACTGGAGAGGCAGTGGGGAGGGGAGGTGTGTGGGGCGGGGTCAGTTGGCCTGAGGTTTCTGGGGATGGGGACCTAAGGCGGGTATTTGAGGGCATCCCTGCTAAGACCTGGCTACTCAGAGTGTGTTCTGTGGACCACCAGCATTGGGCTGACCCAGGAGCTTATTAGAAATACAGAATCTCAGGCTGACACTGAATTTGAATATTAAGAGAATCTCCAGATGATCCTTAAATTTTGATGCATATTAGACTTACCGGGGATGGGGAGTGGGGGGAATTGAAAAAAAAAATTGTTTTAACCCAGACCTGAGTTTATGCAAATCAGAATTGCTAGGAGTGGGACCCAGGCTTTAGTACGGTTTTCTAGCTGCCCAGGGGTAGGGGGACAGTGATTTCAGTAGGTAGCTTGGTCTGGGCACCTAGACTGTGAGAGTCCTTGCTCCGTTTCAGATCTCGTCCCCTTAAACCATAGGGTTTAAGTCTCATACTCCCCAAGGTCTGTTACTGCATTGGTTGGATTGGAATGTCTTGAGAGCGGGGTGGGTTTAGGTTTACTTGTATTAAATTTCCTATCTCCTCCTGGAAGGGTCGGGCTGGAATCACTTCCACTCACGTAGGCCTCAGCTTGCACGGGGTTACCGGATGCGCTCCACCTAACAAACTGAACGTGGGTGGGGCATGGGGAGCGGCTTTACATAGAGCAATAACAGGAGCGGGAATCCATCCTGCTGCCCGACTTGTTGGAGGGTATGTTGTGCTTTGGCTTGCTTCTTTTTGATGAGTTTTCCAGCATGAGCGAGGCATCTAGTTAGGTCTCAAGTGTTGCATGGTTCATGGGAGCTAAAATTGTTGAGTTCCTGGCCCTGTAGTCAAGAGCCCTACGTTGCATTCGAGGTTGGTCTTGGGATCAGTTTGTGGACGTGGTAAAATAAAGCTGGCCCAACAGATGTGTGTCCTCAGGATGAGGGGACGGGGTGCTGGGGCTCAGAGGATGCTGATCTGGTGGTAGGCATCGGTTGATGGGCTTGGCCACGGAGTACCAGCCTGGACCCTGTCCTCCGTAAACTCTAGAAACCCCGGGAGCAATCCAAGCGCCGAGATGATGTATGTGCGCATCCAGCGAAAGAACAAAACGCCACCCAAACAATCCTCTCCCTTGTGAGTGAAGGTTACAAGTTTTCTGTTTCAAATCTGATGGTATTATCTTTCCCCTTTTTTTCTTTCTTCTCTCTGTTTTCGTTTGCCATGAGCTTAATGATGGGGAAGCTTCGAATGGGGCTATTATCTTAAACACCTTTTGAAATACTACTCTTCCTGGTGTCTGAATCAGGCTGGACAGAGGTCGGATTTAAAGATTAAATATCTATTTTAGCAGCAGCAGCAGCAGCAGCGACTATGTTGGTAACCGCGCACATTTGCTCGGGAATTGGACGGATGGCACGTAATAGCCTCGCTCTCTGGGAACTCATAAAGAAATAAATGTTTGTTATTAATGGTGACTTTTGACTTGTCAAAGCCTGATGAAACTGGAGTAAAAAAAAAAAAAAAAAGAAATAAATGAAACTGTAGCTAATAACGGTGGGGGCCGGGCCCAGAGCTAGATGTTCCTCATGTGCTATCCCATGTCAGGAATTCAGACATGCCACAAGGTCAGAACATAAAAAAATGCAGAAATAGAGTCATAGGAGTCTTTGAGTAAAGGGCACCCCCCCAAAAAAAAAAAGAACAGCTCAGCACCGTGGCAATAGATTATTATTTTTTGTAGCCAAAATCCACCATAAATTTAAGTTTTAACTTGCAAAAAAAAAAAAAAAATCACGATCCAATGTGATACTCACTTCATTTTATTGTTAGGTCTAGTCCATTAGGATGATAACCTGTATTTTTTTGACAATACGCTTCTAGTTTGCTATGTCTGTGACGGATTTTTGCTTCATTCAGAATGAAGGTAGTTTTATTCTATGTTAAAGAATCAACAATTATGATTGTCCTTGGGGGGCTGTCTGGCACTCAGAGACATCTCCCTCTGGATTTGAGGAGAAGTTTTACTCTCCTGTTTCCTGATGTCACTCTCCCTTCTTTTTCTAGGTGAAATCGGAGGCTTGAGGCTGGCCTGGGGATGTGCTCCCCGAACCAAGAAAGAAGGACAAGAAAAAAAGAAAGGTGAGCGGGTGGCGGGGCGGTAAGCAGAGCGGAGCCACACCCCTGCTCCTCGGCTCGCTCTGGGGCTTTTTCTTCCTTTCGGCGGCAAACCTCCTTTTCCCAGGCATCCCTAGTGCACCTGCACCCGCGTGCCAGCCCAGAGGGGTGATTGGCAGGCAGGAGCCTTGCTGTCAGCTGTCAGAGAAGGTCCAGAGACACAGGTTAATAAATGCTAACAGTCATTGCAATTAATTCCAGGCAGACTGTGTTCCCACAGCTTCTACCTGGGTGAACTCACTCTCACCTCTCGCCACGCCAGCAGGTGAGCATGTCACACATGCCCAAGCTACAGATGAGAAAGCAGAGGAATGCTTCCTCGCCCTGGGTCGCCTTCTCTCACGGCCTCCTTCCCTAGGCTGCAGACCTGCACTTCCCTAGCCCTCAGTTTTTCCTTCTGTGAAATGGGGACAATGAAGGAGCCATCCCCACCGTGTTGTGGCATGAGATGAGAAGATACGGAGTGGATTAAGCCCACAGTTAAATGTCAATGGTTGTTTTTTTGTTTTTAACCTCACCATCCCTGGATAGGATCTTGGGTGATTTATTAAGCCTCCGTTTCCTCGCCTAGAAGATGCTGGTGCTGATACCTTGTCCTCATGGGAGGTCATGAGTTAAATGAGATAATACGACTAATACCAATACAAGGCTAGACCATGACAGATGCCCTGTGTCTTCCCTTCCTTGTGTGTCTTACTCCACATGGATCAAGTAGAGGTGTTAATGCCTCCGTCCCTTAGAACACTAAACCCTGGCAATTGTGATTTTTGGATCTGATCCTTCCCCCCTCCACCCCCGCTTCTCGCAGCCACCCTGTTGATCTTGACACAAGCTGGGGGTCCTCATCAGGGTCTCCAACCTTTGGATTTCCAGTCTTTCTTTCCCGAAGTTATCTTACCTGTGTCTTCTCTAAACGTCTTTCTCACACCCAGGTTTCATCGTGCCACTTTCTGATCTAAAAAACAAAACAAAACAAAAACAAAAACAAAAACAAAAAAAAAAAACAAAGCCGGAAAGCAGCCCTGTCATGGTTCCCTGTTGGTTATCCCAGCAACTGGATCTCACTGGACCCTTAATCTAATTATTCCCACCCAAATTTGGATCCTTACAGCCAGACTTCCCTGCTTTGATCCCACCCCCAGACTTGGAATATTGTCCACACCCTGCCTCCGTGCTCGCCCCCGACTCCCCACCACGTCTCCATCTGTGTGCTTCCCTCCTCAAAACCCCAGGACCACAGGGGCCCAGGGCACTGGTTGCTCCTTCAGCTAGAACATCAGCTCACCTTCGCCTCCCCGCACTGCTGCCTTGACAGTGGTGGGGGGTGGAGTGGGGCTCGTCTTCTGTTAGTTGGGTGTTTCTTCCACATCGGCCCTCTCTCCCTGCATGTTTTCTGTCCAGATGATGGTGTGGACCAAGGGCGGGAGGGTGGGTCTGGGGAGGAGTCAGGTGTTCTGTAGCTGCTGGGGGTGCTTGGGTGACTGGAGAGCTGTGAGTTAGGGCCAGGGTGTGACCGTGTGGCTCCAGGGGAATTTCCAAGCCAGTTGTGGGCACTGCCTTTGTGAGCACAGCACCCTCCACCTCAGCCCTCCCTCCCCCCTCCATCCCCAGGTAACCTCAGCCTAAATGGCTGTTCATTCCCTAAGATACACGGCCCCCCTGTGCCCTTGGGAACGGCCTGTTATTGGGTCCCCACTATGCGCCAGGACGGTTCCAGGCAGAGAAGCCCATCCTGCCACCGTGGAACCGGCCTGCTGGTGCAGGGAGGGTAGGTGATAAATGGCAACATGGTAAATAGGTTAATTATCTAGTACGTAAGCATGTGATAGCATTGTGCAAAACCGCGGGAATGTGGGCAGGAAAGGCAGGCCGAGCGCAGGGCGGGGAGGGGAGGGCAGCTTGCAGTGTTGAAGGGGGCAGGCGCCTCACTGAGGAGGTGACGTCTGAGCGCAGGCTTGAAGGGGCAGCCCTTGAGCACGTTCCCTGCGGAGGGGACAGTGACATTAGGCTGAGGGCAGGAGCACCGGCGGGGCCGGGGTGAGGCTCGGCCCGGGGAGAGCTTTCCCACCGAGGGTACCTGGGAGCCACAGCAGGGTCTTGAGACGAGTGTGCTGTGGTCACACTTACGGGCAGCTGGTATAGAAACCGAGAGGAGCAGAGCAGCTGGGGTCCATGGAAGTGCCTGTTCTGTCCCGCTCAACCCCGTGTATGTGACAACAGAATGGCATTTACGGGGGGGGACGAGCTGAGAAGCTTCCAGGACATTTCTCAGGGGCTCTGATCGCCTAATTTGGGATAGCGTCTTGCACCGGGGCCGTGGCTTCCCACGAGGGTCTGCCCCCAGTCCCCCCCTCCTGCCTGCGGAGCCACCAGGCATCAGACGGGCCCTCTGTAGGGTCAGCAGCAAGGAAGAGGAGTGAAGAAGGAGCAAGCGGGAGCGAATGAGCGGAGAGAACGATGGGGGAGGGAGACCAGATGCCCTGGTTTTGCTGTTCCAGTTGTAGGCAGGGCCGTGGCGGGGAGCGGGCTGCCCTCAGGGACCCCCAGGAGGCTCCTAGCTCAAGGCCCTCCCTCGTGGTCTCCCCTCAGCCCTCTGGGGGGGGCTCCTCCTGCTGCCCTGCAGTCTTCCCATCATCTTCCTCCTCCCTTTGACTATAGGGAACTCCACAGTTGCAGGGGAAAGTCCTCATTCGCCGTTTGTCCTTCCCGTCCTGCGGTCACAGTGACCCTCCAGGTGGGACGGGCTCAGGGTGCTCCAGCGCTCACCCTGAAACAGCGTGTCTTTCTTAGCACGCGTCCCTGAGGACCCGGTCTTGGTGCTTGGTAGTGAACGCCCTGTGATTTTAAGTGCGCTGAAAACTTCACACCTCGCCCCCGTCTCGGGGGACTCCTCTGTCACCGGTGCCTGGGGCAGAAGAACTAGCCAAGGATCGAAGCCCGGACCTCCTTCTACCCAATAGAGCCTTAGAAATGTGCACATGCCCTGTCGTACGCGCTTGGAGGAAGGAAAAGGCAACGAGCCGGGTGACGTCTTTACCTGCATCTTTGTCCCAAACCCAAGCGCATTTCCAGTCGACTCTGCTGGGGACACTTTCCTACCCGTGGCCGTGTCTACTTGCAGACCGATGGCCTGGGGACACGCAGTAGGGTGGTGGCCTGGCGGCTGGGTCCCCGCAGCGTCCTCGTAAGCGGTACCAGTGCGGCATTGACTCGGGGTCCTTCCTTTCACGGGGCTGTCACAGCCACTGCCTTTAGGCCCCAGAGGCTCCTGTGTGAGATCATCGGGAGGAAGAACTTTTTTTTCCCCTATAGATGAGAAAGCCTGACACCCCCCTCCCCCCCGGGGAGGATGCGCTCTGTCCCCAGCTCCGTCTGTCCCCAGCTCCGTCCGTCCCGTTCTGTGCGACCGGCAGGCAGAGGGTGGCCGACCCGGGGATGTCAGCCGTAACCATAAGTGACAGCAAGGAGCCAGGGCTCTGGGAGCAAGAAGCAAGTCCTGGTGGTGAGCAGCAGCGGGGATGACCTCACCCGGGGGACAAGAGCCATCCAAAGGACTCCCAGATGGAACTTCCCCTCGGGGCCCAAATGTGAGTCACCGAGGCTAGCGTCTGTGCAGCGGGCTCCGTCCCCGGGCCTCCCACGTCACCCTGGGACATCGTGGTCACTGCCGGGGCCTGATGACTCACCCGGGCTCCCAGGCCAGCCCTGGGGGCGGGGGGAGGGGGCTGGGGGTGGAGCCTTTCTCCCCTCTGGCATCTGTCCCCTCGGCAGGCGCTGTGACCGCAGCGTGGCCGGCTGCGTCCCGGGACACGGTGTGCGAGACGTGTGGAGCCCAGAAAGCCCCCTGTGTCCTGCAAGGCTGCGCCAAAGCCCATCGCAAAGTGCGGTCTGGAAAGTCCGGGGGGCTCCGTGGAGCTCGGGGGGCCGCAGCCGTGCCCCCTGAGCCACGTGGACGAGTTGCATTCTGCGACCTGAGAGGTGGGGGGCACGCACCCGCCCGCCTGTCCCCCAAGGGGCGCCCCGTCGCCCCATCCCCAGCGAGACAAGCAGAGTTCACCCAAAAGGCCAGCGCGGGCTGGCGGGGTGTCAGGTTTCCCGCCACACCGGGCCTTTCTCCCCCTCCGCTCCCATCTTCTGAGGATAGAAATAGTGTCATCTTCCCAACCTGTCACTCTCACACCTGCCGGGAGCCCCCGGCGGTGAGACGCCTGGCGCTGTCCAACCTAATGGCATCTGTGTGTATCGTCTGTTTTAGAAACCAGGTAGCAAGAGGGACTTTCTGAGGATTTAAAAAAAAAAAAAAAGTAAATCTCCCAACTATTTCAGTGAAGTTTTTGGTTGCTTTTTTTTTTTTTTTTTGCCTCCTGTTTTTTTTTCTTTTTAATTTTTCCATATGTTTTTCCCTCCTTCTCTATTTTGAATTAAAAACATTTTTTTTTTGTAGGAAAATACCATACAAGAGAGTGGGGAAAGGGAGGGCTCCCTGAAGGTTTGTTCCCCCAGGTGAGGTTGATCTAATATGTGTCTCCAGAGCACAGAGGAAGCCGGTCCTGCCAGGCCAGGCCCGTGTCCCGTCTTGACACAGCGCGTAGAGAGCAGGTGGACGGTCATGGGACTCAGTTTACCACCCCACAGCCTCTGTCCTTCCCCGGAGCGATGGAGCTAACGTGGCTTCACAGTTTTGTCTCATTGTCTAGGACTTTCCACGTCCGGTCTTCTTTGTTTGCAAGTGGAGGAAGGGGTAGGAAGGTATGAGAGCGGTCTTTAGGGTAAAGGTCAAAGGCAACAGGGCCTAACCCAGCACCAGGCCTAGGGGACCACCTGTCAGGCACTCCTTGGGCCTGGGATCGCTGTCCCTGTTGAGGGAGTGGGCGGGGAGGGGCCGGGGCAGAGGCAGGGTCACGGGGACACTGTTTGGCCTAGGCCACGAGGGTCAGCTTCACAAGGCCCCGCTGGCTGGAGATGAGGCGGTCGGAGGTATGGGCACGAATGTTACTTGGCCCAGGTGTGAGAACTTGTGCGGAAGGCTCGGCCTCCGGGTGACTCAGTCTGCTAGCAAAACTATAAAAGGGAAGTGACTCACTGTCAGCCCTGAACAAGAACTCCTAAGGCCAGGCCGCCAGCACCTGTCTGGGACGTGGTTAGTTATTAACGCTGCCAGTAAGAGTGTCATGGGAACCAGACGCCGGCCTGGATTGCTGGAGGCAGCTGGGCTTTCCACAGCCTGCACACCATCCACTCACCTCCTCGGGGCTCCTCTCCAGCCTGAACCGAAAGGCAGAGGAGCCCACGGAGCTCCTGAGTGTACCGTGTCTCCCAAGGTGCTTTGAGGATGACACAAACTCCACCCAAGACAAGGAAGGGAACCGGGAAATGGTTTGGTAAGGAGAAGCCTTAGCTAGAAGGTGAGGTCCAAGGAGCCAGCCTGAACCTGGCCCTTCCAGGAGGTGTGGGCTGTGGATGGGGCTGGCCCGGCCTGCCCTGCCCTGCAGGTGTCACCTGCACGTTTCTGGTTCCTGGGCCTCAATCAGCTCTGCAGTGAAGGCCTCTGGGGTGGTGTGGGCTAATCATTCCAGAGGCCCCAGCAAAGGAACCCTGCCTCCTCCCCTGGAGGCCTGACCTGAGGGTCATTAGGTCCTGCCCTATTGACCTGAGGCCCCAGAACAGGGTAGTGTCCTTGCTCTGTTCTGCTCTGAAGTCACCCAAAACCACTTTGTGAGGCTGCTTGAGACAGCTAGGTGGAACAGAGGGCCGGCTTTGAGGACCTCGGTGGGGCAGGTTGGCAAAGCCGAAGCTCAAGAGCTGAGGTAGGCATTCAGGTCAGCTCTGCTTTTCCTTTCTCATTCTCTAGGCCTGAAAAAATACACATGTACACAAATACACAAAAGCTCCTCCTTCCGGATCCCAAAAGGCATGCCTCACTGCTCTTGGGAGAGGCTCAGGCTAGACACAAGCCGTGCCGGTCCCTGCCAGCCCCTGCCCTTCCACTGCCAGCTCTCAAGCAGGAGGAGGAAGATTGAACAGGAAGAGATGGGAATATTAGGAAGCCATGCTCTCTAGTGTCCCCCAAAACAAAGCCCAGCAGCCAGAGGGAAGAGCCATTCCCCGATATTTGTTTCCCCTGTAAAGCCCTAAAATACCTGTGGGCAGCAGAGGGGCTGCCCTACGGGCGATGGAGATGGAAGGAGCACTGAGCTATTGCCTGGGACACATACTCCCTGGGTGGCCCCCGGGAAAGTCATCGAATGCTCAAGCGGTTTCCCCATCTGCAAAGTGGGAATAAGAACAACACTTAGGTCCTGCTTACTTGACAGGGTCTGTGTGAGGCCAGCTGAGCTCACCGAGCAACGTGGCAAGGCTTCGGGAGTGGCAAAGGGCCACCCAGATCGAGGGCGCGGCACCGTGGTGCTTATGGTGATTAGCAGCAAAGCGGGTCCTGAGGTCTGCGCTCCCCCTGGGAGGGTGGCTTTACAGGCACCCACCTGTGGCTTAAGATCTTCTTGGGCCTCCCACGGCTGATAAATCACCGCCTGGTAGGTGTGCTTTGTCTGGGCTGCAGCAGGAACAGACAGCCTGACCTTGGTTGCTGCGGGGGAGAATGCTCCACTGCCTTCTGCGCCTCCTCTGCCTTCCTCAATGGGCCGAGAAGAAGCAAGCGCCTTATCTATTGGGCTTTCCTGAGGAACCTGCCACCTACCATATGGACACTGGTGATGCCGAGTCTCTTTCTCAGTCCACACAATCATTGGGGTGCTGATTTAGGTGTCTCCAGCCATGTGGTTTGTCACTGTCTTGCCACAAATGGAGATGCCCAGAGGAACGTCAGATTGTATCTCGTGGCGCGGTTTACCAGGAGGCGCTCAACAGTCGTTGAATATACAAACTGTCTAATTCTTTGTTTTGTTCCAAAATGTCCCACATATCCGTTGAAAGGAGGCACCTTGAGATTTGAGGGGACCTCTCTGGTGGGGTGGTACACATCTGGTGAGTGCTTTCTCCTTGGCCAGCGCTGTGCTAAGTGGATTGTGTATAGTCCTTGCTCTCGTAAAGCCAGCCTCTCCCTGGCCATCGAATTCTATCTCCTGTCTGGACCAGGATCTCCTCTGAGTCTTTCCGGATGGGTATTCTCTGCCGGGACACTCGCGGAGAATGTCGTTTCTCCTGAGGCCACCTGCCCTAGTCATTTCAGGAGACTCCATCTGCCTCCGGGTCCTTCCAGAAGGGATTGACGGCTGGAACGGGGAAGAATCCAAGAAGGCCTTGTGGAGCTGCTGTGACTCTGAGTAAAGAAGGCTGGAGGAGAGAGAGGAGAGAGCTGCAGGCCATCGGCAGTGCATCAAAGAGCGTCGTCCCCCAGAACCTCAGATGTGACCGTGTTTGCAAATAGGGTCTCTGCAGATGTGATGAGTGAAGCACCCGATGACAAGTCCTGAGAGGAGAGAGGGGGAACAGAGACACAGAGAGGATGGGGATCTCCAGAGGGGAACAGAAATCGAAGGAAAGTGTCCACAGGCCAAGGGTGGCTAGAGGCCAACAGCAGCCGGGAGACACGCCTGGAACAGGTTCCCCCTCTCAGCCTCTGGAAGGCACAACCCCTGCCCACACCCTGATTTTGGACTTCTGTCCTCCTGAACTATGAGAAGTGTCTTGCTTTTTTGCCACCAGGTTGTGGTCATTTGTTATGGCAGCCTCAGCGTAAGAGTGTGAGGCAGACGTGAACGTGCTCTGTGGCGGGTTACGGGAACAGGCTCGAAGTGAGGGGTCTAGGGGACCAGACTGCCTGTAAGGAGACAGGACTGCTTCATAAGTTTGGGAGTGGGGTCTGCAGGCCTGTTAGCCCATGGGCCTAGGGCCCTGGTGCCAGGCTGAGGTGTACGTGGAGCAGAGCCCTTCTGCCGGGAGACCGTGTTCACAGTCCAGAAAAGTACCGCCCCTGGATGCTCAGACTCAAGTCTGTCAAATCGTGACTTATGTGATGACAGAGGTAGTTATGAGGTGCTTACCGTTGGAAAAGTTTATGAAAGGCAGAGAAAATATTCGGGATCCATACTCAATTATGTATCCATTCTTTATTTTAAAAAAATAATATTTTGGTGCTTTTATGGTTGTATCGTATTTCATTGTAGGACCCATGGCATAGTTATTTTTAAACAGTTAGTTCTTTAATGTTTCCCACATTTTTTTCTCTTTTGCTGCAAAAGGCTCTGAAGACCATCCTGGTAGCAAGAACTTGATTCATATCCATCCTAGTTTCCGGGGGCTGCTGTAACAAGTCACCACCAGCTTGGTGGTTTAAAACAACACGAATGTAAGGCGCCTGGGGGGCCTCAGTCAGTTAAGCATCCGACTCTTGATTTTGGCTCAGGTCATGATCTCAGGGTCATTCAGGCTCCTTGTTGGGCTCATGTGCTGGGTGTAGACCCTGTTTAAAATTCTCTCTCTCTCCCTCTCCCTTTACCCCTCCCTCCACACCATCCTTGCACTGTCCCGCTGGCACACACATACATTCTCTCTCTTTTTTAAGATTTTAAAATTTATTTATTCATGAGAGACACAGAGAAAGAGAGAGAGAGAGACACAGGCAGAGGGAGAAGCAGGATCCCTATGGGAAGCCCGATGCGGGACTCGATCCCAGGACCCCAAGATCATGACCTGAGCCAAAGGCATTCAACCACTGAGCCACCCAGCACTCCTTGCTCACTCTCTGTCTAGAAAAAAATAACAAAAAACAAACCAAAAAACATCACCACCACAAATGTACTCTCTTACAATCCTGGCAGCCAGAAGTCTGAAATGGGTCTCATGGGACTAAAACCAAGTTGTGGGCAGGGCCGGTTCCTTCTGGAGGCTCCAGGGGAGAGTCGTTCCAGGCCTCTGGACGCTGCCACATTCCTTGGCTTGTGGCCACATCGCACCACTCTCTACCTCTGTGTTCACGTCCGTTCTTCTCTGCGCTCAGGCCTCCGTCCGCCTCCCTCTGATAAGGACCTCTGTGATGGCATTCAGGGCCCATCTGGATAATCCAGGATCCCCTCCCCGTTTTAGGACCCTTACCTTAATCCCACCTGCCAAGTCCCTACATAAGGTGACATGTACACCTTCCAGGGATTAGAACATGACTCTCATTCTTGGGAGTGGGGTGTCGTTCAATGAGCCTATCCCCATGTCCATGACTGTTGTTCCTCACAGTAAATTCCTGCCAGTGGAAACACGGGGTGCGAGGGTCGCCCTAACGTACCGTGAAGCGCCTGGAGAAGCCAGTATTGTGTCCATTGAGTGGCATGGTATTTGCTACTATGGCTTTAAGGCCCTTCTTTGGCCTCCTAGGAGGCAGATCCCGTAGGGAGGCCGGGGCGGGGAGGGGGGGTACTGAACTCCCCATTACAGGAATCGTTTAGAGTCGGCCTCTGGGAGGCTCGGGGCTAATGAGATAATTCCCATTAGGGGAGGAAGGAAGTGAAGGTGGCCTGACATCCTTTCTGTCTCTAATTTATATGATTCACTGAAACCTCCCCCTCTTCCCCCGTGGGCCCCCCGCCCCTCCTCCGGCTGCCCCTTTGAATTCTGGTTCCACTGTCCACCCTCTTTCTGCCAGCCGGGGCTCTGGTTTCCAGCAAGTCCCAGCATGCCGAGGAGCCTGGGAAGGCTGCCTTCCGCCCAGATGAGGCACTCGGGCTCTCTCCTCCGCAGCCCTGCCAGGGAATCCGTGCTTCCCCCCTTTCTTCCCTTTTCCCGGAGCCTCACCCAGCTCTCCTCCACCCCCACCCCTGCCCCTGACCGGTGACCAACCAACGGGTGTCCGTGGGGACCAAAGTAAAGAGAACAGCTTTCAGCGGAACACAGGCAGGCTCCAGGGGACCTAGGGGCTCAGGCTGCCAAGATTTTGTTTGTCCCCCATCCCCCCCCCTTGCAATCTCCCCCCTCGGCCGCCCCTGTACTTTCAGAGGCAAGGGAGAGAGAACAAGAGAGATAGTTCTCTTCCTGTTTTGCTCCGCTGCCTACACTTTTGGTCAAAGCTGTCTCTGCAAACATGAAAATCCAGTTTGGGTCTTTAATTAGAAAAGTGTGAAGTAACCCAAGGTTCAGGCTGTTTGAAGTTCAGATCCAGCCCCGGGAGCCTGTCTGGGGGCTGCAGACAGAGGAAGACCCCGTCTCCTCGTGGGCACGCTGCTGGCCTGGCGGGGTTGTCCGTGTCATGTAGTGACCCCCGCCTGCTTGCTGCTGGGGACCATGCCAGCCTCTCCTCCCCCTAGGCCAGGAAGGGTCGCTGGCGCCCAGAGGGAGGTGCGGCTCCTTCTTGCCCCTGGTTTATTCTTTTCCTCCTCTCATCCTCCCCGAGGGAGGCCATATGGTGGAGTGTTCCGAGTCAGGGCCAAAGGCCGGAGCCGCGCTGGCCCTGGGGACAGTCCGGCGGCCCTGATGTGCCGTGTGGGTGGCCTGTCCTGTGAACTTGCTGCCTGACCTCCCTCGGCCTCCGAGAGCCCAGCTGCAGCCTTGGGTAACAGCCTGGCCCCGTCGTGCCGGGCGGGTGCCGAGGCCCCGCGTCCCCCCTGCCCTGTCCCCTTGGCATCCTTGCCACCGCCGTCCAGGCGGTGCTGGGCCCGAGCCGGGCAGACCGGAAGGAGGTCCTGGAGGCCCCCTTTCCCATCAGGGTGGCCTGAGCCAGCTCTTCGGGCTGTCGTGTCTGCAGTGAGAGGGGGACGGAGCAGGTGGCCCAGAGGTTCAAGGAGGACTGGACACAGGTTAGAAGGAGGAAAGAAGCTAAGGGCAGGACCCAGGAGCCGGGGGCGGAGGACGTCCGTGCGCTCCCAAAGTTGAACAGCAGCCAAAGCCAGGGTCCCAATGCCTCTTCCGCAGTGGGGGCTTCTTAAGGAGGAGCCCCTGTCACCTGCTCCTATAAGGGGGCGCACCTTCCCACCGTGTTTTAGGGATGGAGCATGGAAGGAGTCCAGGTAACTATTAATCTAAATGCTACGGGCAACGTGATTGATCACAAAAGAAATTAAAAAGTCACGACCGATGGGTCTGGAGTTTCTGTACACCTCTTAGGTATGGTCTATACCGGGGAAATAACCAGGCAGTGGCTCATTGTCCTTCCTTTCTTCCATGTGGGTTCCCGTGTTTTTTAGTACAGACAGAGATGGATACGATGATCATGGCAGATATCCTTGCTGAGCCTTTGGTGTTTGACTCAGTCCTCACGACGACCTGACGATGGAGTAGGTATGGCTCTTAGTCCCGTGGGTCCGAGAGAATCGAGGCAACTTGCGGGAGATCTGAGACTTGATCCTTGACTTGACTCCATTTCTGAAGGCTGAGGTGTCGTCTCCAGTGACGTGTGCCACCTGCCTGGTTTCCTGTCCGTAGGAAGGAGTGTCCATGGCCCCGCGTCCCTCCCACACCCATGAGATAACTCGCCTGTGTTGTTAGTTTTCACGTGTTTGGTCATTCATTCATTCATTCATTCATTCATCGGCTTCTCCGGGGCCAGATGGTAGGCCAGGAACTCCGGATACCAGGAGGTGAAGCACGGTTGCCACAGTGAGCCTCTAGCTGCCCGGAGTCAGACCTGCGAGGTGCTGAGGAGGAGCGCTCGGGGGTCCCGGTGCCCCCCAGCACCGCAGTCCTTGACTGCTCATGCTTTCTCTCCTGTGAGGTTGACGGTCCTTGATGTTCTGGATCCAGACAAGTGAGAGTCCCACTGTGTCCTCACTGCGGGCTGGCTATGGCCCCTCAAAGTCTGGGTGGACAGTAGAGTCCAGCATGGGACTTCGGGGACCAGGTGAGGGGACCCGTCGGTGTATCCCTCCTGAGGAAAGAGGGTGGCACCTGTCGTCCTCTGGAGCCCCGTCCCTGGCGTGATTCACAGAGGACGGGGTAGCTCCTGCGTGCCCTCCAAGTAGATGTCTCTCCGTCCCCGTGGTCCCCATTGTTGCAGCAGAGCCGGACACCGTCTGGCCTAGTCCCCTCTTAGCTATGATTAAATGGGCCATCCGAAGAAAGAGAAGAGAAGGGCCTTGCTATTGGCCATTGGGTAGCCCCTGAGGGACATGCTGCATGATAAGGAGAGGACAGAGGGAGTGTGGGACTAGGGTCCCTATTATCTTTAAAGTCCCTCTTTAGAAACAATCTCCCGCGGATAAACAGGTGATCCAGGTTGGCAGGTTCGGAAGGGTCTTTGATCCACCTAGAAGTTAATGCTTTTCAGTGGAGAGCCAACCACAAAGCAGCCCCACCCAGGGCCACAGAGATAACAGGCTGGTGCAATCACAAACCACCAGCCTTTTGATAATGCCCGATTTTATTGAGGTCTGGTTTTTACCCAATGGGAACACATCCGGCCAGCATCAAAGGAAGCAGGCGTCACCTTGTACAAAGAATCCTCTGCCCTCAGGTGCGTATGTGCTGGGAAGGGTGCGTGTGGGGCCGTGTGTGCACAAGGCGGCCCACTGGCAATTTCCTTTCTATAGATCAGAGGCCACCAGCCCCAAGGGGCCTTGACCAGCCATGAACACCATTCCCCGGTTCCAGGCGGTCCAGCTCCTCAGATGTCCCTGCAGGTGGCGATTTCACCTCTTACGTGTGAGGGGCGTGTGTCATTTCGTGCTTGACCCTGTGTCAGAGGCAGTTGGTATATAACAAGGGTGTTAGGGGAGCAATGAGGTGGGTGCTCTGAGGACACAAAGCCTGAAGGCGTATTGTTCAGGATTCTCGGGCTTGGTCTCTTGGGGTCTTTTGGAGGTTTCTGCACTACACAGAACAAACAAACCCCAGGGACGTATGTCTCACCTATGAGAGCGGAAGGAACGGGACATAGTGGGCGGTGGAAGTATGCGGAGGGAAGCACAGGGTCACATCTTTGCAGGGGGAGCATCGACAGATGAAATGGTTGAGTGTGGTCCTGGGGGGACGGGGCATCCTCCCCCCTCCCCCAGGCGGTGCCTCCTGGCCGCCTCATATTTCATCTGGGCAGTCAGGATGCTGGACATCATGCGTTGGCCTCTGGAGACAGGAGCAGAGAAACAGCACCGCACAAACAGAACATCTGGAAGCTTTTTAAAGTTTATTTTTTAACACATTTGCAAGAGTCAGGACGTTTGCACACGAGGTTTACGGGCTGGAGGGAACCAGGGGTTTGGTCCAGCGGGAGATAAATTTCGACTCTGGAGAAGGGTGGGAGTACAGGGAAGGGGATGGGGGAGCGCTGGGAATGGCCGGTGTACGCAGCGAAGTCCCAAACGCTTTGGAACCTGGTCGAAAGGCCTCTCAGAACAGAGGAGGGGGGGCCCAGGTTCCCTCCTTGCCTGTCCCGGGGCCGCCGATACAGAGCAACCGGAGTTCTTGTACCTTGTTCTAATCCGACACATGACCTGGTCTCCAAGAGCAGAAGGCAGGACCTCTGAGAAAGGATGGGAACGTGCTGGTGGGCTCCGTCCCGCTGAGCCTTGGCCTCGTAGAGACGCACTGGCCGCGGGCTGGGCCTTTCCTCTGAGGGTTCCGGACTCCTACCCGTTCCTCTTCTTTGCATCTGGGCTAGCAGGGGGGGCTGACATAGGTTGGGGGGGGGCAGAGAGGCCAGCTCATCCCCGTCCCCGTACTGCCATGAAGGGCTGCCTAGGAATGTCAGAGCCATGTGAGCTTCTCTCTCCATCCTCCTCCTCCTCTTCCTCTTTCATGCCCCCCCCCCCCCCCCCCCCCCCCCCCCGCTCTCCTCTCTTCCTTCCTCCTCTTCCTCCTCCTTTTCTCCATCCCCCCCACCCCCCCCAGTGACATCCTGGACTTAATGGTTTGGGCCAAGGGAAACAAGGAAGAGCTTGGCTCAGCATTTCAGGCAGGCCAGGCAGGGAGTAAAATAATGGAGGAAAAGACAGTCCCAGCAGGGGAGACAATTTACACATGACTTCATCTTTCTTTTCAAGGAGCCAGAGCATCAACCTGTTCCCCTCTCCCTTTCTTCACCGCTGGTTTCTCATTGAATTCTTCCCTTCCTTTCTGCCCCAACCCAGTGTGGAGCCCCGGCCAAGCTGATCTTTCAGGGCTTCGTCAAATGTCAAATACGTGGGAAATCTCTCCCTGCTCCCAGCGCATCCTCGCCGGAGGAGTGTGGTTTCAGTGCCCCGGGAGTTTACCAGTTGGAAGGAGAATTATTGCTCCCCGTTTCTAAATGGGCTCCACTGCCTCGCCGCTGTCTTTATGAAGACGGTTCTTTTTGTTGAATGAGCTCATGTTTATAGCTCATGGGAGCTGGTTCATTGTGTGCTGTTTATTAGGGGAGGGACTGAGGCTCCGTGTGGTTATTCATGGGAGACACCAAAAGGTGTCCACCCTGTTCTGATGGGAAATGAGGTGATGCAGGCCTCAGGAATTCCACGCCATCTAAGTCACCCCATCTGGCGACTAGGATGCCCGTTCCCAGGTCGGCAGCAGTGATGCTTTTACAGCGTCTGCTTGGGAGCATCTTGTGTGCTTCCCATGGTCAAGGTCGTGGTGTGTCACCTTCCCCAGCTCAGAGCCGTCTCTCCTACCGGCCCGCTGGCCCCCTGCGGGGTGTCTCAGCATCGGGCTGCGCACTGGAATCACCTGGAGGGCTTTAACGGCCGCCTCGTCGTGCCCTAGTAGATACAGATTCAACCTGGCTGGGGGCGAAAATTCCAAGTGTTGCTAACATGCAGCCAAGGTCAAGAATGGACCACCACCAAGAGACAGCATTTCTTAACTGGGAGTGATTTTGTTGACCATCACCCTCCCCCCCCCCCCCACCGCCCTTACTTACTTAACGTGTCTGAGACACTTCCGATGGTCACACGGAGAGGAGGGCACTACTGGCATCTAGTGGGTAGAGGTCAAGGATGCTGCTAGTAAGCATCCTACAGCACACAGGACAGCCCCCGCCCCCCATGATGAAGAGTTTTCCAGCCCCAAACGTCATTCCTTCCAGAGTTGAGAAGCTTTGCTCTAGAATGGTGGTTCTCACGCTGGAGTGTACCAGAGTCACCTGGAGACCTGGTTAAAACAGACTCCTGGGCTCCACTCCCAGAGGTTTTGATTCAGTAAGTCTGGGGTGGGGCCCGAGAATTGGCATTTCTCACAGGTTCCCAGGTGCTTGCTCAAGCTGTCGGTCCAGGGCTACGCTTTGAGAAGCACTGCTCTAGACAGACTCGGAATCCTGTGTTTCTAGATCCGTGATAGATTGCGTCCGTTGTGGTTACTAGAAAACCCTAAAATGGCAGTAACTTAATAACTAAGAAGAACATTCTCTCCCACGTAACAGAAATTCAGAGAAAGGCCATCTGAGGCTAGTGTGCTGGTTCTGGGGTTTATCAGGGACCCAAGATCCCGTGTTCTTGTTAGATCATCTTAGTGGATGACTCCCATCTTCATGTCCCTCGTGGTCCAGAATGGCTGCTGGAGCACCTGCCATCCTGTCCCTGTTGAAAGCGGAAGGTAGTAAAGGCAGACAGGTGAAAACAGTGGCGTCCTCCCAACACCCTTGGGACATACTTCCCAGAGATCCCACAGCGCTCTTGCTTACGCCTCTTTGGCCCGATCTCAGTCACTTGGCCATAGCCAGCTACAAGAAAGGCTGAGAAACGTAATCTTTTTACTTTGGGCCACAATGTGCCAGCCAAAACTCAGAGTTATGTTACCAAGTAGAAAAGGGAGGGTACACGGTAGAGTCATCAGCTAACAGCCTCTGCCCATGTGTGCACGCCTAATCCGTCCTAACAGTTACCACTTGTACCTGCGTATTTGGCACCTGCCATGTGCTGTGTGCCTTTCTTGCAGTGTATCACTTAATCCTAAAAGCTCTGCAAGGCAGACACAATATTATCTCTGTTTTTTTGGATGAAAGAGCTGAGACTTTCGCAGATTAAGCAAGCCACCAGCCCAAGTGACGATCACAGATGGTATGATTTGAGAGCCTGCTTCAAAGCCTGGGCTGCCTCTTGCCTCAGTTGCTCTCAGGGACCTGACTTTTTGCTTCTGAGCCTGCGAGGGTGTCTGTTAGACATTTCTAAGCCAAATGTGGGGCCCCGTCCCCTCTGACCAGCAGCATTCGTGCCAGTGTCACCTGCATCCCCACCGGGACCCCCGCTTGTGCAGACCTGCCTGGAAACAGGTGTGGTATGCCCGATTGACAAGATTCGCCCGCCTCCCCCCGCCCCTGCGCCCCATGGATGCTATACAACCACCACAAACTTAGTGGCTTAAGACAACACACATTTGTTCTCAGGGGCTCTGGACGCTCATGCCACTGGGCTGAAGTCAAAGTACCCGCAGGGCTGGGTTCCCTCCGGGAGTGCTCGAGACGAATCCATTCATTTCCTTGCCTCTCCCAGCTTGCCCCTGTGTCTCCGATTCCTCCCTCCTGAATCACTCCAGACTCCTGCTTTCATTTTCACATTGCACTCCGTCCCTCTCCTGGGTCCTCTCTCCCCCGCCCCAATCCCGGCCTCCCTCTTGGAGAGACCCTCATGGTGACCCTTGGGGCCCACCTGGGTCTTCCAGGAGCAGCTCTACACATGGGATCCCTTCTGCCCCCAGAGGGGTCACAGGTTGCCCTGGGACGGGGTCAGGGTGTGGGTGTCCCTGGGGGCTCACGTTCAGCCAGCCACAGGGGCTCTCCGGCTCCCATGCTTCCCTTCCTTGTTCCCGACACGCACAGGCTCTGCATACACACATCTCACTTGGGCCCCAGGAGCTTGAAGCGAGGCCAGAAACAGGTTCTGAAGGGCAAGGCGGTGTGGTCAGAGGTTTCTCTAATCAGCCCCAGTGGCCATGACAACGGGCCCGAAAAACATCCAAGTGGACCAGGGACTGTGGGGAGGGGAGCCTGCCCTGGAAGTGACAAAGTGACTTCACCTGGGCATCATGCACACCGGACAAGCGTAAACGGCAGATCCGGTCGTCCGTCCAGTGACGAGCTGCATGTTTCTGGGTAACTTTGCAGATCTCTAGGCACCTGTGAATCTGTGAGCCCCCTCGCCTCTCTCTGGGCTCATGGGGGCGGGTCCTGGGCCAAATACATAATGCTACACCTAGCTGAGTTTACTGCAGGAGGGAGGGTGGGAGTGTTCGGCTGTGTCGGGCTGCTTCTGTCCTCACCTCATTTTCCTCCCCTGCAGTGATTCCCTGTCTCCCTCCCCAGCCATCCACCCACCCCGGTCTGAACCTCCCCACCCCGCCCCAGACCTCTGCCCCACTCCGCACCCCACCTGCCTTGGCTGGGTCTGCCTGCCAGGACCGGGATGAGTCTGGGGTGTAGTATGTTTTGCTTTTTTATTTTTATTTTATTTTGCGAATGCCTCCCAACATTCCCCTCTGTGTTTAATGTCCTGCTGCCAAGGGCATGTGGTTGCCCGGGCGACAAGAAGGAAGTCCCTGTGTGATTCACCCGCCGCTGCCAATTAATTTGCTAGCTGCGTGCGTCTCCCTGGGGAAAGGCTCCTGCTGGCCCTCTGTCTGTGCGGCTGCTGCCCCGCAGGGAAAGGCAACCAGAGGAAAGTTAGCAGAACTTCGGGGCTGCGCAGGGTGTGTGCGGGTCCAAAGGAGAGAGTGTCTGGAGAGCCCAGGTGACACCTGGGTGAGACTCGTGGTTTCCTCTTGGCCACCAATCAGAGAGCCTCTCGGGGCTCCAGAGCCCCCCTGTCTGGGCATGCTGGCTGGCTTTTTGTGGGTCGGTGGCTCTCCCACGCAGGCCCCCCTCTGGCAGCTGTCCCTGGAGCGATGTCTCCCCCCACCCTGGCTGCGACCTCCTCCCGCCTCCGACAGCGGGTGCCTCGTCTCTGGATGTCACGGCAGCCGCACACATCCCTGCTGGGGGATGTAGCCAAAGCCTGCAGGAAGGAGAACACCCCTGCACCCTCATGGGTCTGCAGAGGGGTGGGCAGGGGTTGGCCTAGAGTCTCCAGGGCAGGTCCCTCAGATACCGACCCGCTCCTGGCCCGGCCTTGGTCCGTGTGCCCTGCCTCCCACGGCCTACGAGGATGGGGCTCGGCTGTCTGCTTTAGGTCCGTGTCCACAGCATCTCGCCGGGGCTGGTCCTTGGGGATCCGTGGATTTGCAGTTGTCCACGTTACTCCTCAGGGGCTGATGGTGATCACCCCCATCCTGAGGCCTGGGGCATCCGAGCCTGCGAGCGGGCCCCTTGCTGGCCTCGCTGGGCCTCGTCGAATTCACAACGGGGCATTTGGTGGTGCTCACCATGTTTGCCGCTCAGAAATGGGGGTCCTCGGCGGTGGTGGGGGGGGGGTGGAGAGAGTATATGGAGCTAAGTCCACCTTGGTTTATTTGCCGTCAGCTTTAGGAAAGCACGTGTGTTAAGCCGCGTCTTCTCATTTCCTCCAGGAGACCCCATCCGTGCTGGGTAATCTAACTAGTCGTTAGGGGACTTGTGGGAACACACAGTAGCCCCCAGCTAACGTGAACATTAGGATAGGGAGCAGGCCCTTGCCGTCCTGAGAACCCCGGCACCCTCCCTCTGTGCCTCAGTTTCTCCAGTCTAGAAGGTGGGTGACCTAACCCTCCCCCTGCTCCCTGCACTGAATCTCATGGACTGTGTAGCGACACGCTGAAATGCAGAGGCTTCCCCTTCCATCGGGCCAGCTATATTCAGCGTTTTGGGGTTTTTTTTGTTTGTTTGTTTAAATCAGCTATGGGTATAGCAGTGAGATCTGTGCGGTGGGGGTTCCTGGTGATAACTCAGCGTGGGGGTTGGGGGGAGTTTCTTGAGTGATATAAATAGGCCTTCCTTTGTTTTTGTTTTTTGTTTTTTTTTTTTGTCTTAGGTCAAACAGTGCTTTTCGCACCGTGGGTTCTGCTCCCCGGCTAGAACGTCATGGACTGAAGACAGGAGAGTCAAGCTCACCGTTGAAGGAGCAGAAGCAGAATCTAACTCTGATGCTCTGTTTCGGTCCGGTCCGCAGACCAGAAAAGGAGGGCCCGGGGCTGCCCTTCCTCGCTCCCTCTTGCCACCAGGAAGCTGGGGGGCGGGAGGGCGACGTATGCCATCGGGACCTCGCAAAGGACCCAGCTAAGATGGGACCATCTCTTAAGAGGCGAGGGCTCTGGATCTGATTAAGAATTCTTATTTTGGAGAAGGAAGAAATGTCTGGATTTGAGAAGACACTGGAGGAGGAAGCAGAGACCCTTGCACCGAGGAACAGTCTACGTATGGACCTGCCTGAACTGAAGGCGACCCACAGCATCGTCACAGACCCCGTCCTTCCTTATGGCAAACACTTCCTCAGCTGCTGCCTGCCCTTAAGACACCCCCACCCCCAAAGCCCAGGAACCAAAGGGCTTTCTTTCTACCACACCCTCTCTTGCCCCCCAGCTCCCCCATCTGCTGTGCCTTTGGCCTCCTCAATTCTTGTTTGCTCCATTATCTTCCAGCCGGATACAGAGTGAATTGTTAACCACACTTAGGTCAAATGGGATTTTAATTTTTGTTCCTGTTCCTTCTAAAGAGGCCAGCGTTTGTGTTGCTATGTGAGCAGCATTGGAAGAGAACGTCCCCTCGCGTACTGGGGATCTGTCTGGCCCCTCAGGTCCCAGAGCGACACAGGGCGGTGCAGAAGTTCCTCGGGATCTCAGGGGTCAGGGACATAGGAGGGGGCTCCTGTAGGGGAGCTGGGGCCCTCCGTGTCAGGCTCTCTTTTGCTAGGATCACCCATAAGAGCAAAACCCGAAAGCTGCGTGGTCATCCCAGCTGTCTTCTGTTTTGGGAAAACAACAACAACAACATCTTTTTGATGCATTATTGACACAGTATTATATTCGTTTCCCAGCTGTCTTCTGCTGACACGGAGGCACAGCCAGCTGTGAGGACCCCCGTCTCTCAGGTGGCAGTGGGGGTCCCCGCCAGAAGGTGCGGACTACGTGACTACCAGAGTTGGTGTAGCCACGTTGAAGACTCTCTTGGCCTCGGTTGCTGATGACGCTCCTGACAGCAGATCGGGTCCCTCGAAACACGAGTCCTGTTGGTTCTTCCACTCTGACGCCACCGCGCACGTGGGCTGAAAACACTTGTAGTTTCGACCTTGCTCCAAATTGCGGAGCCAAAGATGTCCGTACGGTTCTGCTTCTAAAACAAATGGATGGTGTTTGCTTTTGTAGAAAGAATTAAAGCCATGCACACACACACATATATATCTTCTCCTTGTTGTAGGTGATGTTTTTCTGTGACTTCAGTGTCTGCTAATGGGGCCCTTCTGGCCTCTCAGATTCCCCACAAAATGAGTGAGGAGAACCTCTTGAGGATGTGTCGTGCTGTTGAAATGTGAGGCTTGTTTCTGGGCCTTTGCCTTCCTTCCTTGACATGCACACAGACTCGTCATGCTGGTTAGATTCCTTCAGGTTTCAAGGAACAGAGACCCACTTGTAGCACCTCCACCAACGTGAACGTATTCCAAGTTGCTCTGGAAGTAAGGTAGACAGGAAACAGCCTGCTCAGCAGCTGCCAGGCAAGGCCTTTCTAGAAGCCCAACATCATCCAAAACATCCATTCGGCTAGGTAGTTTCCAGGAACGCCAAGAATCTGACGCCATTGGTCATTTTGATCCTCTGCTCAGCACCCGGACCCACTGCTCCTGATTCTAGAATTGTACTGTGATGATGAGCTGACGGAGGTAGCTGCCCCTATTTGCCCAGGGCTGAGAGGTGTCCCAGGACACATGACGTTCAGTGATAAACCTGGGACAGTCCTGGGCAAACCAGAACAATCGGCCACCCTACTGGGTGGCTTGATGACATCGCCTCTACCGCCACCTTACCTGCTGCTCCTAATTAGCCTGGCCAGCTGCCATTCGGAATCCCTGCGTCTGACCACATCATGGACCGCTGGGCAGGCTGCGGATGGATGGCAGTGGGTTGTGGCCGGTCTTGACCACCTCAGGTGTTTCCCGGGTAGTAGGGTTGTGTGATATCGAATAAAAACCTGGGTATAACAAACCAGCTGAGACTACTGCCTTCAGAAGAAGTGCTGTGGGTAGTGGAGACGGGAGCCATACCGGGTATCAGGGACTCCTCTCCGATACAGTCCTACTTAAAAAAAAGTGAAGCCGACTTCTCTTATTAAGGACAAACTAATTCACGAGGAACCAAAAACTAACAGCCACTGGGAACCGGGAACGGCCTAGGCTGCGTGTGCATGTGCGTATGTGAGAGACACGTGTGTACCACGTAGAATAAGCCAAGAAGAAAATTCTGCGTCTTTGCCAGAGTCGGAGAGCACGAGCTAGAAATCAGTGGGATGGTGCTGTCTACAGAGCAACAGAGCTGGCTGGAGGATTTCCTGAAATTCCTTTGAACTCTAGGATTCTTTGAAATATCAAGGGCCTGTAAATTGGGCCTAAGTGTGTACTTGCCCTCCAAAGTCTCCTAGATAACCTACGAGTTCGACTCCGATCGTGTTGAATGGGACCTCCCAGCTCACTCTTACCTTTCCAGACACTGACTTTACCTGGGATAAAGGAGCGGAACGTGGTGGTGGTCGTGGGCGGCGGAGGACGGGACGGGCAGGCTGTACCTGCCCAATTCTTGGTGTTCTCGACAAGTAAGAACGATCTGAAGGCAAATTACAGGTTCTTTTCAGGTGAGTGGAAGCCAGGCTTCCAGGATTACATGCCGTCCTGAAGTTGTTGCTTCTTGTCAGGGGATCAGGTCTCCATCTTTCCTGTTGAAAGACGGGCATGAGCGTCTGCCTTCCAGTGCCGAAGGCGCTGGAACTGGAGCCTTCAGCTCATCCCACTCCTCCTGCATGCTGCGGCCACACGGTGACCTGCTGCGGTGGAGATGAGCCTGTGCACATCTAGAAACCAGCCCAGCTCCTTGGGTGCTGCTTTCCTTTTTTAAAAAAAAAAAAAAAAAAAAATGAACTCATTTCTGACGTTCCCTTCATTGTGGAGCCACGTACAGGCTTTGGTTCCAGAAGAAGTCTCACTGTTGTGCCAAAAGCAACGATCTCCTCTTTCCCTCTCTCTCTTATCATCTCATCCACACAGAATCACGGAATCCGAGCGTTCAAAGTGGTCTAATAGCATCACCTTTATCTAGATTTACCTGTGACTGAGGCAGGAATCCCCTTTCCGACATCTGATGAGGGGACGGGTCACCTAGACCGGGGAAGGCAGGCTTTTTGGCAGAGCCAGAGAAGGCGGACGGTGAGAGAGGGGTGAGCGATACTCAGCCCGGTAGGGGAAGCAGTAGGATTGTGAAGAGCAGTTCCTTGGCTGCCAAGAGACCATGGATGTCAACTTCTTAATGAGATTTTGGGCCAGATGCGCTTTGCCTCTGCCCCAGCATGTATGAGTCTCTTACTTCTGCATCCAGCGTGTCTTCTGCCGATAAAAAGCATAGAGTGGAGAGACAAGGACACCTGAGGTTTTGTCTCCAAAATCCCATCATCTTCGTTCTTTCCCTGTAAAACAGAGGCGTCGGGCCACATGATCCCAGAAGCCTCTTCTGTCTCTGACATTGCGATGCTGCCCTATTTAACCGAGTCCACGACTTGAAGATTTGTTTTTTGCTCCGTGAGGGACGAGTAAATCAGATATTGCCCAAGGTATGGTGGAAAGGCCTCTCATCCATGTGCTGAACATACTCATCTTGCTGCAATTCATTATGAACATAACCTCAAATTAGCGCCCTGCCCCAAGATTTTGTTCAGGCTTCCCTGTGAGATTTTCCCATGGCATCGAAACTTGGCCTGCAGGGACCTTTTTATCCTCTTCTAACCCTGGTGTTGATGGAGAGATGGGAGATTCCAGTGGTGAGGTACAGCCCTCTGCTCGGAGGAGTATGGTTTAAAGGGCATAGGGGTGACCTTGGGAGTGACCACTGACCTTGAACCAGACTCTCATGCCAGGCTGGTGGGAAACAGGGCTGGCTCCCCCTACCTCTGCTTCAGGGCCAGACCTTCCGTGCCCAGATTGACAAGAGCCCTGAACTGCGGCAAGTCTGCAAATCTGTACTCTAGTCCTACCTTAGCTAGAGCCCCAAGGTCCTTTTCTGTGGGTTTCAGTTTTCTCATCCACAAAGCGAGAGAGAGGGAAGGGGAAGTGGGGGGCTGTGGGTGATCCTCCAAGGTCCTCCCCAGGTGTCAAGTTCTTAGCCTTGCCCGACCCAGCGGTGATGCCCGCCTGTTCTCGGACGAGTGGCTCCTCTCCTTTTGCCTTCGGCTGCACAAGCCAAAAACAGGGCCGTCCCGGGAAGTCCATTACCAAAGAATACTTCAAAGCTGTTTGCACTCGTTGTCAGTTGCAGTGAACTTGAGTTTGTTGAGGGAGAAGGCAAATAGACATATAGATTGATGACAGGCACGGGGAAGGGGGACTGCTATTTGCCCGGGGTGACAAGGAGGGGGAGGAAAAAAAAAAAAAAACCCTGCTTCTAGTTTTGACCAATAAATAAAAACTGGGAGCTCTGCGTGGCCACAACTGGAGGGGATTTATTAGTTTGCTTAGTGAAAGACAAATATTAAGTCTTAAGTTGACCCGTCCTGGGACCTGCCTTTTGGCTTTTGTAGGCCATCCGGCCCCGATCACTGTGTACCTCGGGTTATCAAGTTCTGTCAAAGGTTTTTTTTTTTTTTTTTTTAAAATTGTTTTCCATCTCCTTCCCTTTCTTCACTCCTTTACCTGCCTTCCCCCACTGCAATCGTAACTCAGGGCTGGGTTTTAAAGAGGTGGTTGGAAGACACGTTGTCATGGTGTCCTGTTCACGAAGCTGGCTGTGTTCTAGGCTCTCGCTGGCCTAGGAACCAAACAGCTGCTGGTGCGGAGGCTCAGGGAGGGTCCTGAGCCTACCAGGTGGTCCTTGTGGGTCCCCACCCATCCCTGGTCCTGAGCGTAAGTATGGGCATCAGAAAAAAGAGGCACATCCCCTATTTCTGTATGTTGTAACCTTTCCTTCCTGTGTGATTCTTCTTGCTGAGCAGTGACCGGTGATTTCAGCCAGAGGCATTGAAAGGTGAGCTGCTGAAGGTAGCGCCGTGAATGCTAATTGGGGTCAGACCAGGGCTTGTCACCATCCAGGGAGTGAAATGTCCAGCCCAGAGGGGCTGGACAGGCCCTCCGTCTATCCAGTTTCCAAGGATGAGCTGCAATGAAGCTAAACCACATGGAACGTTCTTTACCCTTGGCCTCAAACATCCTCAGTGCAAAGCCAGTCTACTCAGGCATTGAGGTTCTCGGGTCCGCAGGCCTCATGGGTGCTGCTTGCTAGCACCCACCACTCTGGGGTGCAACCCACCAGAGCACCCTGCTCCATGTCAGCCCCTAAGTTCCCTGGCTGGCCACCCTGGCATCTCAAGGGCCAGTTCAGGATATAATGGTTACACCACCACTACTCCGGTAGCCAAGAGTTGGGAATGTTCTGGAATTGCTTAATTAAGAAAGTTCCTTTCACATTCCAGTGGTGATTTTTGATTGAACTCAGCAGGATTTTTAATCCTCTGGCAATTCTTCCTGGATGAGTCTATTTTTAAAAAAGGTCACTGTTGGGTACCCAGGCTACTGAAGTCCTACTAGTCCTTCAAGGCACAGCTCCAAGTCTCCCTTCTCTGGGATGCCTTCCTGAATTCCTTCTTCCCTCTCGACCAGGCACATGTTCTTTTAAAGCATCTGGCACTGGATAGGGCCTCAAAAAAATGCTGACCCCTCCTTCCCGGACCACAGTACTTTTTCATTTGTTATTTACTGTGCTGACACTGAACTTGTTTTAACTACCCCCCTTCTCCCCAACCCTCCCTCCCCTGGGAACTGGGTCACTCCTTATGCATTGAAATTTATCCCTGAGATGCCCACTCATGTTCACGATCACATGGCAGGCACTGTGATTTGACATTTAATCCCCAGAAAACAGAATCCCATGGATCAATCACTTGGACCCAGTCTTGTGTGTGAGGGATCAAAACCAAGGTCATTACGGGGCCTCAACTTCAGAGCTCTTCAGTTGTGGCACGGCCGTTTGAACACGGTAGATGTGCAAGAAGGATGTTGGGTTGACTTTTTCCTACTAATGACCTGTGGCTGGGTGTCCCACCAATTTTGCCGGTTTCTTGTTCGCCCACTATCCATCAGTGACATGTTTTCTGAACAGTGAAGATGTGCTTGTTGCGTGATGGGTTGATTTCTCTGCAGAAACTTTTCTTGAAATAGAACGTGTCTGGTTTTCGCTGATTATTTGAGAGCTAGGTTCATTTTTAAGATAGGAATGAGGAATGAGAAATTGAAACGCAAAAGTTTAGGTCAAAATTTCTGAAGAACTTCACGGTGTCTGATAGGAGAAACGCAGAAGGAAAAGTACTCACATGTGAGATGCTCCCTGCCTTCGGGATCTTACTTACAGACTTAATCACATTTGCCAGATGAACTCTGTGAGGATTCCTGGAGAATCTGGGTGGATAATGCAAACTTCCCCAGTAAGTCCCGGGCAGAGACGTTGGGTGATGATGGGCAGATCCCCTGCTACAGGGGATGGGCCTGGGTTCAAGGACTGACCACCTGGGGACAGAAGGCAAAGACAGAAGAGGTGTCCCTCAAAAGCAAGCAGGCTCAGGGAGAGAAGGGCCTGTTCCCATTAGCTCTCTGATTAACTACCTCTCCCAAGGGGAAGAGCAAAGGAAGGAAAAGGGAGCGGCAGAGATTTATGTGGGAGGTCCACCTTCTTTAGGAAGAGAAGAACTCAAAGTCCGCCCCCTCATCTTCTCACTTAGTACAAACCAGTAGAATTAGGGTTTGGGACAAAGGGGATGCCATCTGTAGCCTGCGGTCACCTGGCATCCGTTTCAGACATTTGAGAGATGATAGGACGTTTGGCTGAGAAAAATCAGGCAAGTCAGGAAGCAATCTGTACGTCCGGTGTTCTAGAGTGCTTTACGATTCAAACTTTCTCATCTGAATCTCACTTTGCGAGAGGTATTGAGACCTCGTTGTTACAGGGGGGGATGCAAAGCTGAGGGGGTCAGTGACTCGCCGTGGAGCACACCCCATAAGGACCCTGCCCTCCACGCCCTGTTGCACTTTCTCGGGAGGGACGGAAAATGCAAGCCGCATCGGTCCCAGTTGGCTGCTGTAACAAAACAGCCCAGATCTCCAAGTTTTTCCCATTTACACCTCGGTGGTATATGAGGAGGCAGTGGTGGGGGCAGAAGGCTCTTTTTCGTGCAGAAATTCAGGGAGTCTGGTGCCTACTTTAGGACCCAGGCACCCTAAAGAGAGGCTAGATGGAACCACCTCTGGCTCAGACCAGCTGGGCCCGAACCATCCCGCCCACTCTAGCCGTGAGACCTCCAGGGGGTAGCGTAGCCTCCCTGGGCCTCAGTTTCCTTATCTTTAAACTGCTCCATGAGGTGGTAGCAAGGCATACGTGAGTTATCACGGGCACGGCACTTCGAACAGTGCCAGGAACTCAGCGTTCAGGCAGCGAGCACTCTGTACTCCAGACATGGAGCCGAGTGCCCGCCTGCCATGACTCTTGGCCCAGACGATCTCTGTGCCTGGATGGGAAGAGAAACTTCATATAACCCCACCACCGAGTCTGCATTTTCCTGATGTGGCAGGGCGTCGCTGATTCTCCCTGGCCGTGAGCATGCTCTTTGTTTGGCCTGTTTGGTTTGGTCCTGGGGGTAATGCTGGGCTGCGGGCCAGGAGTGTTGATGTGGATGACGTCTGGACCCCGAATCTAGGAAAAGTGGTTCTCCTTCCTGGGCACGCTCAACACCACAGTCCCTTCAACCGAGTCGAATACCAGTCATGCTGTGTCTCCCAAAGGCCACGTTCTCTCCATGCTCTGCCCGTGGCCTCTACTGACCCCAGGGCCTCTACCGAATACTCCATTAGACACACACGTTGGGCACCTGAGGTCCCCCCTGTTGCCTCCCACACGAGGAGCGGAGAAAAGAGCCCCCCTCACCAGCTGGACGGGTTTCCACACCTAGACTTCAAATCACACCCTTCTTCCCTGCGGACCAGCAAGCTCCTCTCTCGGACCCCCGACTGGGCGTGGGTTCCTGCAACTGGGAGACCTCGGCGGCCCAGAATTCTGGCAGCAGCTCAGCCTGTTCCGTCCTTGGCTCCCCTGGCACCTCTGGAGAATGGAAAAGCCGGTCTGTTTACAGGACACGGGGCCAGAACAGCATTAAAAACTAAGGAGCAAATAAAATGTTGTAAACAAATTTCCTTTCCAGTAAGGATCACTTCTCTCGCCCCCGGTCCTCCAACACGAACCATTTTTCTCATGTGTTTGGATAAACTTTCATCCTGTGCAATTACCATTCCCAGGGAGGGGCCGCCTATTTCCGTTGGCTATTTATTTTTATTTTGACCCTGCCTCTGCCTCTTGAGCATCACACACCTAATAGTAAAGAAAATAAGCTCCCTATCGGGGCCCTGGGAGCAGCTCTCCCCTCGGCCCGCCGGAGTGCTCCTCTTCCCTCCCAGCACAGCCTCACCCCGCGACCTCACCTCGGCGGTGGGCGCCGGCTGGACGGCTGGACGCCCTGCTCCTCCAGGAGAGCCGGTGGCATTGGCTAAGCGCGGAGGAAGGAGGCGAGGAGGTGAAGCAGAGGAGCGGGAGGGGTCCACACGCAGGCTGGAACAGCTGCACAGCGGCTGGGTGTGGGTGACCGTCGCGCCGCAGAAGCTCTTCTGCACGAATCCCCCTCCTGAGTTTTTGTGTGAGCAGAAAGCCACTGATCTCAGGTTTCCTGACCCCAGCAGGTAGCTTATTGTAAAACGGTTCATCCGGAGGGGGAGAAAATACCTTGTCGCAGCATTTCGATTTTTTTTTTCTTGGACTGAACAAGATTTGTGACAAAGGAAATAGAGAAGAATAGCTTTTTTCTTTCTTGATATGAGGGATGGGGAGGGAGGGGAGGGTGGAGTGGAGGGTGGATGTAGGGAGGTAGGAGGAGGCGTAAGGGAGGGTGAGGGAGGGGCGGGGGAGGAGGAGGCCGGATGGAATGGGAAGGAGGGAAAAGGAAGAAAAGAAAAGACAAGGAAAGGGAGGGAAGGGGAGGGGGAGGGAAGGAAGGAAGGAAGGAGGGAAGGAAGGAGAGGAAGGAAAGGAAGGGAAAGAAGGGAAAAGGCAAGGAAAGAACAAGAAGGAAAGGAAAGGAAAGAGAAGGAAGGGAAAAGAAAGGAAAGGAAAAGGAAAGAGAAGGAAGGGAAAGGAAGGGAGAGAAAAGCAAAGAAAAGAAAAGAAAGGAAAGGAAAGGAAAGGAAAGGAAAGGAAGGAAAGGAAAGGAACGGAAAGGAAAGGAAAGGAAAGGAAAAGGAAGGAAGGAAGGAAGGAAGGGAAGGAAGGAAGGAAGGAAGGAAGGAAGGGAGAGGGAGGGAGGGAGGGAGGGAGGGAGGGAGGGAGGAGGGAAGGAAAGGAAGGGAACGAAGGGAAAAGGAAAGGAAAGAAAGGAAAGGAAAGGAAAAGGAAGGAAGGACGGAAGGAAGGAAGGAAGGAAGGAAGGAAGGAAGAGAGGGAGGGAGGGGAGGAGGGAGGGAGGGAGGGAGGGGAGGAGGAGGAGGGAGGGAAGGAAAGGAAGGGAAAGAAGGGAAAAGGAAAGGAAAGAAAAGAAAGGAAAGGAAAAGGAGGGAGAAGGAAGGAAGAAAAGGAGGAGTGGAAGGAAGGAAGGAAAGGAGGGGAAAAGAAAGAAAAGGAAAGAAAGGGGAGGGAGGGAGGGAGGGAGGGAGGGAGGGAGGGAGGGAGGGAGGGAGAGGGAGGGAGGGAGGAGGAGGGAAGAAGGAAGGAAGAGAGGGAGGGGGGGAGGGAAGGAAGGGAAGGAGGGGAAAGGAAAGAAAGAGAAAAAAAGAAGGAAGAAGGAAGGAAGGAAGGAAGGAAGGAAGGAAGGAAGGAAGGAAGGAAGGGAAGGGAGGAGGAAGGGAGGGGGGAGGGAGGGGGGAGAGGAAGGAAGGACGGAAGGAAGAAGGAAGGTAAGGAAGTAAGTCACGGCGAGGAAGGAAGGCAAGGGAAGTCCCTTCCCTTCCCTTCCCCTTTCTTCCTTCCTTCCTTCCTTCCTTCCTTCCTTCCTTCCTTCCTTCCTTCCTTCCCTTCTTCCTTTCTTCCTCTTTTTCCCCCTAGCTCTGAACTACACAAGATTGGAGAAAAAAACAAAACCAAAAAATTTCTCCCCACACAAACAGTTTTGAACAACGATGACTCTTGTTTGTAACCGTGCTGCGTTATTAAGGACCCCCGTCTGCATATTTCAAACCATCCCTCTGTTCTCCTCATTCCCCTCCGCCCTCCGCCGTCCTGTGCTGGAGCGGAGGAGATACACCCCACGCTGTCAGCGATGCGTGTTGGTAATCCCCAGTTCCTGTTCAAGTTCACTTTCTACATTCCTTGCCTCCGCCTGGTTGGATGAGTTGATGTTCTTGGAGGTGCCGAGTTCAGAGAGGCCGCGAAGAACGGAGTGGCGTGACTCACGGACAAGTCATGGCATTGATTCGACTTCAAATTCCTTAAGATCCAACTCAGTGGAGGCACCAGGAAAGGGTCTGGGGTGGAGGGCGGGGTCTGCTACACCCCCACAGCTTCCCCATGGGCCCCCCGCCCGGCCTCCTCTGTTCTTCTTGACTGCCACCACCACACCCTTCTTCCAAAGACATCCTAGAGCTGGCCCAGGGTCCCCAGACCCAGGCTTGGTACCTGGGTTATGAGTTGGTGGCATGATGTAGGGGGAAGCTGGACACTCCCCTTTGGAATATGCAGGCCTTCTTCACAGCCGTGTCTTCTGAGGGGCTGAACGGTGTGATTCTTCTTCCAGAGAGTGTGAGAATCTCATTAATAAAACCTGGTTGACATTGGAATGATGCTGGGGTGTGCGTGTGAAAGAGTGACATGCACAGAACCGTGTGCTATACCCAGATCCACAAATGTGCCCCTGCTACCATGCTGGGTCGGCAGGAGCTTTGGGTAGACTTTTCCAGAATGGAGGAGGAAATGTCTCAGGATCCACCCCCAGTCTGGTGCCCAGGCCCCCTTGAGAGCAACAGTTGACTCTTTACACAAATTGGCATTCTACAATCTAAGGTGGTAGGAGAGAGACTGTTGTCATCATTCTCAGCCCTCGGTTTGGGGGAACGCCCAGGTTCAGGTGGGTCAGTGGAGCCCCCCAACCTCACTCCGCAAGCTACCAGTGAGCATTGATGGGAACCCTCTGAACCCCTGCCTGGAAGAGGGTCCCCCAGGTGCCTCCCAAGGTAAATGCAGGGAGAGGAGGCTGAAGAAAGCATCCGAGATGCCTGGGAGGGAGGAGGGGTCCAGCCCAGCAAAGTGCTACAGAGGCAAAATCCATTTGTGGTGCTTCGCGCCTGCCGTCAGGCTTGGCCGCTCCCGGGTCAAGATTGCTTTGAATAAGAGGCACTGGGGGGCAGACCAGCCCTCTGTGGGGGGACGCCGGGCTCTCTGGGGAGGGGAAGACTTCATCCGGGCTGCGGCCCCGTTCTCAGTTCCGCTCTATTTAGAACTTTTTTTTTTTTTTTTTTTTTTTTTTTGTGGAAAGCAGATTGCTGAGGAGGGAAGCAGCAGGCCAGTGGGGAAGATGATTCTGCGGTGCTTCCAGAATAGGGGGTGAGGCGGGGGAGGCAGAGAGAAAGGCCAGGACTTAGCTCCTGTGGACTGGCTCCGTGGGCTTCTCCCCTTCCTCCATCTCGGCCCATCACCCTCTCCTCCAGCCAGCACCCCGAGTCCAGGCAGACCTCGGAGGCCAAGCAGAAGCATCCGAAACTCTTTCTACTTGTACAGGTGAGACAGGCAAGCACTGTTTTTAATTCCATGCGTACATGCAACAGAAAACCCCGCTGCAGTAGACGTCCCCTTCTGTAGTGTGTATTGTGGAGTGGGACTCATGACACAGCAGGCCAGGCTGCCCGGGTGCAGAATGACGTGTGATGCGATTCCCTTCTAGAAACGTGGGCTGCCTGGGTTCAAGGTGATCCCAGAGCAACGTGGAGGAGCTCGCCAGCCAAGATGGCAGGTGAGGTGGTTGACGTTTTGCTTACGGGCCTTAGCTAACCTCCTCTTCCCACCCCCCCACCCCCCAACAAAGGGACAGGTGCATTGACTACAGATTAGGTCATTGGAGACTCTGTAGACCAAATGTGGTGGGTGGCCAAGGGGTTCTCTGAAAACGGTGTCTTTAAAAACCATTCCCCGGGACGCCCGGGTGGCTCAGCGGTTGAGCATCTGCCTTGGGCTTAGGGCATGATCCTGGGGTCCTGGGATCGAGTCCCACATGGGGCTCCCCACAGGGAGCCTGCTTCTCCCTCTGCCTGAGTCTCTGCCTCTCTCTCTGTGTCTCTCATGAATAAATAAATAAAATCTTTAAAAATAATAATAATAAAAACCATCCCCCAATCCCCTGCCTTCTCCCTGGCCTTTGCCTTGCAAGAGAAACTTGGTGTCTCAGTAGTGACTCTCACGGGTCCTACACATGGCTCACTTTGGAGCCCAGTGAGACAGGTTGCTCGACCCCCTGGACATCCAGATGTCCCTTATCTGGAGAATTCTTCCTTGAAGTGGGTCATAGTCACTCACCTTCCCAGTCAAGGCAACTTTGAGACCAATGACAACTCTACAGAGCTTTGGGAGCAGTGTGGCTCTGTACCTGCTTGTCAACAGACTTCATTCTTAGGGCTTCCTAACCGACAAGATCCTGGTCATGTTGGCCTGGGTACCAATGGGTGGCTTCCAGCTGAGGTCCTGGTAGGGCACAGCCATTAACCACCAGCACATTCAAATGCATGGGATGCTACGTTCCTTTCCAGCTGGCCCGCTGTCTGGCCCTCTGAGGCCCTACAGCGAGCTCATATGTGACTTTCAAACTCAGCCGTGCTCCTGATTTTAACCAGCGGTCCTTGACCAGGAGTGACATTGCCCTCGATCCCCAGCCCTGGGGCCATGTGCAATGTCCAGAGACACTTTTGGTTTCATCGCCCGAGGGGAGGGTGCTATTGGCATTTAGTGGGTAGAAGCTGGCGGAGGCTACTAAAGATCTCTCAATGAACAGGACAGCCCCACCCCCTACAAAGTATTATCCAGCCCCAAATGTCAGTAGCGTTGGGCTTGAGAATCTGTGTTTTAAATCTGCTGCAGGGTTGAACCGTGCGCCAACCCCGGTCCCTTGCACCCCCACCCCACCCTCTCCGCATCGCTTTATTTACCAAAGGGGGAAAAAAACTCTGTTATTTTTTCCGAGTGCATTTCCACCTGTATCTTATCAAGAACCACCAAGTTCAGCACACCCTTGATTAGTCACTTCCATTAACAGTGTTGATTTTGGGGTTTGTGTTTATTTTTGAAACGTAGGCTCCTTCTCCCTGCCCTCTTCCTTACCCACCAGTGGTGTGCAGCCAGCTTCCCAGCACGGTCTTGTCCACACTTTCCTGGGCCATCCATAAGTGTCCTTGGCCAACTCCTGAGGATAGTGGCTCCTCCCCCTCCCTTCCTGGGGGTTAGGGGCAGTGGGGGGAAGGTTCTGCAACTCTCAGAGTTTCCCTTAAAGCGACAGTTGCCTCCCCTGCGACTTATTTCCCAGATACGCTTGAAACTCCTTTTCATTAGTGACTCCGTTGACCAACCGACCCGTGACAAAGCTGAGACTTTATTCAAACTAGCTGTCCACATTCCGTGAAACCAAAGACTCGCGGTGGTTTTTGTGCCTTGAGTCAGAGGCAAGGAGGTTTTTACTTTGCAGGGTCCATCCTGTCTCCCTGCACGCCTCCCCTCCTCTCTGCAGGCTGGTCTCTGGGCTATTATTTAAGTGTTTCTGGGTCATAGAGAACCGGTCCCTGTTCCTCCCCACTCGCCCACCCATTGACTCTTGGCACCTAGCACTCCATCCCCAGTTGGAGGGATTTCCAGGCCTATGGGCGAGTACCGAGGAGCTCAGAGATAACTCCATACAGGCTTCGGAGTGGTCCCTCTTTGACCGAGCACTGCCCAATGCCCCTCTCTCCTCTTTCCTGAGCTCCAGGAGCCAGAACCTTCCCGGAGGTGACTTACAGAACCTCTTAGCCCATGGAGACCCTCTCCATTCTGGTGGGTCTCATTGCTAGTCTTGTACAGATATTTGCAAAGAAACACTGACCCAAGGAAGCTTCGAGGCAGGCACCTGGTAGAGAAGGCCCAGAGTACCCTTCCTCCTTCCCCCACCCTCCTTCCTGGGACATTTATTTGAATACCACCACCAGGGAGAGGGCCACTTTGGGGTATTTATTTGTTTAAGCATGGGTGGTTCCTACAGAGGAGGGTGTCGGGTTTCAAGGTTGGAGGACCAATACAAACAGAGAATGGGTGGTCTGGAAAAAGAAGTGGGCAAGGGGCAGGGGGTGAGAGAACCCATTCGCCCTTTCAAGTTTGTAGGTGGAAATGCTGAATGAAGTGTGACCTTCTATGTGACCCAGTTATCTCTAAGACAGAGCAACTTGCCAGGGTGGGGGTGGGTGGGTGGGTGGGGGAGTGTGTGTTCAGACTCTGGGAGACCCTTTCCGTAGATTGTTGAAGAGTATTTGGAAATGGTCAGGCAATTACTTACATTCGCCAGGTCACTGTCAAAAACAAAACAAAATCAAAGACAAGATGAAGGAAAATCCGAAGGGGAGGTGACGTCGCAGCTCTCTGGTCCCCAATATTCTGAAACCCAGCAGCAAGGAGCAATGGCAACCTAGCATGTGGCCTACCGTTCCAAAGTTCTCGACGACAGAATTGGAAGTTTGTAATGGCAGGCTCACCGTTAGACCTCACGGGTGGGATGCTGAAGAACTGGAGGGCTTGCCAGGAGGGAGCACACCAGGGGAGGTTTTGGGGCCATGGCGTTGTCCAGTTAATGTGACTGTTAAATATAGGAGAGGCAGGAAGACAGTAGTGAGTGGCCACCATCTCCATGTCCTACCAGGGGAAAGACCAGGTACCTGGAGCAATGTGGAATGAGGTCAAACGCCAGAAATCCTCTCCTAATCCTGAGAGTGACAGCTCCAGAGAGCCCCTGGCATCACTTGTTTAAGAGTTGGACGGAGAGGACAGCTTTTTACCAAATCAAATCTTAAGGACTGTTTCCTCTGGATAAAAAAAAAAAAAAAAAAAAAAAAAAAAAAAAGACTCTCACTAGAGCTGCACCAATCGGAGACCTTGTTAAAAATTAATGATGTGAGTACTCAGGTGTTTAGGGATGAAGGGTCTGGATGTCTGCAACTTACTCTGACATGCATTTAAAAAGCGAGATGGGTTGATGGATAGATCCGTGCATAGGTACGTGATGAAGCGAAACAGAGCAAAATCTTGACAATCTAAGTGGTGGGTGCGTGGGCCCAACATTTCTATACGTTTGAACATTTTCAAATAAAATATTGGAACAAAATACCAGTCCCTGGGCCACCCATGGTGATTTTTTGCTTCAGTGAGATGGTGATGAGATCTAGGGATTTTTTTAAGCATTGCAGGGGATTCTGATGAAGAGCCAAGTCTGGTCAGGCATCTGTGGGGTAGATTGCTATTCCTCCAATTGCTTGTGCACAGGAATCCCCTCGAGATCCTGTGGAAGCAGAGTCCGATCCAGCAGGTCCGGGGTGGGACCCGAGAGTCTGCATTTCTCACAAGCTCCCAGGTGAGGCTGATGCTGCCGGTGCACAGACCCCACCTTGGGTGGAAGAAAGAAGTGAGAGGACTCTCTGTGCTGCTTCCCATCCTCCACATGGACTTCACGGAGGAATCATCCGGGGAGCCTCAAAATCAATGCATGAGAGTCTCGCCCCCAGAGAGACCCCTCTGGTTTAAGAGATCTAAAAGCTCCTCAGGTGATTCTAAGGTGCAACTGCTGACTTAATGTCATGAGATGAATCCAGGGAATATTCAATTTTAGCAAATGGATTTTTTGCACGGTAAGACACTGAGGACCCTCATCACCAGGTGCACAGAGGCTCATCCCACAGCAATGGAAGACTCCAGATCACCCCCAACCCGGGATTCTTCTTAATTCCCCTCACGATGAGAACTGTTAGTGGCTGGCATTTATTGAGTGTCAGATGCTTTACATGGTTAGCCTCCATCATCCATGTACCACGGTGAGGCAGGCATTATTACTCATTAAATGTGGGGACATTGCGCTTGATTTGAGTTGAGTGGCTGGCCCAAGGTGACCCAGCCAATAAGTCAACGTGTTGGAAAACTATAGCCTGTGGTGCAAATCTGGCCAGCTGCCTGTTTTTATAAATAAAATCTCTCTCTCTCTCTCTCTCTCTCTCTCTAAGATCTGATTTTTAAGCAATCTCTACACCCAACATGGGGCTTGAACTCCCTGCCCGGAGATCAAGAGTCGCACGCTCCACCGACAGAGCCAGTTGGGCGCCCCTATAAATAGTTTTACCGGAACGCAGCCATGCCCGTTCATTTACGTATTGTGTCAGTTTTCATGCTACAGTGACAGAGTTAAGCATTTGCAACAGAGACCCCTCCACCCCCACCCCACCCCGTAGCCCCAGAGCCGAAAATATTTACTATCTGGCCTTTTTACAGTAGAAGTTGGCCGACTCTTGATGGATGGGTGAGTTAGCCAACCGGAGCCAGGGTGCAATCCTTGGCCGTGCTTTCGAGCAAGAGTAGCCCATGGAGGGTGAACCTGAACTCATGATCACTGCAGCTCGGGTTTCTGCTCAGACTTTCCACTTCGGTCCCGTGGCCTGCGTTTCGCTCCAAGGGTTCCTTGCTTCCTCTCAACATATTTTGATGCCAAAATTTCTGATCTGTTTTCTTAAGAGCAGGAGGTCTTGATCCCCAAGCCGGGGCCATCACACAGCTCTCTGCGGACCTGGGGTGAGGGAGGCCAGCTGCTGGCCACCTTCCACTCCCACACTGTGGGGGGCCTGCGTGGAAAAGCTCTGAGCCCCGCTGCTCCTGGGAGGTGGCAGCAGCAAGAGGCTTCCGTCCCATCCCATCAACCGTCCACCGTCCACCGGGAAGCCCTACCCAGAGGTCAGGAGGGAGGAGGGAGGGGAGGAAATGCCAATCAGTCCATCAAAGCCCCACCCTCCTGCGGCTTCTAGCCCTGTGAGGGAGGGGGCCGGAGTACCCTTGGCCCACCCCCAGGGGCCGAGGGCAGGGCAAACAGGGGAAGTGCATTTGGTAATGATTCTAGATTTCCTGTTTGGTTTCTGTCCAGGGGGCTTTGGGATATGCTAACTTGTATTATGTGTGTACACATGCACATTATGTTCCTCTTCTCTCAGGGTTTTTTTTTTTTCTCTTTGCTACTTCTTTCCTCTAGGGCTTGTTTGCATTTTTTTTTCTTTTTATTATTGTTAAATGGTGTGAGGCACTGCAATGGGCCAGTCCCCAGCCTCCTTTGGAGGGAAATTTGTGGAAAAGGAGAGGGGAGAGGTCAGGAGAGGCCAGGATAACCTGCCTGGATTCCTGGGGATTTGGCTTGGGTGCCATATAGATCCTGTGCCCCTTGGGCACACATGGTAGTAAAGAATTCATTTCGGTAAACATTTATTTAGTGCTTCCTGTGTGCATGGGATACGAAGATGCTGCAGACAGCCCAGTTTTGTCTTGTAAGAGGTCAAAGGCAAGGGGGGCTGGAGAGAGAAAGAGAGACAGAAACAGAGACAGACTGACTTTAAAGTAGTATAATAGGGATCCCTGGGTGGCGCTGCGGTTTAGCTCCTGCCTTTGGCCCAGGGCGCGATCCTGGAGACCTGGGATCGAATCCCACGTCAGGCTCCCGGTGCATGGAGCCTGCTTCTCCCTCTGCCTGTGTCTCTGCCTCTCTCTCTTTCTCTGTGTGACTATCATAAATAAGTAAAAATTACAAAAAGAATAAAGTAGTATAATAAATGTAAGTAGCAGAAACAGGCAGGGGCAGAGATTGGGGTTGGGGGCAGGTGGGTATGTCAGGATCGTTTTGCTCAGCTTTCTCTTCCTAGCAGGACTGTGCCCTAGTCTTGAAGATAGTGAGGCACCACCTCTCACCAAACAACCCACAAAGAAGTAATAAGGCCCGGCATCACCAGCCAGCTCCTTGCAGCGAGGCTGTATCCCAGTGTCTCCAAGTAAGGCCGACAGGCTCAGTGGTCACCATTTGCTCCCTGGGATGTCAGCCTCTGCCCCTGCAGGGCTGGGGGGCTGGGGGGCTGGGAGCCTGGGGCTCCTGGGAGGAAGAGCCTGTACTTCCTTGGGGGCACAGAGGTGACCTGCCTCCTTTTCATTAAGTGAGGACTTTGATCCCTCCAACGGGGAGGAAAAGAGAGGGCTCCTTTTCAACACCTTCCAATATCCTCCCCCTTGCTGTGCCTGGCCCCACTGTCACCTCACCTTGAAGGAGACAGGATGTGTTTCCAGCTGGGCCCTTTCTCTTCACGATTTAGACTGGGAGCCAGTGAAGTTTATTATACTGATGTGGCTGATGCCAGGTGGCTCAGGTTGTCCCTGAAAGCAGCAGGTGGAGGGGGTGCGGGCAGAGACATTGCCTCCCAAAACCCCTCCCTGGGCCACAGTACCTGTGTCACTCAGCCACGTTTCTGGGTTTCTGAGCTGGCAGGGAGAGGGGATCATGACCTCATTGTCATCTCCCTTCCTTCCCTTCTGTCCCTTTTCACCTGTTGTCTACATGCTAAATGGTAAAAAATAAAAAGAAAATAAAAAATAAATTTAAAAAAAAATCCCGGGCAGGATGTTATGATACGTGAGTGTTTTCGATTGTGTGGGAACTCGCCACCTGAAGTCGTTTCAGAGCTGGAGAAGCCTGAGCCTGAGCTGGTCCGGGAACCCTGAGCCTAGGGAGGGCAGGAAAATACAGAGAAGAGCAACTGGGAATGCCCATCCCATCCCATAGGGCTGGAGCGCACTGGGAGCCTTTGCAAACCAGCCCCCACAGCACATCCGTAGACAACTAGCTCTGGGGTCTCCTGGGGATGCGCAGTGGGGCCAGTGTGGCTGTGCTCTGCTTCCGTTTCCCACTAGAAAGAGCTCAGCAAAACTGGTGCAAGAATCTTCTAGAAGTTCAGGGGTTTCCCCGGAAATGAGAGGATCACAGAACCACGCGGATTTCCTGGTGCTTTCCCATCTGTGAACTCAGACTCTCTGAATGTGCCTTCCACACAGAGTCCCAGTCCCTAACCCTAACCCTAACCTTGTAGAGCGGAACGTCACATTTGGTCGTTTTGCCAAGTGAGGATTCATTTTTTTTTTATTTTATTTATTTATTCATGAGAGACACACATAGAGAGAGGCAGAGACACAGGCAGAGGGAGAAGCAGGCTCCATGCAGGGAGCCCGACGTGGGACTCGATCCCGGGTCTCCAGGATCAGGCCCTGGGCTGAAGGCGGTGCTAAAGCACAGGGTAACCCGGGCCGCCCCCCCCAAATGAGGATTCTTGCTGAAATGTGAATAATTACCTCCCAATTTACCTCTTTGGAAACTTCATATGTACACACACGTGCGTATATATGTGCACATTTATATATATACACACACCTTTTGTGTACATCTATGATGTATAAAGAATTTTACAGAGGAGTGAAGCCCTCTATATACAGTAATAACTAGACCCCCAAGAAGCACAGGCTGTGCCAGGAAGGGTGACTAACTTGTCCCAACTTGCTGGGGAATGCCCCTATTTTAAAACTGGAAGTCCGGGGCACCTGGGTGACTCAGTGGGTTAAGCATCTGCCTTCGGCTCAGGTCATGATCCCAGGGTGCTGAGATAGAGCCCCACGTTGGGCTCCCTGCTCCGCGGGGAGTCTGCTTCTCCCTCTCCCTCTGCCTGCCGCTCTCCCTGCTTATGCTTGCTCTCTCTCTCTCTCTCTCTCTGTCAAGTAAATAAGTAAAATATTTAATAAATAGCTAAATAAAACTGGCAGTCTTACATCCTGAGATGATGCTGCACGTTAGATGGGTTTGTACGGAGGAGGAACCTGAGACAGACACGTGGAGCTGACCTTTGCCCAAGGCCACATGCAAAATCGGGCTGAGGCCAGGCTTACACTTAAGCCTAATTCTACAATGAGTATGTTTTTTTTTTTATAGGGACACCTCAGGCCTTGCAACTATAAACAGGGAAACTCTGTTGAAGATCCAGAATGAAGGGCAGTGGCTCTGGGGGTTGGAAATTTGGAAATGATGAGCTTTCAAAAGGGAGAGCAAAGCCAGGAAGAGGAGGAGGAGGAGGATCGAGAGGGTCAAGGATCTCCAGCCTGGGGGTGTGAGGAGGATCAAGGACTTGTCTGGGGTCCAGTTAACCTTCTGGATGGAAGGCCGCCCTCATGGACGCCCTCTTGTCCAGCCCCTGAGCCCACTAAGGTGGCAGCAGAGGAGGCCGGATTGGAGAAGGGAGAATTTGCTGAGAGCATCTTCCTCCCTCTCCTCTTCCACCCCCAGTCCCCTCCCAGCCCTTCCCCTTCTGCTCCCCGAGGGGCTTCCAAAACAGGTTCTCCTTGCCTGTTGGCCGGCTCAAGGAGGGGCATGAGGAGGGGGGGCGGTGGGGAGGCAGAGCAGAGGGATGGAGAGCTAATTACTGTTTTTTCTTTTCAGTCCCTGTAGCTCTGCCAAACGAGGATCCCCATTCTGGAGGGACCCTAATCCTCTGCTGGTGCCTGGAGGTGTCCCAGGCAGCTTTCCATCTCGCTCATTATCATGGGCCCGCTTCCAGAACACGTCCACTCCTGGTTTCTACGACTCCGCCTTGCACACCTGTACCTCCCGTCCAGGGGAAGGACGGCTGGCTCTCGGGGGCTCAGCCAGAGGGGAGCTGACCGGAGACCAGGCCAGGCCGTCCCACCTACACGCCAGTAAGAGCAGGGGACCCCGTGGGAGTTTCCTTGTTTGAACAGATTGGGATGGAAGAGGCCTGGGGTGTGAACCTCCTGGAGAACAGAGGTCCCCAGGATAAGCAATAGTTCTAGAGAATTCGAATGCCAGCAGGAGTCGGCCTGGGGAGAATTTCCTGGGGCTGCTGCATCCCCGTTCTGGGGGAAAAAGCATAGCTCTTGCCCTGCAGCTGGGTACGGTTCCCCGGCACCCCCTGTCCCAGCCCATCTGCCCCCATCCCGTTCCCATTGAAATAATCACAGGGTAGGCCCGGCCTGGCAGCGTCGTCATGACAACTGCTCTAATTTCTTTTAATCCCAGTGTTCCTTCCTAAAGGGACCTCCTCCAGCCCCCGCTCCCCCCTGCAACGTGTTTTAATTGTAATAACTCCTGGGTTTTCGGGAGGTAATGACCGTGTGTGGGGAGCCGCGTTGGCCTGGCTCCATCCCTAGAGCTGCCCGCCCAGCGGCGCCAGGCAGCCCTCCGCCGCCCAGCGGGGGTCCTGGAGGAGCCCAGGGCAGGCTGGGCAGGGTCTGCCAAGGGGGGCTGCGGCCTCGGCGCTAATGAACACAGGCCGGGGGTCGGGGAGCCTCGGCCCTGCGGGGTTGTGTCCCAAGGACATTTTATGGCCCGCCGCCCCTCATCCCCCCCTGCATGCTCTCCCCCACCCCTGCACACACCTTGCAGGGGATCCACGGGCCATTACTCTGCTCCAGGCCCCAGCCACGGTGCTGCTGCTGTTGCTGCTGCTGCTGCGGGGATGAACTCAAATCACCCCAAGGAGGGGGAGGCTTGTTAGGAAGGCATTTCCAAGTCTCGGGGAGGCCCAGGATCCTGCATTTCTCACCATGTCCCCAAGGCCTTGCATTTCTCACCACCTCCCTGGGGTGGGGGAGGGGGGTAGGAGGGGGCACGCCCAGGCTGCCTCGCCTCAGACCCCGGTTGCAATAGGAAGCATCTGGAGCGACCCTGTCCAACAGATGGAGATGGAGATGCCCCGTATTTACACTATATTGACCTGGCGTTCACCCGCATGAGCCCGTTGAGCAGTCGCGCAGTGGCCAGCTCCACGGAAGAAGGCAACCGTCCAGTGGATCGCACGTGTGCATCCGTTTGGATGTAAATAGCCGCACGGAGGCCGGTGGTTACCCTTTGGGAGAGCCCAGAAGTTCTAATGCTCAGCGCAGGTACGACCTCGCTTCGGCTGTCTCTGCAAAGGCCACCACCGGATGCAGCCACCTGGCCAGCGTGCAGCCTGCGACCGCCGCCCGGGCCCTCGCGGCCCCCCTCCCCTGCACCGAGGACACCCCGCTGCAGGCCACGCTCCCCTCCAGTCTCGCTGAGAAGGGACCGCAGAGAAGCGGGCGGAAGGTCTGATGGCCTGGCTTGGAAGCCAGACCTGAAGTCTGATCAAAGCCTGCAGGGCCCTGCCGCTTGCCCGCTCTTCTGGGAAGTGGGCTATTTCCAAAGCCGCGCTGAGGCGCCCCGGCCACCGGCCACCGTGGGCCCTCGGACTCTGCTTGTGACGCTCTTTCACTGCTAATAACCTAAGGGACAGTTGTGGGGTTGAGGCAGTAATGCGGCAGGAGCACTTGGCCCACTTCGGCTTCCACCAGAGCCTTCCCATTCGCACGCTGAAATATTAGATGTTCAGTTGGGAGTCCAAGAGCAAAATATTTCTGAAATTGTGTGTGTGTGTTTTTCTTCTAATTTAATGTGCCAGACAAGCCTCCCTGTAATTAAAACCAGAAACAAGGACCAGACTTAGACAGAGATTTGAAGGCTGTAAAATTCTAGGACAGGTTTATGTAAAGCAATTAAAAAGGGAGTTAAAAATTGTTAAAAAATTAAACACTAATTACTTTTTTTTCTCCTCTCATTTCTGCTGAGCTGTGTTGGCCGTGGAGCTCGAAGAACGATATAAAAAGGAGAAAGTTTTGCCTCGTTGCTGTAAATCATGTTCAACAAATGCTTCTCTGCATTTTGCAGCCGAACCCATCTGCTGTCAATTAGCCTAAATCATGCCTTTTCAATTAAACGGGCTTAGGGAAGTCTGGTAGCGAAACGGGTGTGTGTGCATGCGTGCATGTGTGTATGTGTGTGTGCACGTGTGTGTGAGTGTGTGTGGAGGGGGCTGGGGCGGTGGTTGCGGAGGGTGGGAGAAAGGTGAAGTCTGTGAGGTGGAAATATCCTTTAAAAGGTGTGATCCTATTTTAGCGTTTTCCATATAAAGTGGGGTATTATTTGCTGTGCTGCGGGGAGCAGTGAAGGCTGGAAACTCCGTGAAGGAGGTGAGCCTTGAGCACCGGGAGTAGATGAATTCTGGTGAGCTCTAGGGCAAGCGGCCGAGCTGCTGGTGCTCCCTGGTCCCCATGGGGCAGGGGACTTGGGGCCACTGTGTTAGGGGTGCCTAAGAGGGGCAGAAGCAACAGCTGCAAGCAGAGGGCCTTGCAGCTCAGAGACAGAGGGTCCTTGGAGGGACAGCCCTAAAGGGACACTTTAGGGCTACTAAAGTGGAGGAGCCGGTGGCCTGCAGAAACACACTGGGGCACACACCAGTGAGCAAGGAGGGAGGGGAAGGGGCCATTGTTTTACAAAATAAAGTGGGCTTCCCATCCCAGTAGATGGTCTGGACTCAGTCCTGGAAGGCCCCGTCTCTAGGGCCTTCATGGGGGTCGCTACCCCACTCTGTTCCTTCTGGAGTCCCCAGGCCACGTGGCTCTGTGTCCAGTGTCCTGGGGTGGGGGAGGTCAAGTTGGGTTGTGGCTCCCCCAGAGTTTAGGAGCAGCTGGGCCGGAGTGTGTGTGTCTTGGCACGTGGGACCCCTCGGTGTGCTCATGTACCCCCTCCCCACCCCCGCTCCAGGTTGCCAGCCCGTGATGGTCCCAAACCCTCCCAGCCCCTGGCTCCTTCCCAGCTCCAGAGCGGTCACGTGAGGCTGTACCTGAGACGAGGTGACCGACATTCGGGTGGTAGTTTGTGGCACTTGCCTTCGAATTCCTGTGGCCTCGTCTCCCTTGATGAAGAAATACATTTGCCTTGACTCAACGTGGATGGGGAAATTTGCATTCTCTCCTCCCATCCGCCGAGGGAGGGAGGGAGGGGGTGCGGGAGGTGAAGTGTGTGGTCTGCTGATGATGAGTGTTTATTTTTAGTTACCCAGCCTCCTCCTCCGGGCTGGTCTCAGCCCCCACCGAGGGACCGCCCCGAGCCATCAGCAACCTGCCCAGGGAAACCTGCGACTCATTCAGGGTTTAGAGGGGGGATTTGGTAAAGGCAGGTCTGGTGATGGGAGCTGGGTCTTTGAGACTCAGGTTGGTGTAGACATTGACAGTAGTACGGGGCGCTTACAGGGTTCAAGCACCGGCCTAAACGTTTTACCCCAAATCCCTCATTTCTTCCCCACAGTCAGGCTCCGGGGATAGACCGCCCACAGCTCTGTTTTTCGTTTAAGAGGACGCTACGCCACAGAGAAGTTAAGACATTGGCCCAAAGCCACGCAGCTTCTAAGTGCAGAGCCGGGGTTCGACCGCCCCCTGCGCGCTCCTGGCCCTGACGCTCCGCGGCCTCTTAGAATCAGGGTGCAGGGTGGCCTCTGAGACTTTCCACGAAGTCTGCTGCTGTGCTCCCCCCCCCAGGAGGGGGCGGGTGGCAGTGACCGGAGGTGGTCTTGGGGATGATGGATGGAGTTCTGACTTTGGAGTTAGGAACACCTAGATTGGCATCCTAGCTGGGCCACCTGCTGCTCCTGTAACCGCCACCAAATCACTTATTGCCTTGGCCCGCCCGTGAAATGGGGCACAGCCTGACCTCCCTGGAACGGTGAGGTTTCAGCAGCGTTGAGTGTGCCCGGCATGGAGAAGACACTCCATAAACAGTGGGCTCTTTGCCTTCCTTCCTGGTGGCCTGATTCCATGAAGCTTGACCTGGTTTCTTTCTGGCTCTTGGCCTGTGATTTCCTGTAGGATACGGTTTCAGGTCTCTTTCCAAGTGATTCACTCTAAACAAGCCCCGGGTGGGACACCGTCCATGGAGCAGCAGCCCCACACCCCTCCACTGGTAATCTGACCACGGAGAGCTTTCCTTTCCCCAGGAAAGGCCACCTCCAGACCCCAGGGGCTCTGCCCTTTGTGGCAGCTGGAAGGAAAAGGTGAGGCCACGTCACCCTCTGTTCTCTGTCCACAGCTTCTCCGGGCTGCCTGGCATCCCACTGGCTGGGCCGAGGAGGGAAGGGCCGCCTGGCCTCGCTCCAGAGCAGCCCAGCAGGCCCAGCCATGCAGGCTGCCCTCGTCCTGAGCCCCTTTAATCCGATAGCTGAGTGCAGTGATCCGTGCCTAGGGCTTCCAGGAGCCTCCCTGAGCCAGGCACCAGTGTTCCCAGCCACCTCCGAGGGTGGCGGAGAGGTTGCTGCCTGGCTCCACGGAGCTGGCAGGATGTGGGAGAAAGAACCAGGGGCCAGAGGCTTCACTTGGAGGCACAGAGGTGCCTGGTCCCCCGGGAGGGCCTCTCTGGGTCACGGGAAGGAGGGCGGGAGCTGACGGTGGGAGGACGGATGAGCCTGGGGTGCCCACTCTGCAGGTGCTGTGCTGCTTCCTTCCATGTCACGGGCTCACCATCATCATCCTCCCCCCAAGCGTGGCACATGACGTTCCCGGGGTGGAGCCGGAAGGCCTGCATCGTTGAGCTTTGCCCCAGCTCTTGGGCGCCCACTTCCTGTCCTCCTCTTCCCTGATGTCAGGACAATTTGAAAGGCGACCTCTTGAGCAGGGGCGCTGGTGTCGCAAGAACCAGGTTGTGACCTCAGTGCTGTCACTTGGGCTGGTTGACCTTAGGCGAGTTTCCTGGCCTCTATGAGCCTCCGTTAACGGAGGACAGGTCACGCTTTTCAGCATGGCTCAGATGCTCTGCAATCGTGCCTCCAAAGGCCCCAGCACAGCGCCTGGCACAGCACGAGCAGGGTTCTACGTCCTCTCTCCTCCCCCAAAGTCGCCGTGTACTTTGCACACCCAGGTGCTCCCCAGCCGTGTGGTTATGTCCGACCTTCCTCCTGTCAAAGCCTGGTGGCCAAGCTGCGTCTGCCTCTCCTTTGGGAGGAGCCAGGCGGGGCCAACGTGCTCCTGGGCCTGTAGTCAGTCACAGGATGGGGTTGAAACCAAACTCAGAGCTGCTTGTCCCACACTCCTGGTGGCCAGCTGGGAGGCGGCCCTCTTTGCTGTGTGCAGACACGGTCTCTGGGCACGGCCAGGCCTCACCGTGACTATAGGGAGAGGCTCGGCGTCTGGAATAACACCACCGGCCTTGAGGTTTATGCAGCGTCTCCTCATCTGGGAAGGTAGCCAAGCCAAATCGGCATCCCGCTCTCCAGGGGCCTGGAGAGCCAAACTGGTGGTTTCTCCGCGGGTCCCATGCCCTCGCTCCCTGGAGGCACCAGTCCCGAGGAGCCCATTGCTGAGGTTCTTCCTTCCAGCCAGCACACCGCCGTCAGGACAGCTGTCATCAGAGCCCTCCCTGCTGCCTCAGCTTCCTGGTTCTAGGGAAACCCTGATGCTATAACCCTGGGGAAAGGGCAGACCGGCTACCGGGCAGGGGCGGGGTCCCTGGAGACCCTGGTAATAATCCCAAGAGACCACACCTACTGGCATGGGCTTGAGTGTCTGCCCACTTGGGCTGGCCCACGCAGAGCCAGCAGAGAGGCCTGATAGGAAACAGAATTTGATCCGGGTGTTGAGATTCCACTCCAGCATCACCTCCTCCAGGGAGCCTTCCCTGGGCTACATGTGCTTAAATTTTTCCCCCCTGGGTTATATAGTTGGCCCTATGCTTCCCCCATCATACGAACCCATTTGAATTGGAATTGTTCCCTGGTCCATTTCACCCCCTAGGTCGTGAGCTCCTTGAAGGCACAGACTGTATCCTAGGTGCCCACCAGTCCTTGGCTGTCAGGGAGAGCTAATAAAACGCCTGCTGAATGGACTCATGGGAGGGGGAGCGAGGAGGTCATCACATCACAGTGGACATGACAAGGGTTTTAAAGATGAGCCGAGTACCCCAAATGGGCTCAAGGGCTCACCTCCTTGCAGGCGGTCTTGGGTTTGGTCACATGGGTCTCAGGCGTCTGGGAGACTTACCTGTGTGGGCATCGTGAAGTGGGCAGAGGGCACAGCAGTCACGAGAAGCTGCTAGCTGCCCTGACACGAGGAGCTGACGAAGGGCTGGATGCCACATGGCAGGACAAACACCCTGTTTTCTTTCTTTTCTTTTCTTTTCTTTTCTTTTCTTTTCTTTTCTTTTCTTTTCTTTTCTTTTCTTTTCTTTTTTTCTTTTCTTTTCTTTTCAAGATTTATTTATTAATGAGAGACACACACAGAGAGGGAGAGACACAGGTAGAGGGAGAAGCAAGCTCCCTGCGGGATCACGACCTGAACCTAAGGCAGATGCTTAACCACTGAGCCACCCGGGTGCCCGACACCCTGTTTCTAAAGTGGGGAGAGAATGGGGCTTCGTCTGGCCCAAAAGCCACTCTGCCCACTAGCTCAGGAGCCCGGCAAGGCCGTGGCGGGGAGGAGTGAAGGCTGGGTGCTGTGGTCTCACCTTCCAGCACAGCTAGCATGAGTCAGGCTCCTGGGCTCCTTTAAAGGGGAAAAATGAGAAGCATAGTTCAAGTTACCAGGTCTTAGACACACAAACACTATTTTGGAGTCAAGCGCTTGGGTAATTTGAGGCCCTCTGCCAGCAGGCCTGGGTCTCTGGGGTTTTTTGTAGCCCGGAGTGGAGGATTTGAGCTGGTGACTCTCTTGGGAGGCTCAGACCGCAGCGTGGGAGAGCCACCGGCAGCCGTCACAGAAGGGCTGTCCTTGGGTCGGAGGCCCTGGGCTAGTGCAGGCCTTGCCCCTGCATCACTGCGTGGTTTTGGGGGTAGTCCCCTAACCACCAGAGTACTCGGAGTACTCGGCCTCACGGAGGTTCCATGCTCTGCGTGACAGTTACATCAGATGATACGTGCTCACACGTATCTTCCAAAAAAACCACTCTAAAAATATCAGGTGCCATTGTTAATGGTTTCGAGAGGCAGTTTGCAGGGCTCATGTGAGCCCAGCCCTGATCCCCACCTGCACCCCATCCCCAACCCTCAATCTCCTTTAGCTGGGCTCTCTGGAACTTTCTCGAAATCAAGAAGTGGGTTTTGCCTTATTTGTTTTGGCTTCTGACAGAGACGAAAGCCTCATGAGAGGCGGAGAGCCTCCTGACAGCCAGGCCAATGCCCGGGATGCCAGGCCTGGATACCACCTCCGGGAAATCGGGGCTCTTGTGACTGGGGGCGCCACATGTGATCTCTCTGCGGAAAGTAGGTGGACGTGAGTTTGGCAAGCTTGCTGCGCCATCAACCCTTTGGCTCCTCCTGGAAAAGGCCTGGCCCGTGCCCCTAGGGAAGCAATGGTCCCTTTGAGCTAAGCCAAATCTGTGTTGAAACTGTTCCTGGGTCGTCCTGCCCTGTTCCTGCCCAGTTGTCGTGAAACACCACTTAAGCCAATGGTACTATCTCCCCAGGGCGTCTGACTTAGCCCAAGCCCTTCGTTTTAGAGTATTGGCAACTATTTATGAAGAAATAGCATTTTATACATTCAACTTGAGTGGACCCTACAAGCCAACATAGAGAAGTTGATGAGTAAATTGGTGCAAAATGTGCAAAGAACAATAAGCTTACGCTTCATCTCAAGGATGGAAAACCATGAATTTAGACACAAAATGTAGTGTAGCAGAGGGATTACAAGGCGAGACTCAAATCCACAGATGTTTTCGGATCTCAGCAGCCCCTAAGCTGCTTATTTTTGGAGGCCCCACCCCTCATCTTATCGAAAGTCCTAACATATCCCTACACCCCGCATTAAACATAGTTTTATGGTGGGGGAGAAGAATGGGACAACATTTATTTATTTATTTATTTATTTATTTATTTATTTATTTATTTATTTATTTTTGAGATTTCAGAATAAAGGTCTATTCTCGTGATTTAAACTTGATTATGTTCATTAATAACTATTTGAGAATTGAGTTAAATTACCATTGGCCAGTTAGCAAGGTTATTTTAAAGATACTTAGCTAAACATTTGGTGAAAATAGGTTTTGTAGTCCTCTATATTATGGAGCCAATATTTTTTGCTCTGTTTGTAGGGTCTGAATGTTTTGTCATGGGCGCATGAAAAGCCTGTGGGCTTAAGTCCCTGTGCCTGTATCTCCCAGAAAAAGGAAAGTCTTGCTGAAGTCGAAGGCCTGAGTTTGATTCCTGGCTTTGTAGAAATGAAGTGTTACTCACTCCGTGATCCGTCTCAGCCTCCCTGACTCCATCTGTAAATGGGACTGATTTTCTCCTGTCGTGAGGATTAACAGAATAAGTGAAAGCACACAGCCCAGTGTCTGACTCCTACATAGAAAGCTCTTCAGTTAAATATGTCAGCATTAAAAACCCTATGTTAATAAAAGAGGGGGGAGGGCACCTGGCTGGCTGGCTCAGTCAGAAGAGCATTCTACTCTTGACCTCAGGCTTGTGAGCATGGGTATGGAGATGGGCGTAGAGATGACTTAAATAAATTTTAAAAAGAACAAACCTATAAACAAAAGGCATATGGTTCGAAAAAGAATAATTTGGACAATTTCCTCCCATTTTCTAGTAAGATCCTGATTTTTTATTTATTTTTTCTCTTTTTTAAATTGGAGTTCAATTTGCCAACATATAGCATAACACCCAGTGCTCATCCCATCAAGTGCCCCCCTCAGTGCCCATCACCCAGTCACCCCCACCCACCTCTCTTTCCACCACCCCTTGTTCGTTTCCCAGAGTTAGGAGTCTCTCATGTTCTGTCTCCCTTTCTGATATTTCCCACTCATTTTTTTTCTCCTTTCCCCTTTATTCCCTTTCACTAAAAATATATATTTTTTAATCTGCGTGTGTGTGTCTACACACACACACACACACACACTGTAATTATCAGATTTCATTCATTAAGAATTCAGAATAAATTTCACCATGTTTTAGGTTCGCTTCTAGATTTTCTATGATAAACAGTGTAGCCCAGGGAGTTAATGACAGAAATAGTATTTGGTGGAGAGAGGGAGGGTTTGGGTCTACTTGAGGGAACAAGCTTCTCAAGCCCTTAGAAACATCTACTTGGAAACAATTAGTGTGTTAATTAGGGAGGATTCTTATCAGATCTCAAGGAACGTCTCCTTGGCCACACCCTCTCAGGTGAGGTATGAGGTACTTCGCCGTTGGAAGTCATACAAGCATCCGTCTTCGGCAGCTTTTGGTACCCGGGGGTTTTCATTAATTCAGATCAGCCTTCCTCCCTGAGTTTGACCTTGGGAGCCGTGTGGAGGTGGACCTTCACTGGCCGTGTCATAAGAGTCCCCAGGAGGCCTTCCCTAAACACATGATGAACACGCACGTGACATGAGTCACACCTGAAAGACTCCAGGTAGTTTACTCAACATGATATTTGGCAGGCACATTTCTTGTCTTTCTAATTGGAAGGGCAGAAAGGAGGGCTGATGGATGGGAGGCTGTAAGGTGGAAAACATGTGGGCATTTCGGAGGAGGTACTAACGGCTACGTGGCACCATTTCGATCGGGTCGGTTTCTGTGGCAAGGCCGTGTGCCTTGGTTGTCTCAGTGTATTCTTGATGGTGTGGGATTCAGGACCGAAATTCCACTGGGATTCTGTTAATAATATACCGTGTGGCTTCAGATAAGAAACTATGACCATGGATTGGTTAGAGTTTATAGCATACTGAATTCAATAGGGATGATATATTGGGGTAAATTAGATGCTCTCAAAAGCAAGCTCGAGACGAATGAGGTTGCAGTTGACTTTATCATCTGGTTAGAAGAGTAGAATGTGAGCTGGATAACAGTTCCGTTCAGCAGATCCCCAGATAGTTAAACAACCATACCCATAAAGTATCAAAGGCTCGTTTCAAACATAGTTGTGCTTTAGGCTTCCGTTGGCCTCTGAACTTGTATCAGTGACCTGAACAAAGATCAAGAAATTCTAAAGATGACCGTAGGCTAGAAGCGAAGCCCAGATGATGGATGCAAGCATTAGCATCCCTGATAATCTCCGTAGACCCCAATGCTCAGCCAAACCCAACAAGATGGAAGACTTTCAACTACTGCTGTTCGATTTCATGTGGTTTCAAATTCAGAAGCACAAGAAGTAGATTAGAGAGCCCTCCGTTGGCAGCAGTTCACATGAAAGAGATCTGGGGGTTTTAGTTGACCACAAGCCTAATATGATCCAACAGTGTGACTATTGCTAAAAAATGCTGAAATCTTTGGTAGGCAGCTTTAATGGACATATGGTGTCCAGATCCAGAGAGGTGATGCTACAGGGTCTCCTGGACTGGGCCAGGCCACGTCCAGAGGAGTATGTTTAATCCCGGGCATCACATGTGAAGAGAGACAGTGACTGTTGGAGGCACGCAGCGGAGTTATAGCTGAAGATATGAAAGTGGATTAACCGATACGGGAGAGAGCCCTAGATGCTCTCCGTCCCCATGTTCTCTTCTGGGTCACGCTGAAAGTCAACATTTACTGGCCACCCTCCTCCTGCCGTAGTTAATTTGGGCCTATAGTCAGCTCGTTTCTGGATTATAGAATATGGAATATGGTGAGCTGCGATGCAGTCCTTTGGCACCACTCCGTGGAACGATGCTACTTCTGTGCCCGCTCTTTCCCTTACTGGTCCTAAGAGTGTGATGAAACAAGATCAAAGGAGCTGGGCGCCCCAAATCCGCTGAAATCCCACGTGGAAGGCTCCCTCTCAAACACACCCGTTTGGTCTGTGACAAGAATGAAACATAAACGTTTCCAGGGTTAAGCCGCTGAGATCCGGGGAGTGTTTTGTTACAGCAGCTCGCACGAGTTGCCCTGATTACGCTACTACAGCTGTGGGAAAGAAAACCCAAGGGAGACGTGATGGCTTTGTACTGACAATGTGGGTAGCGGCGTAATCTCTTTGGATACTGCCTTGTTCTCCCAACTACAGGGCGCTTAAAAACATGAGAAGGTGATTTTATCCTCCTGGAAATATTCCTGGGAAATGGCCCGTGTGTGACCCTCCCTCCCCATGACAGATTCTTTCTAATCCTATTCCCCCCACATGCCAGTTATGTGGCCTCCAGCAATCTGTGCCTCCGTTTCTTAATCCATAAAATGGGCACAACACAGTGCCATCTCACTGGGGTTGTCAAGAAGGTTGAGTGTGTTGTTTGAAATGGTAGCTACTGTGATCTCTCAAAGTATGTGATCCTATAAAAGGCCTCAAAACACAGGTCAGACTTGGAGATTTTTAAAGCAAAAGAAGGAAGCAGAATTACAGATGCTTTAGCTCGGGCAAGTCGTCCGAAGGAGCTCCAGTTTGAAACTCTCTCTGCAGGGACCCGTAGGTCATGATCCCTGGGTTCTGGGATCGAGTCCCACGTCGGGCTCCCTGCATGGAGACTGCTTCTCCCTCTACCTATGTCTCTGCCTGTCTCTCTCTGTGTCTAAATAAACAAAATCTTAAAAAAAAATAAAAATAAAGGTTGACTGTGTTAATCCTACTACACTCAATAGTCTCTACCTGTGTTTTGTTTTTGTTTTTTTGTTTTTTTTGTTTTTTTTTAAAAAACGTTTTTTCAGGGGCTGTCCTCAAGAAACTCCTCACTCAGGTCTTTAGAAAGTTAGGCAGAGACAGGTTTCAGTTTTTTTCCATGGGTGATGGAGTGAAGGCCTGGCTGGTCCTTCAGTGCCCTGGATAGGGGAGAGAGGTGACTGCAGGGGTTCCTGCAGGAGAGGGGTGGTGGTGGGGAACCAGGGCCTGGATGCTCAAGCTCAGTGGGGGGAGTCCCTGTTCCGGGGAAGGAGGGAGGCCCCGCCAGTAGGGGAAGCAGCATCTGACAGCATCAGCCACCCCTGAACCCAGTGCTGTGCCCCTGAATGATGGAGGCCACTATTTGGAACACAGGGGCCCCCTCCTCCCCTCTGTTCCAGGAGCCACATGAGCCCTGGGGTTTGGAGAGAATGTCTGTGTGAAGGCTGCTAGCAGCCAAGGGTGGGGATTATCCACCTCTGGGATGGATCAGTGTGCAAGAGCCTCATGCCACCCCTGCCCTTGGCCCCCATGACCCTGCCTTATAATTGCTGCGTGTCCTTGGAAAAACCACCTCACCTCTGTAAGATGGGGCTCACAGTACTGCTCTGTCATCTGCAAGAGGAGGTGAAGTTGAGTAAGACCGTGGATACGGAAGACTTGCAAACTCACTCGTCAGTGACAGAGGGCTCCTCCCCAGGCAGGTGTCTGTCCTCCTGTTCCAGCTGCAAGGAGCTTCCTAACCTCCTCTGGGGACTCGAGATGTTTTCCCAGGCGATTTTGTGCACCCGGGAACTGGCAGTGAGCAGAGGCCACGGATGCAGGCGACGCTGGGGTCGGGCAGGAGCGCTGGGGGAACCAGCCATCCTCCGGGCTGTCTCTTCTTGGGGGATATTTCCAGGGCAGGAGCCCTTACGGAGGCTGCTGCCTTGGGACCGGGTCCCAGCCCTGTTTTGCCAACACCGCGCTGCACTGCACCTCTTGGGCCTTCTCAGCCCTCACCCATGCACCTCTCAACCTGCAGGGTGGGAGGGCGGTGGTGGTGGTGGTGGTGGTGGGCGGGAGGGGCTGCTGTGAGGAGGGGGAGAGCCCAGGCGCCTGAGCATCTCACGTCATAATTCAGGACTGCCTACAGCCCAGGGAGCTGTTCCGCGCTCTGCAGAGGCAGATAATGAAGCATTCTTCCAAAATCAGAGAATGCGCCTTTTCTTGCCTCCCCCCCGCACCTTGCTCAATAAAATAATTAAACAGGGATTTCTGGAGGCCTGACACCTCACTGCCCTCCTGGTTTCTGGCAGTTTCCGCGCGGAGGGAGGGGAGAGGGCCGAGCTTCAGTGGGAAGGGGCCTGCTGGTGACAAAGAAAGCAGGCCTACCAGAAGGGTGTGGGGTGTCAGAGCGCGCAGGGGAGGGGCCCGCCGATTTCTCACCACCCCAGATGACATATGACTTAGCATGTCCCCAGGTCTCCAGGGTTGCAGCCTGCTGTGTACTTTCAACATGTGTTTGGTATTATCAGTGTTTTTATAATAATAACTGTGGTCTTGAAAGGGACTAAAATTAATTAAAATGCAGCACTCTGCCACATTCTGCATTATTATCATAGGAAAGCTTGCCTGGAAAGGACCTCCCTTGGGCGGGGGGGCGGGGGGCGGTCATCCCGCCCAATCCTCTCCCTCCGGCCGGGTCTGCACCCCACTTGGCCCTACCGGCCAGCCTGGAAGACCGCCAGTGCGGGAGAGACTGCCATCTTAAAGGTTAGGCTCTCTCTTTGAAGGAAATCTTTTCTTGGTATTTTAACTACAGTAAAAAGACAGCGCAAGCGTTCAGACCTGGTGCTTTGCAATCGCAGGATTAGACGGCAGGATGCCCGCTGGTTGTGTTCATCAACCGCTGCGGCCAGCTCTCCGCCGAAGGCACCTGCCTGAGATGGTCCTGTGGTTCCCAGGTGCCCACTGGGATCACTGCATAGAAGGAAATAGTTGAGGAAGAAAATTCAGGAAATCTGGGGGTGGGCTCCCCACCGACCCAGGCTGGGGATTTGCTTTTTTTTTTTTCTTAAGATTTTATTTATTTGTTCATGAGATACAGAGAGAGAGAGAGAGGCAGAGACACAGGCAGAGGGAGAAGCAGGCTCCATGCAGGGAGCCCGATGCGGAACTCGATCCCGGGTCTCCAGGATCATGCCCTGGGCCAAAAGCAGATACTCAACCGCTGAGCCACCCAGGCGCCCCTTTCTAACGCGTTCCCCGGTAAAGGTGGAACTGCTGGGCTGGGAAGCACAGCTGGACAAGCCCTGCTCCCAGGCGGACTTCCTCCCAGACCCCGGCACTACCGACCTGGGGGGCCACCGTCCTGGGTAGCGGAGGCTGGCCTGCGCTCTGCAGGATGTTTGGCCTCGACCCATCAGATGCCGCTAGCACTCCCCCTCACTCGTAGGAACCAGCCATGTCCCCAGACGTGGCCAAATGTTCCCAGGGGCACAAAATCACCTCTCTTTGGAGATTCCCACCGATTTCAGGGAAAGGCTCTCTGCCAAGACCCAGGGGTCCCGGAGGAGGGAGGCACTGTTCGTTGTTCCAGAAAATCCTGCCCCGCGACCCCACCTCCAGGGAAGCAGCTCTAATCCAGGGAGAAGTGACATGCGAGTGTGTCACCGTCACTCATGAGGAGGGGAACGGATGAGTGGCTATGAATAACATCCTGAGGTCTGCGAGTGATTCACTTTCGAAAACAAATTAGAGCAGGTACTGACATAGCAACACGGCTTGCAGCCTCTCGAATTCCAGCATGGTTTTCCAAGTGGCCACAGTTGGCCACTGCTCCAGGCCTGTCTCACTCAGGGCGCAGCCCAGATGGCGGGGGCAGCTTTGGGTAACATGCCCCGAGTAGTGTTGCAATGACAAGTTACTGCCATGTTCCACGGTTTCATCACATTTGGGTTTGTCCAGGGGACCACGCTGCACCCAGGGCAGGGCGGCCAGCACCCAGTGCTACAGAGAAGGGAATTCTGGGCCCCTCGGTGGTGCTTGAGATGCCACGAGCCTCGCTGGCTCACGGCCTGTGGCTCTCCCGTCACCTGGCTGCTGTGCCCCAGCCACGATCGCCGCTCTCGGCCACCGAGGCGCTTCTTCCTCTCCGCACCACCTGGAACCCTCTCCCTGGTCCTCGGGGCACCGCTGACTCCCTCTCCTCCTTCCAACTCCGCTCCAATGTCACCTGCTCAGAGAAGGTGGGGGCACTTGACATCTAGCTGACGTTGTCCTCTTTGGCCAAACCAGCTGTGCTCATCATATCGCCCTCGCCTCTTTCCGGAGCAGCTGTTCGTCTCTGTGCTTTGTGGATAGGGTGCTCCGGAGATGCTGAGATGGAGTCAGGGTTTCCTGGGGAGGAACACCCATAAAAGCAAAAGGTGGGAAGAGCAGGCTTGGGCAGGAGGGGCCCTGAGAATGTGAAGACCTGAAAAGTCTCACGAGGAGCCTCCGGAGCAGAGACTGCCCCGTTGGAGAAATCCCCCGTGGGTGGAAATGGCTTGGCTCTTGGCCCGCCGCCTTGGTTAGGCATGGGCCAGGGGCTTCCCCAAGAAGAGCGTGACCTCAGCTGGGAAGCCGGAGGGGACCTTGGAGATACCAGTGGCCGGGGAGGGGGGCCGCGAGCCAGTCGAGCTCCTCGGCCAAGGCAACGCGCCCTTTCTTGAAGGGGAATCCGAGTGGCGCGTCTCCATGCCCGCCCTGCCTGGCCAGAATGTACGTTCTCCAAGAGCAGGGATCTTGTAGACCTTTCCTTATTTTTTAAAAAATATTTTATTTATTTATTCATGAGAGACAGAGAGAGAGAGAGAGAGGCAGAGACACAGGCAGAGGGAGGAGCGGGCTCCATGCAGGGAGCCCGATGCAGGACTCGATCCCGGGACCCCAGGATTAGGCCCTGAGCCGAAGGCCGGCGCTCAACCGCGGAGCCACCCAGGGATCCCCTCGTAGATCTTTCTTGTGGCTGCTCCCCACCCCCCAGAACAGAGCCTGGTGCCCGACAGGTGCTCACACGGGACTGGGGAAAGACAGATGCTCATGTCTGGGGTGGGCCGAGAACTAGCGCTCCGAGGTATGTCGGGCTCTTTCTCACCCTGCAAGGCTTCTAAGGTCTAGAAAAGCCTAAAACAACTTTCCTGATGTTGGGGCGTCCTGCCGCTTGCCTCTTGTAGGGTGGCCTCTTGCAGGGCGGGGTGACATCTCCTGAGCCTGCGTTGGAAGTCAGGGGTGAGGAGGGGCAGGGAACAGCAGCCCAGGGATCCCAGGGGAGAAGGAAAACAGAACTATGGGGTGGCCCAGAGGCACATACCAGGGGGCCCTGGGTGCCTGTCAAACCGGAACGGTTATCTGGTCTGGCAGGGGCTGGCACCTTGGGTGGCCAAACAAACCTGAGATACGGTGTTCCCGAGACTGCGGGGCACGGGGTGGGGGTGGGGGGTGGAGATTGTCCTTTTCTTGTTCAGCTTTTCTCCTTCCTCAATATTTTCCCCTGCCCGTGGATGGGGTTGGGATGGACTTGTCACCAGCATTGCTGTCCTTGGCCGGAGGCGGTGAGGGGGGGACACCTCCAAGCCCAAAGTCCAGGTCCCAGTGTGCAGCACCCTACACGAATGTGGTGCAGTGTGACACTCAGGAATCTTCCTGGGTGGCAGAGGTGCCCGTGGGGCAGGTTCTCTGGGGCCTTGGGGTAGGAAGCAGAGGGTAGAAACTCAGTTCAGGGTGAGGAGGGGTGACGAGGGGCACGGGGGTCTGTCCTGGAGAGATGCCTGGCTCGGGGAACAGATGCGAGCCTCTGTTTACACAGTCACAACTGCAAGAACTAGGGGCGCCTGGGTGGCTCAGGGGTTGAGCGTCTGCCTTCAGCTCAGGGCGTGACCCTGGAGTCCTGGGATCGAGTCCCACGTCGGGCTCCCTGCATGGAACCTGCTTCTCCCTCTGCCTGTCTCTGCCTCTCTCTCTCTCTCTCTGTGTGTGTGTCTCTCATGAATTAAATAAATAAAATCTTAAAAAAAAAAAAGGAAATGCAAGGACTACAACTTGACTCTCTTACAACTGCATTTTACCAGGACGTGTCAGCACCACCACTGCCCCGTTTTCCATGGGGCGGCATCGACTTTAGGGCATGGGGGCGTTAACAGAGCATGGTGGCATGAGGGGCGCTCGGCAACAGGCTGTGTCTGCGTCATCGTCCACACTGGCCTCCTCCGACACCTCCATCAGCTAGTCACGAGGTCCCTGGCCATCAGTCCACACCAGTCACCTCTGAGTCACCTCTTGTTCCCCACCAGAGACCCTCCAGGGCCACTTGCTTCCAGCTACTACTTCAAGAAGCCTTGGAAGCACCCCTGACCCTGTTCCCAGATTGTCCAACCCCCACCCCCACCCCCACCCCGCAACATGGGGACTCTCTCTCTTAGTTTCTATCAGTGAGCTTCTTGGCTCTTCCCCATCCTGGGTTCTCCCAAATGTGTGGTGTTTGCCATACATTTCCTTTTTTTTTTTTTTTAAGATTTTATTTATTTATTCGTGATAGACATAGAGAGAGAGAAAGAGAGAGAAAGAGAGAGAGAGAGAGGCAGAGACACAGGCAGAGGGAGAAGCAGGCTCCATGCACCGTCTATTGAAGCCAAAAGTCTGCAGGAAGGGTGGTGGGACTCGATCCCAGGTCTCCAGGATCACACCTTGGGCCAAAGGAAGGCACTAAACCGCTGAGCCACCCAGGGATCCCCATGCCATACATTTCCAAAGCCACCTTCGAAACTCAAGCTGGAATGGATTACTTTGATTTTTGCTGTGCTGTCCCTCCCCCGATGCAGCCGACTCAGTAGGGCCTCCCCCGCGGGCCCAGGAGAGGCCCAGGAGCGCGAGGCCACGCTGGATGGAGAAGTGGGAGCACGAGCGTCAGTTAAGACTTCTAGAACATTATGCCAGCTACCTGCTTTGGGGAGCTTGTCCAGCTCAGAGCCCGGTTGCTCTCCAGCCTCACCTGAAGCTCCCCGCCTCCCCATTCTGCTCAGTTCAGGCCGGCCCAGCCCGGAGAGCTGAGCATTTGGTGTCACCTCTCAGCAGCTCTCCATGCCTCCCATTAGCGAGTCTTTCCTTTGCAGTGGCCAGACCCCCTGGTGCCGGGCAGCGTGGACAATGGACAACATGGTATGGCCCATGGAGCAGAAGTAAACCACGTGACACCATCTTGGGACCTCAAAAGCCGTGAGATCCGGATTTCGTTCCCCCAAATCCACATGTAGGTAGCCTGCTGAGGTGGATGGGGCCAGGGCTCCAATGTGAGAGGGACTCAGGTTTGGATAGTGGCCTCGCCAGTTAGCGGCGATCCTGGGGAAATCGATTTCCCTTCCCAGTGAATGTCTCCACGTCCCCATCTTTAAATGGGCATAACAATTGTGAAGATAAGATGCAATGATGGGGCAGCCCGGGTGGCTCAGCGGTTGAGCATCTGCCTTCGGCCCAGGGCATGACCCTGGAGTCCCGGGATCGAGTCTCATGTCGGGCTCCCTGCATGGAGCCTGCTTCTCCTTCTGCCTCTCTCTCTCTCTCTCTCTCTCTGTGTCTATGAATAAATAAATAAAATCTTTTTAAAAAAAGATGCAATGATGTTTATGAAGCCCTTGGGCCAGTCTATTCGTGACCGATACGGCCCGTTCCCTTCTCTTTCTCCTAGGACGTCCGCAGACGAGAGGACAGCTCTCATCTCTGTGATCCTGAGCGTTGAATGCTGAGACCTCACGGGGGCACCCGGATAACCCCTGAAAACGAAAATCAACCAAATGCCGAGAAAGAATTACTCAGACCTTTCTCTCTTTTCTTTCTTAGCTCGAATACCTGGGAAGACGGGTAACTGAGTATCTCATCTTGGCACAGGCCCTGGCATGGTGTGACTCAATCCCTTGCAATGCCCTGCATTGCTGGGGACTTATTTCATAAGCTGAGAGTCTCTTGCTCGAAAGGCAAGTTTCCTCGTTCAGTATCAATCTCTTCAGCTGATGGGCACCCTCCCATCTCTCCTTGTTACGGGTGCCCATCTAACAGAAGTACAGCTATGACAGTGGAGAAGGAAATGCACAGTAAAATCCTTGCCTTTCAGTGAACTCACCGTCTATTGAAGCCAAAAGTCTGCAGGAAGGGTGGTGGGAGCGAGGTTTTTTTATTTTTTTATTTTTGTTTAAGTCATGGAGGAAGCATTTGTGATCACCGCTGCAGCTTCTTCGAGGCATGAAGCTGGGTCCTGTACACTTCTGAAGTCAGCTGACTTCTCAGCTTTTGTGTGTTCTTGGTTCAAGGTCACTGCTGAGAGCCCTTACGCTCTAGAGAGGTAAAGAAGTACCTGGATTTCAAAAGAATGGCTCCTTGCTTGAGGGAGGAGAGGGGCAGGGCCAAACCACAATGGGGTCACCTGGGTACTAGACCATCCTTCTGTTTGGGTTGTGAGGGGTCCAAATAAAAAGGTGTACCATGCATCACATTCCTCAGATGTGAGTCTTTGGTTGAGGAACGAGGGTTCTTGGCAACGTCCCTCGGGAATTGAACTATCTTTATTCTGACTCAGCGGGTGGGGGTTGAGCAGTCCATAGAGGAGAAAAGTGGCCCTGGAGTGGGTGAAAATCTGTTACCTGTTTTTAGCTTTACCCGATCACCTGCCCCTTGTCTGAGCGTGGTGAAGCCGTAAGCCTGCCCGTGGGCTCGCTAGTGTGGGCTCCACTTACTGTCCTGGAGCGCAGACAGGCCGTGGGTGTGCAAATATCCCTACAGACTCCCGGCCTGCCACAGTCCTCCAGAGCTGGCCGCTTCCCCGCTGCCAACGAGGTGACAGTTGTCACCAGTACTTACCGGCCATGGAAAGGGCTCAGGGCCCAGGCAAAACTATAGACTCACGGTCATGGAAGTTAGAGCTGGAAGGCACCTAGGAAATAATTAGATCCACTCAACACCCTCATCTTACGGATTAAGAAATGAGGGGCGCTCGGCGGGACTGGGGTAGGAGGGCGCCCAAGGGCACATCACCAGTTAGTGGCAGCGAGTCTCGCATGTCCAAGCGGTCTTGTGATGCCGGAGCTCAAAGTCCAGTGGTGACCGTGCGCATCTTCCGCATCTGAGTGGACAACTGTGCGTGTGGATTTCCCTCGTTTGTCCCTCTCCACCCGGCGTCCCCCGCTCTGGGCCCCAGGAGACTAACCCTCATGAGCTGCATCCAAAGGCTCCCGGACATCGGCTCTGGTCCACGGTGAGTTCTGGAGGAAGATGGGAGAGAGGGAGGACGGTGAAGCCGGGGTGCTCACCACCCCATTCTATCCCCCCGGGAGGTGTGTGCTCACTGGGCATCAGCTGAGCTGCTACGGATGGTACCGCCCCTCGTGATTTCTCTACACCTGCCTGCACCCTATAAAACAACCTTCCTCCTAACTCACCTCCAATGACCTCATCTGAGTGTGTCATCATTTCCTGCCGAGCCCCTGACCGATGCCATAACTGGAAGTTTGAGGGAAGAGTTTAGAAATTGCAGTGGCATTTACGGATCCCTTTTGCTTTCACATTCCTTGAGAGTAAGCTAAGCCTCAGAGAGCCTCGCCCAGGAGAGTCTGGGGAGCAGGGAGGGTGGACAACAGGGAGACAATCACAGTGATTAGCAAAAGGCTAATGACTCTCTTCTGGTTTTGCCTTTTATTAATACTGTTGTTGCTATTCTTACTGTCATTGAAATTATACAGGCCGTGTGGGACTGCATTCTGGTTGTGAACAAATAAAACGATACAAGTGCGTGTAGGGAGAATAATTCAGTACCCTCTTGTGCCATCACCCCCTTCCTCCATCCCAATGCACTTTGCCTAGTCTCTCTTTTTTTTCAATTCTTTTTAATTTATTTTTTAATAATAAATTTATTTTTTATTGGTGTTCAATTTGCCAACATACAGCATAACACCCAGTGCTCATCCCGTCAAGTGCCCCCCTCAGTGCCCGTCACCCATTCACCCCCACCCCCCGCCCTCCTCCCCTTCCACCACCCCTAGTTCGTTTCCCAGATAATTTTGTATGCACACACATACACACACACGTGCAAATACAGAGCTTGTAAAATAGAACTTTGGCTCATGCCGTAGGCATCGTGCCGCCGTTCTCCCTATCAATGTATATGGCCCCCCGTTCTTTAACTGCTGCGTAAAATTCCATCACCTGGGTATATGATAATTTATTTAGCCATTTTGTGGATGTATAAGCTTTTTGTGGTTTCTCTGGTAGCCACAATAGATTGCAGTAAGCATTCTAACACAGAGGCCCCCAAAGGTGGGTATTCCCTAGGGATAGATAATTATACATAGAATTAGGTTGAAGAATATAAGTCAGACTTGGTAGATCTGCCCAACCGACCTCCAAGAAAAAGCCGCATCGACAGTGCGAGAGGACCTCTTCCTCACAGTACTTTTTGAGGTGATCATCTCTGTGATTCCTGGGAGACAGAGCATCCTTTCCTGCGTTTTGGCATTTGGATTCCCCCTGCAGGTCTCCCGTTCCCTTCACCCCAGTCTTGTCTTTCTCCAGGGTGGCTCTTCCACTTTATTATCTTCAGATATGGAGACAAGTATATACAGTCTTCAGACTGTTCTCAGTAGCAATTGCCAAATTCAAAGCATATGGTTTTGCCAGAGGTTTTCAGCAAGTGTCCAAAGAGAACCACGATTAAGAAATGAAAGAGGAAAACCCAGATCTTAAAACACATGGATCACATATCCCCTCATGTTGGGTTATATAATTTTATATTCTATTTGATATATTTAATTACAGATTTTTATCTACCTATCACTTTCTTTTTTTCTTTCTTTTTTCTTTCTTTCTTTTTTCTTTCTTTCTTTTTCTTTCTCTTTCTTTCTTTCTTTCTTTCTTTCTTTCTTTCTTCCTTCTTCTTTCTTTCTTTCTTTTCCTTTTTCTTTCTCCTTCCTTCCTTCCTTCCTTCCTTCCTTCCTTCCTTCCTTCCCTTCCTTTCTTCTTTCTTTCTTTCTTTCTTTCTTTCTTTCTTTCTTTCTTTCTTTCTTTCTTTCTTTCTTTTCCTACTTTCTGAATTTGCTCAGATGTTCTTTGCCATGTTCTTGGGGTACAATTGCCCCTGAGAACATTAGGCATATATATGTATATAAAGACACACACACAAGCATACATATATATGTACATATCCCATTATTGCTTCTGTTTCTCTGAAGAACTCTCACTGCTCAGAGCATTACTCCCTTGCCTGCCTTTGCATTTTTTAAAAAGATTTTATTTATTTATTTATTCATGAGAGACACAGATTGAGAGGCAGAGACCTAGGCAGGGGGTGGGTGATGCAGGATCCCTGCAGAGAGCCCCATGTAGGACTCGATCCCAGGATCCCGAGATCATGACCTGAGCCAAAGGCAGACACTCAACCCCTGAACCACTCAGGTGCCCCCAGCCTTTGCATTTTAAGAACAGGAGCCTGGAAGACCCAGAGGCTTCTGAGGCTATAGAATAAAAATTCCTGAGGCCGGTCTGGACCACATCTCACCTGCGGCTTCCAGACACACGTCCCCAATCCCGTTCCTATCTATGCCCAGCCATATTCCGCCCCTGGGTTTCCTAGCTGGCTGGTCCCTGGTCCTCCTCCGTCAGCAAGAGAGCTCTTCTCCAGTCCTTTTTGGGATTGATGAAGACCATCCCTGAGACAAGTCAGTTTGGCCATTTTGCAATCCCTGTTGTCTTCAGGGAAACATGCTTCAACAGCCTGCCACCTCTGACCTCTTCCAAGTCACTAGCCCCAGGAGCATGCCTAGCTGTCTTGATGGGTCAACTGCTGGCCTTCCCCCCACCCGCCAGTGGCAGCTTCTCCCTCCAGGTGTTTATACCAGGTGGAATCTGCAGAGGTCACGAGTCAGGTAAGAGGGAAAGGGGACCAGCATCTGCCACCCACTCATGTCCCCCCGGAGCCATCAGAACAGACGTGGCTCCCTCTCGCTGCAGCAAAATGACACCAAAAAAAAAAAAAAAAAAAGTGTATCAGAAGAGATTTGCCCCATTAAACAAACAAAAAAAAAGCAATAAAAGGAAAGCCTCTTAGGCCATGTCACTTTGGGGTAAGCAAGAGGTGGGGATCTCGCCAGAGTAGGCCTCCAAAGCTTCCTGTTTGCAGGCAAGCGGGAAGCGTAGTGCAAACATCCTTCTTCATTTACAGTCTTTGTTCTTGCTCAGCCAGTGTACTGTTCAACAGGGTGGCCTATGGGATGCATGCTCCCGTCTGCGTTATCTGCTTCAGATCAAAAGAGAAAATGCATGAGAATGTGCTCAGGAGGCCTGGTTACCACACACATGCCAGTTAGAATCATAATCATAAAGGCTGGGGCTGGGACCTCTCGGGGAATCTGGGACTGTGTCTCTCCTTGAGATTGGTCTCTTCCCTGGAGCTGGGGCCAGCCAACGCCGACGGCCTGTTCATGTGCCAGGTGCTCAGCTGTGCATGGCAGGGGGGAGGGGGCAGCTGGGGGGGTGGTGGTGGAGGCATCCCTCCCGGGTGGGACTGAAACCCACTTAGAGGATGAACATTTCCATTTCTCCCAGTTCCTGCCACAGTGACAGAGGGATTGGCTCCTGCTAGCCCTTTGGGCACCCAGTTTTCAGAGCTCACCTGGCTTCTCCCTTCTCCCCCCAGGATCTAGAAAACGTGAGACCACACCTCCCAATTGGCCCAAGACAGTCCCCCAATTTACACGGGTTTTCCCAATGTGCTTATTAATAGTCCACCTCTGCTCTCAGGAGAGTTCCAGTTTGGGTGAACAGGTCCGTGGGCTCACCGTCCGCAACCCCTCTGGGAAGCCACAAGCAAGTCAAGGACTTTTCCCAGGAGCCAGCACAGGGCTTGGCACCGGGAAGGACCCTCAGCAACGCTGATTGTCAAGCCCATTTGGCTGCTGGGTTGTCTTGGTGGGTTCGAGGCCGGGGGGTTGGGGGGGAGGTCTGGGAAGGATCGTCTGGGTTTCCTGGAGTGGTTAAAGGTGCACGGAGAGGCGGTGGCCAGAGGAGGGGGTGGGGGGGGGGGGTGACGTTTGTGTGACACCCTTACACTGTGAAAAATGAGCCCCAGCTTGTAAACCCCGTCAGCGAGGTGCCTGAGACCAAGTCAAAGTCTTTGTGGAAGAGATGGGGCTTGAAGAAAACGTCAGAGTTGGTGAAAACACAGGCGGTCTCTGAGCCTGTTTGTGGCAAAGCGTCGCCACACGTCCCGCGGTCTGGATAGGTAGGAATATGTGTCATTTGTTTAGAACTTGGCACAGAAGGAAGCGTGTTTGCATATAGTCTTGCTCCAGGCTGACAACACTCAGAGGTAGGGAAGATCAGTGTTCTCATCCCCACATTTTTTTTTTTTTTTAGTTGTTTGTTTTGAGACAAGGACTCTTGTGCAATTGCGCAGCTGAAGGGTAGTAGAGTCCAGAGTCTTGATGAGCGCGCTGCTCCAAGCCCAGTGCTCGCTCCGGTCACTGTCGTCGAAGGGGCTCCCGAGAGCTGGCACTTGGCCTTCTGAGGGGCGCTTGGACGGTCTCCGCAGGGAGGACTTGCTCGTGGCGTGGGGCTGGGGTTCTGTTCTGACAGCTCAGGGGGTGGCTGGACAGATCGGGGGGTTGTGGGGGGTGGGGAGTCACGCCAGCTGATTCCCCTGCACGGCCTCCCTCCTGCCCAGCCCCGCGTGTGAGCCGGGAGCAGAGGACAGACGTCGCCGCGTGTGCCACGCTGGCGCTCCCACTACGTGATTGGGAACATGTGAGGGCAGGGCGCGTGAACTGCGGGTGACCCCGCCGAGCAGGGAGGCTAATTAAAGCTTCTCTTCCCCGCACTTCAGTCACAAGCCCCCCTGCCCTTCCTCCTGATGGTGCGGCTGATAAGGAGGGATTGAATTTATGAAAAGCGATGAAGATGTTTGGATAAGCCACAGCGCCAAGGCAAGCCGGCCCGACGAGTTAGGGCCTGACAAGGCAGCAGGGGTGCCTGAGAGCTTCCGAAGGGACAGGCGAGGGCCAGGCCCCGAGGAGGGGGGAGAGGGAAGGTGGTTGAACTGAACGTGACACCGTGGGGGCGTGGCCTTGGGGAGGGCCCACCTGGGCTCACCTGGGCAGGTCAGGTGGAGGTGGGCTTGCTGAGCGCTGGCTCTGCAGGGAGATGGTCTGGCTTGGCCCAAAGCTTCCAGACTTGCCCCTCCGCGGCCCGCGTTCCCAGGGGAGCCCCGTGTGAAGCTGATGAGTAAGGAAGGGGTGATGGAGGAGGAAAGAGCACCTCCCTGCCAGAGGTGAAGGGGTTAGACCGCCCCGGGGGAGGGAGAAGCAGGAAGATGAGAAAAGCCACGGGTTTTGAGCATCCTCCGTGTGCCAGGCACTGTGCAGCGGGCTTTACACGAAGTATCTCACTTAATCCTTCGCTACGAGTGTTTGGTTGTACTGATGTGGGAAATGTACCTCAGAGAGGGCAGGTAGCTTGCTCAAGGCCACACAGCTAGATCAGATCCAAGAATCAAAACCAACTAGTGAATGATTTAAAAAAAAAAAGAAAGAAAAAAAAAAAGAAAAAGTGAGACTCTGGAGGCTTTGTCGTGATTTAGCACGCTCCTAGCCCAGCCACCGTGCCACACGGCAGGGCCGGGACAGGTAGGTCCACCAGGATTGGAGGGTGTGCTCCATCTTCTGTCCTAGGATGCCTCCACTCACTCCCTAGCTGGGCTCCCTAACTGTCGTGCCCCCCTGGTCCCCCTAGTCTTCCTCAGGGAGTAGATGCTATCTGCCTACCCGGAACATTCCCCAAACCCTCAATCCTGGCTTGTGGCAGCACCAGCTTCGAAGGTCTTTGGAATGAAATGCCCCGATCGCTGCCCAACCCCAAAGACCCCAGCCCTCCTGTCACAGGGGAGCCTCAGGATCCCGTGGCCAGGTGGCCTCCTGGGCTGGCCCACGCATGCCCCCCTCGGGGCCGCCAGAGGACCAGGGCTGTCTGTAGCCTGTGTTTCTCCCAGATGCCGCCCACCCACGTGGAGTCTGTGGGTCGCGGGCAGATGATGCAGGCGGAGTGACTGTTTTGGGCTGTGTCCCTGAGGCCAGGGGCGGGACCAGGAGGAAGGCAAGCTGCCCGGCGGGCGTGCAGTGTTCTGTGGGATGAATGCACCACTTATTTCTAAATTAAGGGAGACCACCAAGCCCAGCATGCTTGGGAAGAGGTAAGGACAGCAGGGGGGCAGGCCTCTCATCCTTGGCAGGGTTTCTGCTGCTCGGTCCTCCTCTGGATCCTGACTTTCTCTTGCCTCTCAGAGGCCATCCTGGAGGAGGTGAGAACCGTGAGCAACCTCTGCTGAGTTGGATCCTCCCCTCCGGAGAGCCCTCCTAACACTGAGTACCCTCCTTTTTTGATTTTTAAATTTTTTAAAAAGATTTTATTTATTTATTCATGAGAGAGAGAGAGAGAGAGAGAGAGGCAGAGGGAGAAGCAGACTCCATGCAGGGAGCCTGACATGGGACTCGATCCCGGGTATCCAGGATCATGCCCTGGGCTGAAGGCGGCGCTAACCCGCTGAGCCACCCAGGCTGCCCTCCCCTTTTGTTTTTTTAACCAAAGCCAGGACATTTGAATGAGTCCACCCTATAGCGTGCTCTTCACAGCTGATTCCGAAGTCACATGTGGTACATTATTTTCGACCCCAGATTTTCCATGAAATATCCCCCTTTGCTGGCAATCCCTTTTTTACCAAGGAAGCAGAACTAGGATTCCAGCAATGAAGTCTGGGACCGTCTGCTGCGGTCTGGTCTGATCCAGTTGGCGCTGGGATATAATCAGAAAGAATAAAACCAGGGTGGAAGAAATGTCTGTGCATTTTGTTATAAAAAAACCCTCCATTCTGGTTAAATGCAAGGCACGATGTATCAATCAGCCTGGGTCACTTAAGTTAACAGTGCAGACTTGGTTTTAATATTGGTCATGGTGCCTGAGAGTCATTTCATTAGTGTCAGTTTAACAGTTGGATACATGGGCCAGGGGTAATATTAATGATTACTCGTTAGTTAAGTGGACACGGAGCTCTTGCATAAAATGCCAGCGGCGCAGATCCATTCCCAGGGGCTGTTTCCGGCAGGCGCTACCCTCTGCGAGCTGCGGTGGGCCGAGTGGGGCCGTGGGTCTGGGTGAGCTGGAGCTACCAGGAGGACGGCTTACGAAGGATCCCCTAAACCCCAGCAGGCCTGGCTGGGCCTCACCTGGAGCTCGGCCCAGAAGGCCCCTGGAAAGGTGAGCTGCCGCCCCTTTGGGGCTGAGTCATTGTCTGAGCAAGAGCTCTCTCCCCGGAGCCAGAGAACAGCTCAGGAGGCAGCTCCCTGGGGTCCAGGAGAAATGCAGGGAGTGGCCCCCGGGCCTCTCTCTTGGGGAAGAAGCCACTTTTGCAGCCTGGGATGGGTTTCCTGTGCCAAGATGGGAATGCTCAGCAGTGATTTATGCAGACATTTATAGAAAGCATACAGGTTTGTTCATTCATAAAATAGAAGAACAGCATGTTTTTGCTCTGGCAGGGCTCTGGGGCAGTTCTCGGGGTAGTGTGGTTGATTGTAATCATTTCTGGAAATGCCCTGATTAGCCGTGGTGGGAAGGCCAAGGTTGCATGTGAAAAGGCCACAAAAGGAGCCTCAGTACAGGTCACCTGCCTCCCGGAACACAGCTGATCTGAACTGGTGGTAAGAATTGCTTCCCTCCCCTGCTGCCCTGGGCCCTCCCCTTCCCTCGTGCCTCCTCCAGACACTCTTCTACCTTCCAGAGCTCCCTGGCTGGTAGGGGGCTGCGGCCAGGGCCGTGGGACAGGAGCACGAGAGGGCCGCCTTGTCGGAAGGGCATTCTCTCTGGCTTTGTCTCATCAGTCGGGCCAGGGGGTCCTAGGGAGCCTGACCTGACTGTGGACGCCGGCCCAGTGGGGCTTCAGGCCTGGGCCTCCCTGAGCAGCCAGCGTGCTCGGTTGAGCCGACTGGTGACTCACCACACCGGTGTCTTCACCACGCAGTCTCGCCCGCGGGCCTCGTGGGTGGGTGGGCAGCAGAGAACCAGTTTTGTCAGAAGTCAGAGACCAATAAATAGTGATTTTATTCCAGTGTTGCTCTGGCCTCCCAGCTCCGAATGCCAAGTACTGTGCAATGGGTTTTGGTGGTATATGTGCCACGTGACAAGCGTGGCAGGCGGCAGACCTGGATTTTTTAAGTGAAAAACAGAATCCGGGCTAAAGGCAAAGTCCTATCTTTTGTGTGTCTTTCGCCATCTACTCTTGAGCCAAAGGCTCAGAACCTGGAGGTGTGGCCCAGATGAGACCTCGGAGCCTTTTGTCCCTTGAAGGGTAGGACCAGCCATACGTCAGCCACAAGACTCTCCAGAAAGACCATGAGAGCCATGAGTAGGGCAAGGGGAACGCAGGCAAAGAGAAGGAGAAGTGAGAAGGGAAAGACAGGCAGGAGCACCATAGCCTGAGCAGCTCAAACAACACACACTCACCTGCTGGAGCTCCAGGGTCAAGGTGGCGGCAGGGCTGCTTTCCTCTGAGGCCTCTCTCCTTGGATTGCAAACGGCTGTCTTCTCTCTGTGTCCGCTCAGTGCACACATGTCCCTATCCTACCCTCCTCTTCTTACAAGGCCACTAGTCAAGATTAGACGAGGATCCACCCATATAATCTCATTTTACCTTCATTACTTTGTTAGAGGCCTTGCCTCCAAATCCAGCTCTGATTCCCGCAGACCGGGGGATTTCTCTGGGCTCGACTGAGCAAAGCACCCCTTGGGAAATACATTGTCTAATTTAACCATAACACAGCCCTGAGGTGGAGGTATCCTTAGGCCCATGTAGAGAGGAAATCAGCTTGGGGGACCTCAGGTTGCAATAAATTGTTCTCGTTGCCTGACTTCCAAGCTCCATCTCTTAAGCGAATGAAAAATAAAAGGCCATGGGAGGGAAAGAATAAAAAGAATAAATAAAGTTTACATGGGGCTGGCATCAGAAATCCCCCTGCAGGCTCCCTGTGGGTCTTCAGTGTCTTCGTTTTACTGAGGTGGGGGGAATCCGAAAGTCAGGGTAACTCGCTGGTCCCTGCAGTCCTGTGATGGGGACCAACATCCAGCCAGTGCTGCTGAGCTGATTAGGAGCTCTTAGTCTCCTAATCTGAAGGCATTGTCTTCATTCTGACCCCAGAGAGAGGGATACGTGGTGTCACCTGAATGGGTTCCCTTCAGCTGGGACACCTGGAGGCCTCACTCGCCATGCTTCGGGTATCATTCCTGGACAGCTTCCCTGGTCTCATCCTGAGGTTGCTGCATTAGGGCTCTGGCTTTATGATTATTTTTTAAAATTTGTATTTATTTGAGAGAATGAGCAGTGGGTACATCCCACTGTTTGCTTTTGGACATAGCCATATATACCCTGCCTCATACCGGGGCCTGGACTGGCCTGAGACCCTCAGAAGGCTACACTTTTGTGAGTGTGAGGTGAGTGGGGGTGAAGAAGAGCCCAGAAGTACATGCTTGTTTTGGTTTCCTTCCCATCTACAGATATCAGCCAAGTCATAGAGTGGTCAGGGAGCTGGTGTCCAAATGCCCAGTTGTGTGACCTCAGACAAATCTCTTGATGTCTTGGAACCTCAGTGCCATCATCTGTAAAATGGGAGTAAGAAACCCTTATCCAGATGTGTTCTATTAGAAGATCGTGTTGGGAGGGGAAGGGTAATAGTACAAAGAATTAGCTCCGTTGCCAAAAATGGGGGTGGTAATAGGGACTCTTGTATCCAGCCTGCTAAAAACTCACAGAACTCCACAAAAATTCCAAGAATGTGGCATTTTGAGCTATAACGGTGCAAAGAAACAGTACCTTCCCACCTCTGCCCTGTGCCTCCGAACCCTTTAGCCTCGGCTCCAAAAAGTGTCTCTGAAAGGGAACAGCAAAGGAGCATTTTCTGTAGTCATTTCTTTGACTGTTTCTTAGGCTCTTGTTACAGTTTGTGTTAAGAGGGGCTCGTCATTTCTCCACAAAGCAGATTCCTCTCCCCAGAACATTGGAAAGCCAAGAGGGGGCTTCCTCTTGCTTCCCCAAAACTCTCCTGCCATCCCCAAGTCTTCAGCCGCCTCGTGATCACAATGGAACATCCAAGCGAATGAGGTCATTTTGGTACCTATTTAAAAAATGATATATATTTTAAAAAGGATGGGGGCAGTCACGAAGACACAGAAATCAACTTAAAGGAGCACTCCCCTTGGCCACACCTGGCACAAATTTGACCCCCCACCCCCACCCCCATGATTTAGTATGGGAAGGAATGATTATCTTAGCTCCAGCTGCTCTAACAAAAACACCAGAGACTGGTGGCTTCCACAAACAACCTTGATTCCTCACAGTTCTGGAAGCTGGGAAGGCCAAAGTCCAGGCACCAGTAGATTCAGTGTCTGGTGAGGACCTGCTTCCTGGTTCAGAGATGGCCATCTCCTTGCTGCGTCCTCAGGTGTGGAAAGAAATGGAGGGCTCTCTGGAGCCTCCTTTTATAAAGACACAGATCCCATCCATGGGGCTCCACCCTCGTGACCTAATCCCCCCCTCAAAGGCCTCTCCTCCTAACACCATCTCACTGGGGGTTAGGATTTCAACATACGAATTTTGGACGCGAGGGGACACAAGGACTCAGTCCATAAAAATTATAAGCCATTAAAAAATAGGAATTTGTGAGTCCATGCTAATAATATCGATAGATGAATGACAGATAATGGATAAATTGCTAATAGCATTCTGAAGGCCAGAGGGTAAATGTGGGGGGAGGCGGTAAAGCCCGAAAACCACCATTTTGAAACCATTTGTTATTTTAACCATGGAGACTTACGGGTTATTGGTTATCTTAGCAGAACCAACCCATCCTGTCTTATCCTTATACACTATGTCTTTGCAACTGTGGTTCCCTCTACTTAGAATATTCCCCTTCCGGGGTACCTGGGTGGTTCAGTGGTTGAGCCTTTGGCTCAGGTCATGATCCCAGGGTCCTGGGCTCCCCACAGGGAGTCTACTTCTCCCTCTGCCTATGTCTCTGCTTCTCTCTGTGGGTGTCTCATAAAAATCTTAAAAAAAAATATTCCCCCTCTTTCTACCTGGCAAATTTTTATTTTTCTTCCATTGCCCTGTCGGGTATCAGCTCCTTGCTAATGTCCTCCAAAGATAGAATGATGTGTTCCAGGCCCTGCTTCCCTTTGGCCATGCAGCAAGAATTTATTGAGCACCTGCTATATACCAGACACCACACGGAGCATACACCGTCAGCACAACCGAGTCCCTGTCTTCCTGAGGTTTTCAAAGGAGGTCATTGTGCACACAGCCTCAGTGTCCTTTCCTTGGCAGAAATGCCATGAGGGTAGAACTCAGACTTAGCCTTACTTCTATTTCGACATCTGTCTACGGAGTAGGTGATCAGTAAGTATTTGCTACAATAGGGATGTTCACGCCCTCTCTCGCGGGTCTCCAGCCCTGATTCGTAATGCTCATGTGTACAATTTGCACATACTTTCATGGCCCCTGTTTTGTCTCCTTTCCTGGAGGAGGGCCCCTCGGGAGCCTGGCTGTGGCTTCTGGTTCTGTGCGCATTGGGCCTGGTGGTCAAGGGGGAGCTGGATGCGAGGTAGATGTCTGTGGGGTCACTCTCACTCACACCTCGTTGGAACGGGGCTGGAGATCATCATCTCAGTCCAGTACCTGTAATTACTTATGCAGAAGATGGTAAGCAGGTGACCCTGAAATTGAAGGCTTTCCATCTTGCAGGGCCACCATTGCGTCACGGGCTTGTCTCGAAGAATGAACAGTGGGCAGAGCTCTGGGGCCAACTCTCGATCTACTGGTGCATCTGTTCGTCATTTGGCTGGTCCCTCCCTTGTCTGGCCTTGATGCCCGGATCTACAAAATGGGGTGTTGGACATGGATCTTGGCTTCTTTGTGTCCTGAAAGGTGACATCGGTGGGTCCAGGTCGGACAACTCCAGAAAGACTTCGGAAAGACCACCGTGGGGGAACCTACACGTCTTGCACCATTCGAAGGCAAGAGGCAAGGGCCTCCCTGGCCTGATCTGAGCCCTTGGACACACCGTCCTATGGCCTGTACTCCTGGGAACATTTTTTTTAATTTTAATTTTTTTTTTTTTTTTTTGTGAAATAGCACTGCTTCCCAATCCCAAGAGAAAGATCTGGCAAAAGAGAGCCATGCACACTCACCCTCCCCTCTGCGTGGGGGTAACACATCAGTAGGCGCTCTAACGAGCCAGCACCCCTCCCTAAAGCCATGGCTTGTTTGCTTCTCCTAGGAGCCTGGCACCGAGCCCGAGATACTGTCATTGTCTTGGGGACAGACGCCCCTCCCCCAGCACCTTAAGTGGCCCCGGCTGCCAGGTTGGGCGTCTTCTCCCCCAAAGCAGGCTCCCACCCTGGGAGCACCTAGAGCCTTTCCTCCATCCCTGTGGCTGCAGAGGGCCGCATAAATGTGCTCAGCTGGCTCTGTGTGAGTGTGTGCGTCTTTCGGTTTCAGAAAGTTCTCAGGCTGGGTTGGTGGGGGATGATCTGCAGACACTTCATTCACAACTTGTTGTTGGTTGGTTTTTCTCTTGCAAGGGAGGCGGGGGTGTGGCTGCAAAATAAATCTCAGGGTTTTTTCTTCTCCCCAAAGAAATCATTGTGTTGTAATGCAGGGAGAGCCCAAGCTGATGACATTTTTATGGGGCTGCCTCCAGTGAAGACTGTAGTGTCTGCTAGGGCCATCCGGAAAGCCGGTAGATCTCTCTCTCTCTCTCTCTCCCCCCTTTGCCATCGCCCGCCCTCTTTCTCTCACAGCAATACAACTTGAGCTCAATACTTGTCTAGAATTCTCAGTGGGGCTACCTAGGCCAAAAGGGGGTGGGGGTGGGGGAGATGACATCATATCCTCACCAGCCGATTGGCTGCTCTCAGTCTTCAGGAATGATATCATCTCTGCTTCTGCCTCCCCATCCCCCTTTACTTCCAGTCCTTTCCTGGCCAGGCAAGCCCCCCTCCCCAGCACCCCACCCCAGGACACCCCGTTGCCTTGGAGACCACGAGTTTTCAACCTCGTTGTCTGAAGGAATGGTAATTCATTATATGTCTGACATGGGGGTGAAGGGTACAGGGAGGGAGACCCGGGCTGGACGGTTGTGAGGGGAGGTTGTGGACAAAAAAAAAAAAAAATAATGAACAAAAATATGTTTCACGCATGAGAAACTGTCAAAGATGGTGGAGAGGGAAAGGTCATTGCAAACAGCGTTTGTGAAATCAAAAAATGGAGACAGAAATCTAAAAAAAAACAAGTAGTGGCTGAAATATGGTTGAAAATACACCCCCCCCAGATCCCCCCACCCCAGACAGCTCATTAGGAAAGTTTTGGAGAGGGAATCACAGGCGGTCTGGGGCTGTTGTGTTATCTTTGGTGGAAAGGCCATCCCCTCGTTACCCCCTCCCTAGGTGTATAATACACTAAGACAGCGCTCTCCTCCCACAAGCTTTGCTCAGGGAGCAAGCCGTTTCTTGCAAAAAAAAAAAGAAAGAAAGAAAGAAAAGGACCAGATAAGGATCCACCCACAGCCTTACAGCCTTGGTGTTTTGGGGTATCTCCAAGAATGGAGCACCAGTGCCTTGGTTTGAATCCCCAGGAAACCAAGGCAGGAGTGAAGAATCCCCTGTTGAGATTGCTTGCTTATGTGTGTGTGAATTATCCGTAGATTCCCTGTCTACATGGGTCATATTCACTAGGGGATAATTCAATCTCTGATTTCCCTGGGGCAGTTTAAAGGCAACGTACAAATTCCCTTTGGTCCTACCCAGTCTCATCTCGTGTCTTCTTCACTCCCTTTCCTCCGCAAGGCTACTTCTTCTCTCCAGGTGCTGCTAATGTCTATTTGTGGTTTCCCCTATGTTTGTTCAGCATTTGTTTTCTTGTCCAGAACCTTCTTTCGAGCCAGGAATTCCAGATGTGCGGTTTAGAATATTGACGGGGCACCTGCTTCCTTTGATCCCTACTCTTCACTCCTAAGCCTCAACTGCTGCCCCTTCTTTGGTTTTCTCGGTCCCTTACAGGGAATTTTGAATTGATAGTGGTCTGGCTCAAAGGAATAAAGCAAATGATGAAGACAGGCATTAAAGACGTAGTTGCCGAGCAGTAAGGGGAGAGGTCTATAGGTTCGTTTTAGGAATAGACACCTCTAGATGTGCTCGCGTGCGGAGATTGATGACTTTTTTCCTCTATGCCTAGAACATACGGACAACTCGATAAAAGTTGGGTACCATTATCTTCTTAGTTTTTTCATACAGATTTTTTCAGCTAAAAAGGTATTTTAAAATACCAGGTAGAAATGGACAAAAACTATATCTATATAAATATACATACACATAGGAATGTGTACATGTGCACATACGTATGCAGGTCTGTTGCGTGTGTGCGCAGATATGTGATTGCATTTCCTTATTTCTGTTTTTGAAGTTTCCAAATGTTTTGCAGTGAGTAGGTATTACAAATATAATTGGGGGGGGAAGCTATTTAAAGAAATCAGTCATTGGGCAGGATGTTCCAAAGGGCAGATGAATATAACTCCCAAGATGAAGTAACCGGATGTCTGTCAACTTGGAGTAGCAGAGAAAACAAGGTATGCGTTTGTCCCCACTGGGGTGGTGACGTGCGCATCACTGGAGTCCTGTGGCTTCTCTTCCATTTTGCCATGGCCTAATTTCTCAGCCTCAGAGGGAAAGCAAAGTCACTGAGTACTAGGATGGAGGTGATCTTGGGCAGCCTTCTGATCCTCCCCCCTCCCATCTAAATTGGACATTTAATGGCTCGTGAAAAGTGAGTATTAATCTGAGATTTACACAAGCTGTGGCCTCGGAATCCACATGGCCAAAACCAAAGTCATAATTTCCCCAAACTGCCTCCTACCACCCCTTAAAGTTCCCTTGTCTGCCCCCAGAACCACTATTTTTGTCCAAGCTAGAGAATTTGGAGTCACTTTTGATTAATCCCTAAATGTCAGTCTCCGAGAGATCTGTCAAGAACAGTTTGTTTTTCCTTCCAAGCCTGTCATTACTTTCATCCTTTCCAACTTCCCGCTGTGCTAATCCAATCCATCCTTCAACCTCCAGCTAAAATGCCATCTCCTCCATGAAGACTTCCTTGATCATTCTCGCTTTTGCGGATAAACATCTGACCTGAATTCCAACAGGATGAACACACTTTACTTGTACCGTCCACCCTGGATCATGCAGCCTTACTTTGTGTGACGGATTTGACATGGTTTCCTACCTAGACCATATGTCTTTAGAGAGCAGAGATTTAATAAAGTTGTATTATAGGAGCTTGATACAATTTATTGATGAAACAAGAGGAAACCTCTCTTGACAAATCATGCTGATGTTTTACCTTCCTCCCTTTATAGATATTTTGCCAAACACCTGATCCGAATGGTTACCTAATTGGTTACTTTTTAACATAAGCAAACTTTTCTGTCTTGCATTTCCATTCAGTCTGATTTCTTATATATTCATTCTTACTGCAATTTCTTATATGTTCTATTGAAAATTAATTAAAATTAAATCAACCAAAATCTACCTCTAGATTTTAAGTATTCTCCTAATAAACAGTTCCAGATTCTCTCAATTGATTTAAAAAGCAGGATAGTCTAATGTTTAAGGCTGTGGATTCTGGAGCCAGACTGCTTAGATCTGGGGAGTCCAGGATGGCAGCCTCTAGCCACGTGTGACTACTTGGATTTAAATACATTAAAATTAAGTAAAATTAAGGGTTCAGTTCTTTAGTCACACTACCCTCAAGGGGCTCAATAGCCACATGTAGCTTCCATATTGGAAAGCACTGATGTGGGACATATCTACCCTTGCAGAAAGTCCCGTTGGATAGCTCAGACCGGATCCACATGCCAGCCCTGCCGCTCACCATTTGCATGAGCTTAAGCAGCACGTTTGGCTTTCTAGGCCAATTTCCTCACTGTGCCTACCTCCTTGAGTTATTTGAGCCTCCTATGAGTTAATGCATGTAGAGCACTTATGTCCAGAGCCTAATGTCCATGATGGTTAGCCATGGATCAATCATAGTTAACCATGATGGTCTGTACCAGTCTCCTTTTCCAGCTGTTGACTCATCTCCATGACTTGAACTCTAGTCCATGGGTCCATATCACATTTTTCATAACCACATTCTCACTACCTCCTGCCAAGAATTTCTCTCTGATCTTCCTTAAAAACACAGCATCATCTGTCCAGAAACTCTTCAAGAAGACCACCTTCTTACTCACTTACATTTCAATTACTCTATAAAATCACAGGCAACCCCGGGAAGTGAGAATCGCTTTATGTTGGACCCTCATGGCCTTCAGGCTAAGCTCCTGGTCTTGGTTACAACTCACCCAGCTCTCCCTCTCCCTTGGATCTAGGGCAACGAGTAGAGACGCTCGAGTGTCGCTGAACTAGGCTGAGCATTCTTCACTGGTGACTTAATGAGCCGGCATGACTAAATGACCATTAGCTGGATGTTTGTGTGAACTGCAATAGAAAAGTTCCTCTAAACTTCCTGAAAAGGAAGATAATCTATCTAAATAGCTTCCTGTCTCTCTGCTGCCAAACAGCAGCAGAAGCAAAATAGACTCTCCAGCAGTGAAATATTTAGCACGTGGGGTGCACTCGGCCCCTCCCTGTTGGAAGAGGGAACCAAGCAGTGAAACCAGTGAGCCTCCAGGTACTCCCACATGCCTGAGACGTTTGGCAAGTTGCCTCTGGACGGGATATTGGAAGACGTTGGGGGGTGTATGGAAGGTAGGGAGGGACATGGGAGAGATGGGGTGCCTTTGAGGCTCCTATTGCTCACCTTGACACGGTGTCATCAGGGCCTGGAGCGATCTTTGCTTTGGTTCTTAGAAACCTCAGTTCATGTCTTAGCAGGACGGTGAAGAACAGATTGCTTCCTGCCTCCTGGACGACAGCTTCCAAGCCTCTGTGCCTGTTGCTCTGGAAGACCTTCCCATTGCTATTGAAAACATGTTTGGGGGGCTTGACTTTAAATAGAAACTTACTTAACACAGCCAAACTACAACCCAGATGACAGAAAAGCCCCTCTTCCATTTGCCATGGTTGAGTGTGGGCACGTAGAGCTTTCTCAGAAGCCCACATCGTGTGCCCCTCCGATTCCTACTCCCTGAGATGTTTGCAGCGGGGAGAGGCAGGTGGTGGGAGAAAGACAAAGCGTGCCCTGTCCGTGCTGCCCCCCTGGCGGCATCCCTGGGGACTAGCTCGTGCCATCTGCCCAGCTCCATGGGCTCAACTCTGTTGGAAATGGCCCAGATGGGAGCTCTGGGTTCCTCTCTCAGCACCCCTCCCCAAGCACCCTCTCTCTCCTCTCTCAGCACTCCTCCCCAAGTACCCTCTCTCCCTTTCTCTGACGGTGGCTGCACCAAGCCCCATCAGTGGCTGTTCTTGAGATCTAGACCAGAGGTTCGTAAACTTTTTCTTAAAAGGCCAGAAAGTGACTATTTTAGGCCTTGCAAGTCAAGAGGCAAAGTCAGAGTTCTATTACACAGGTACTTATACAACCATTTAAAATCTAACACTTTAAACATTATGAAAAAAAAAAATCCCCCCCTCCCAAACCAAAAAATAAAAACTTTCTTAGCTTGAGGGTCAACTGAAAGCAGGTGGTGGACTGGACTTGGCCTGTGGGCTATGGTTTGCTGACCTCTGATGCAAGGGGGAAATGGTGATGGATAATTGTGGCTTCCTAGATGACTCATATTAACTGAGAATTTATTGTGTGTTAGATATCATTCTGGATATTGGGGACACCTCTGAAAAGCAAAACAAAGTCAAACACGGGCTATGTCCTCAGGGTTCACTCTGTAACAGGGATGATAGGAGACAAATGCAGAGGAGCAGACGGGCACAGAGACAAGGTTGTGGAAGGATCTCCAGCCCAGTTCTGGGGAGGGGGAGGGGTGTGGTGTATGTAAAGGTGTGTGTGTGTGTGTGAGAGAGAGAGAGAGAGAGAGAGAGACAGAGAGAGAGAGAGAGAGTAAGGGGCTCTAGAGAGGAAAAGAAACAGCATCTCAGTTTAGGGGATTCTCAAGCTGAGTCTTTCGGACTTCTTAGATTAGAGGCCGAGGCAGAAGAGCAGGGAGGCAGGGTGTTTCCGGCAGAGGGGAATGCACAGAGGTGGGAAACAGCACAGGATTCTGGGAGCAAGAAAAGCAAGAGCGACACTGCAGAGTGGGCCACGCCAGCTGTGAGCGTTGTGCTCTGGTGGAAGGGGTCACTGGGGGCCTCACCTATGTGCTGGGGACTTGTCCTCCATCATCAGGGCCTCAGACACAACCCTGAGGTGTGCTTGTGGGATTGCCTAGAGCAGTACAGAGGAGTTAAGTGATGCACAAAACCCTACAGAGGGAAGATGGGGATGCATTTGGATGGAAGCCTGTGTGATCCTTATGCTAAACCACCCTCTGTCCCCTACGACCATCACAGAGCCACCAGACTCTATGGCTGTCCCTTCAGTGGCCCTGCCAAGCACAACTCACAGGGGTTTTGTCAGGAGCCCTGGAGCTCTAACTCATGAGCCATGAGTGGCTAGCGGCTGCCATATTGGACCGTGTAGACCATTCTACAGGATGGCACTGGTCTACAGGACCTGAACTGTGTTTCTAGCTTGGCTTTGGGGAGCAGTTTGATAACAAGAGAAAGAAGAAAGAAAGAAAAAAAGAGAAAGAAAGAAGAAAGAAAGAAAGAAAGAAAGAAAGAAAGAAAGAAAGAAAGAAGGAAGGAAGGAAGGAAGGAAGGAAGGAAGGAAGGAAGGAAGGGAAAGAAATAGAAAGAAAGGAAGAAGGAAAGAAAAAGAGAAAGAAGAAAAGAAAAGCCAGCTCTTCTTTACAAAACGGGCAGTCCCTCGTGATGTGGGAATGTCAGGGCCTCTCAGTGAAGTGAGCAAGACAGAAGAGAAACAAATGGAACTGAGGTGAGGACTTGGTGTTTTCCCCAATATTACTAAGCAACCGTGTCCTAAAATCTGCAGAGCCAGCGACAGCATTTTGTTTACCAGGAAGAAAACACTTGAAAAGGAGAATATTTGGCGGAAATGCACTTGGGATTAGCAGGGTTTTTTTTTTTTTTTTCTCTTTCTTTCTTTCTTTCTTTTTTTTTCTTTTAATGCTGTTTTGTCTTTCTTCTGGGTTGTTCAAGGTACTGACCTAGTGCTTAGCCCCCTTTGCCAAGAAACTCCTTCCCGGCCTAATTAGCCTGCGGTATTGTGTGCAGGGCTGGGGAGGAGGGAGGGCCCCTCAGCCAATGGGGGCTGCAGTTGGCCCCGGGGAGGTGGGGGAGTGGGGTGCCGGGCTGGCCATTAGATGCCGAGGTCTTGAAAATCCCTCTGTAATTAATTTTCTCCTGCATTAATTAGAGAAATGTTGGAATGGGTAGGAGAGGGAGGGGTTTGTTGCCCATGGGCTTCTTTTCAGGGCGACTTTTGGGTAAGATGGTAATCTGCGGGGGAGTGGGAGATGTGGCCAGGGGTTTCAGGAGACCCCCCTGCCTGTAGGAGGGGGATCCAGTTTAAATCGGGGCTACCAGGAGACAGGTGCTGTATTTTACCTCGGGCTGGATGATGGTAGGCACCTTTTCCCAAGCCTGGAGTGTCTGTGGGCTCATGTGTGTACACACACACACACACACACACACACACACACACACACAGAGGGATCACTGCTTCTCCATCATCTGCCCACGCCCCCGGAATACACAAACATTCAGCCCAATTCTCTGCCAGGTGCCCCAGTGCCCCCTCTCCCTTGCCCCACCCCACAACTAGAGGCCCTCGGATGTAAATCAGAGCCCCACTCGCCTGTATCCCCCTGGAATGACTCCATCTGGGCCTGCACAGAAGCTGCGGGTCTTTGCCCTGTGCCCTTTTCTCCCCAATCTGTTTGAAAGAACCAACTATGATCACCCACCTGCAAGTGAGTTTCTAGCCCCATGGAGAAAGACAGCCCTGAGAAGATTCTAATAAAAGCTTCTGGAATCTTCCAGCCCACAGACTTTCTATCCCGAGTCCCAGTGTGTTGAAAATGACGTTCGGGGAGGCAGGAAGCCAGCACACTTCTAGAATTCGATGCCAACTCCCTGGTCCTGTTAGCCGCTTTTATGGAAATTTGAATTGAGCCCAGCTTTTTCTAGACTCCGGTCCCGTATGGATTTTATTAATTCCACCCATGGCTTAATAGTTGTGTTCGAGCTGGTGGGCCACGTCCAACGAGCAATAACCCTACGTCTTCAGGCCTGTCCCTGGGGCCAACACCATCGGCGACTAGGTCGATGGCATTCTCCCAGAGGGGGAGGGCCAGCTCCAGGCTGTTACTGTTTTCATAGTGGTCAAGCCAGGGCCTCCGACGGAGCCGTTCAAGCTCTGGACTCAAGGGCAGGAGGCTTCCTCATTGGTCACCACCTGAAAGGAATAGACCTTCAGTAGGGAGAGGTGTCCCAGGACGGACGGGCCCGTTGCTGGACTAGAAGGAGGTGGCGTGAGAGGAGGCGGTGGCCAGCTTACCTGGCTGAAGTCCTTTGACTCAGCTCTCTCTTCCGCTATGGGCCGGGCCCAAGCAACTGGACCGTGGCTCCCAGCCATTCCCTGTGCAATCATTATTGCCCACGGAGCGCACGGCTTCCTCAAACCCTCCAGGCTCCAGGTTTCTTTGTTTTAATCTTTTTTTATTTATTTTTATTTTATTTATTTATGATAGTCACACAGAGAGAGAGAGAGAGGCAGAGACACAGGCAGAGGGAGAAGCAGGCTCCATGCACCGGGAGCCCGACGTGGGATTCGATCCCAGGTCTCCAGGATCGCGCCCTGGGCCAAAGGCAGGCGCCAAACCGCTGCGCCACCCAGGGATCCCCTCCAGGTTTCTTTGGTAGGAGCTCAGCGTTACCTCCCCGGCTCCATTCCCGGCTCATCACCAACAGGCCACCCAGGGGTGGGAAGATCTTTGACCCTGTTCTGCTTGGCCCACGTGACCCATCCTTCCCTCCAGGGGAAGAGAGAGGGTAACAAAAGACACCAGGAGCTCGTGGGGCAAGTTCTCAGCTGGAAATGGGGCTGGGAAGTACAGGCCGATAAGAGCAAGATGGAATCTGCTGGAAGCTCTCTGCGCCTCTGGGAAGCTGTCCGTGCCCTCTCTCTCCCTGGGCCCATCCCCGCCGCATTCTTCACAGCAGCTGTTTCAACTCTTCTCCTCCGTCCTCAGGCCTCTGAATCCACCCCCATCATTCACAGCGGGTGACCTCACCTCCGGCTCCACGGAGATGATGAAGCCACCGGTCCATCCGGACTCCACATGGCCTGCGAGCCCGGCGGTGCAGTGGGGAGGACCTGGGCTTCAAGTGGGGCTCCACTGCCTTCACGTTTTGCTCGTGGGCAATTGACATCGCCTCCCTCAGCCTCAGTTTTCCTGCCTGTAAAATGGGTGGCGGCGAGGTTTCCGCTGATGCGTGCAACTTGCTCTTGCACGTAAGCGGGAAGTAGCAGTAGCTATTAAGTGTCGCCAATTGTGACAAACGGAGGCCACCTCCATCCCCACCATGCACTCCCTCAACTTAACAGCCACCTTTGAGTCACGGCCTCACTTCCTCGCACGCCCCCCCACTCTGGACCACGGGGAGTCCTGCCTCTGGTGATGGGAGGCCTCTCCCCTGAAGCAGGAGCCCTCTGCTCCCATGGTGTCCCTCCCCGTGAGCATCTCTGGCCTCCAACGCCCTTCCCCCCCCATGCCATCTGGTGGGTGCAGGCTTCACTTCACTCCCCGCAGTGCTCGCCTTCTCTTGATCATTCCCTCAAACCGCAGGCCCCTCTCTTTCCTTCCTTTCACTCACAGATCTGTCCAGAGAATCGTCTATGCTCGTTGACACCACTTCCTGGCCTCCCACTCGCCCCCACCCCGGGCCCACTGCAATCTGCCTCCTGCCCCCGCTGCTCTGGCGGCCTGGCTCTTTCCAAGGTCTCTCCGATGGCCCTCCTCCAGCCCCCTCGGTCCTCGGGGAGCAGCTGGCTCTGGCCATCCCAATGGTCATCCCCAAACTCTCTCCTCCCTGGCCGTCCCTGCGTCCACCTCTCCCTGGATCCTCATTTCTTTGGCTCGTGACTCATCAGCATCTGTCTGCGAGCCCCCCGAGTGTCATCTTGTTTGTCCTCTTCCTGGGTGGTCTCACACACTCCCTCTTCAGCCACGATTTTACCCAAGAGTCTATCAGGTCCACATCTCCAGCTCTGACCTCCCCGGCGCTCCAGATTCGCATTTCCAGCTCCTTGCTAGTTCTTCTCCATGGAGTGTGTTGCTCACCCCGTGGACCCAACTCATCTAATACTAAAATACCAGCCACGGCCCATGCTCCCTCCTTCCCTCATCTACCAACTACCAATGCACAGGAGTTGGCGAACCCGCTTCAGGCTGGGTCGTTGATCTGTTTCCTTCTGTTTCCATTGGTCCTCTGCCTTTGGAGACTCTAACTTCCTGCCCAGATACTCGAAGTGGCTTTTGAACGGATCTCTCTGGGGCTAGCCTCTTTCTGTCCTGGTTTCTTTCTCTCCGTTGACAGCAAGGTGAAAAATTAGGGTGGCTCATCATTCATTGTCCCGACACAAACACTTTGTGAGCCAAAGGGAGTTCTAGTAACAATGACACGGCCGGGCCACCCTGGGCAGGCAGCGATGTGGGTTCACCCCATTAACAGGACTTTCTGATGATGCCATTTCCTGGTTTTGAAATCTCACGCCACCCCCCCTCCGCAATAATAAGGTGTAGCCTCAGCACAGTGCTCGTGGGTCCCTTGTGAGCTGGGCTTCTCGGTGACTTTGGTCTCCCCTTCTTTCTGGGCCCTCGCTCACCTGACTGAGCAGCCCACCTGCATCATTGCCCGAAGTGCTTTGTCCCTCTCTGTCTCTAGTCTGTGTTCTGGCCATTCCCCGGACCAGAAGCCTCTCCTGCATCTCCAACCCTGTCCCTCAAGGCTCAACTGAAATGTCACATGTCCCCTCCCTCCCCTCCGCCCCAGAAGCCTTCACGAATACTACTGGCTTTATTGAATCTCTCCCTCTTCTCTGTTCTGACAGCACATGACACAACCATTTTGCGCATAAATCTTGCTCCCTAAATATCCAACGCTTGGGGATGGCTGGGGATGGGGGGGCAGGACCAGGTGCCTTTCCTCCCTGCATCTCTCGGAGGTATTAGCACCATTCCTTGCTTAAAGAACTGAAAAGGGAATAAGATGTTCCATCCTACACTGTGTTGGGCGTTCACATGTGGTCCCTTGTTCCGACTTTACAACTCTGTGTGACGGATCTCATTGTGCCTCCCACCCCCACATAGTTCTTTTTCTTCTTCCCATGGAAGAAAGATAAGGCTGGGGAGATTAAGTAATTCACACAGCTGGGAAGTCATGGAACTGCATTGCTACAGAAAACCATGTCTTCTGTAGCAAAAATGCCTAAGAAGCAGGCTGCATGAATCACTTCTAATCCTGCGGCCTTTCAATACACCATGGTACTCCCAATATTTGTTTATTGAACAAGATTTAATAAAAAAAAAAAAAGAGGGCCTGCTGTGCAACAGGGCAGGTCACAATGGGCCAATTCCATTCCCTTGTTCTGATGAAACAGTAATCAAATGCCTCTATCCAGGGCAAATCGAAATAGGACCTACATTATGGTCTTTAACAGGAAAACATGTCATAGATGGGCAGCCTAGTGGACAGGTAGGTAGAGGAGAGGGTTTGGTGTAAGTATTTTCTGTGTTAGTGATGATGTCAGAGACATTTTATGAGCAAAACAAGCTACTGGGGCTTTTAATTTTTTTTCTTTAAGATTTTATTTATTGGGCAGCCTGGGTGGCTCAGGGGTTTAGCGCCTGCCTTTGGCCTAGGGTGTGATCCTAGAGACCTAGGATTGAGTCCCACATCGGGATCCCTGCATGGAGCCTGCTTCTCCCTCTGCCCGTGTCTCTGCCTCTCTCTCTCTCTCTCTCTCTCTCTGTATCTCTCATGAATAAATAAATAAAATCTTAAAAAATAATAAAAAAATTTAAAAAAGATTTTATTTATCGATGTGACAGAGAAAGAGAGAGAGAACACAAGCAGAGAGAGCTACAGAGGGAGAGGGAGAAGCAGACTCCATGGTGAGCAGGGAGCCCAAAGTGGGGCTCAACCCCAGGACCCGGATATCATGACCTGAGCCGAAGGCAGATGCCTCACCACCTGAGCCACACACGCACCCCTAATTTTTTTAATTAGGTGCCCCCTAATTTTTTTTAAATGCAAAATCTCTTTGTTCTCTCTTCCTTTATTACTGTCTACTTGTCCGGATGGCAGAGTCTCTGTGGAAACCCGGCTGACACCAGTGCCTGTCTCCTGGACTCACAGCCTGGACTCAGAGTTAAGAGAAAATATGGCAGTCAGACTGAGCCAAGGCAGGGGAATCAAAACCAAGAGCCAGAAAGAGGACTTTGGGAGAAGCCCCAGATTATGGTTTTTTTCTTTCCACTTGGGCCGTTTTTACTTGGTGGTTCACAACTTGACATTTGATTTGGTGACATTTGATTAGGGAAACGTGACAAGGTAATAAAGAGCCCTGGAATGTCATGTTCATCTTACAACCTCCTGTCACGTCATCGGGTCTGATATGCAGGCTGCTCTGAGATGCCGTTCCTGCCTCCTGGACAAGTGTCCAGTGTCTACAATGGTTTAGATAAGGTGTCTCCATTGGAAACACACACCAGGAGTTGGGGCAAAGAAAGACAGGTGGGAGTGAGGAGAAAGACTGTTAATACCGTGATGGCCTGTGTCTCTGCCAAGGTGAGTGTGAAGGATTCCAAACCCAAAAAGGGAAATTGCAGAGCTTCGTATTATACATATGTGTACATACAGGTGCATCATGTGCTCTCATCAAGGGTTCAGTTTGTCTGTCTACAAAATCAAGCACCCCACCACCACCACCACCAAAAACATCTCTTTGCACCCCCTTTGAACATTGCTTGGGAAGCAGCTGATGTATTGTCAACCTCCCAACCCAGGGACCAAAGGAATACATAACAATAGACCTAGGACTCTGGAAGGTTCTACAGCTACATGGATGGCAGAGAGTGGAAATCTCAAACCAGCTATCAGCTGTGCCAAGTCTGCAGCCCCTCTGCTGTCAGCACTTAGACTTCTGGCTTTCTTCACTCCCCACTCCACCATCTGCATGAAGGGCTGAAGTGGGTGGTGCCGAGCAGCCTCCCTGGAAGGTGGTGCTGATGATGGGGTAGAGGGAACGTCTTGCAGTGGTGAATAGGCAAGGCCCATGAAGAGTGCCCTTCGCTGACGGCTTCTGAATCAAGGTTTCAGATTGACTGACTCATCAGGAGAATACAGAAGAACGATGCCTCAACCAGTTCTTCTAGAAGTCTCTCCAGGTATATTTGTTTGAAACTATAGATTTTTTTTCTGAGGCTGGGAGAAATTCACATCGTCTAGGCCAGGGGTCTGCAACCAAAGCTATAGGCTAGAGTGAACTCGCTGCCTAATTTTGTAAGTAAAGTTTTATTAGAACACAACCACGCCCACTTGTTGACGGATTGTCTATGGATGCTTTTTGCCATACAACAGCAGAGTCGAGTTAGGGGCAACAGAGATTGTATGATTCCCCAGAGCTTGATACATTGGCTATCTGGCTCTTTCCAGAAAAACTCCGCAACCCTTGATCGTCCATTGTTTCGGTTCTGGACAATGTGCTATGGCAGGACAGCAACCATGCTAAGCCACCTGGAAACATATATAAGGCCACATAGCTCTTTTTTTTTTTTTTTTTTTTTAAGGCCACATAGCTCTTAAACAATTTCTTTTACCTATAAAATTATGAAGAAGAAAATAAAAAGTCACCCGCAATTCTATCACTGTCTAATAAGAACTGTTACTATTTTGCTGTGTTTGCATCTAGCCTTTCCCTGTGCACATATAAAAGTATAAATCTATGTAATTATGCAATTAAAATCCTACTGCGTTGTTTTGTGTCCTGTTGTGTGTGCTTGTGTTTCCCAGTTTATGGTGACCACTCTGCAAGTCCTTGAATATGCCTTGTTAACATGACTTTTAATAACTTGTTAATATGTGCCACGGCATCCCTGAACTTCTGGGTGGTTTTACTTATTCACAAATCAAAATACCGTGTGCTAGAACAAATCCCACGGAGCAGAAATCTTTGTCCGATTCTTTGATTATTTCCTTGAGATAGATTCCCAGAAGTGAAATTACTGGGTAAAAGGGTAAGGACAATTTTCAGGGTCTTGATAACATATTGCCAAATTGCTTTCCAGAAAGACTGTACCAATTTATGTTCCCACCAGCAATGTACGAAATTGCCGCCTTACCCTACTCTCACCAGCATGGAGTACTATCATTTTAAAAAGTTACCAAATTGATAGGCAAAGATTGCATTTTGTTGTTTTGATTTGGATTTCTTTGATTACCAGTGAGGTTAAACATTTTTTTCATCTGTTAAACACTTCTTCATATGTTTATGGCCAAAGGGAATCTTAATAATGGTCTTCAAGTGTGCAAAGGGGTTATTTAGTAGATTGGGACCAGCTGTTCTGGAGGAGAAACTGGAAATGTTGAAACTTGAGCAAGAAAGCAATCGGCTGAAGGTCCTTCAGTGAAGGATGATCCCGAGAGTGGTCAAATTCTAATGGAAGTCACCATGCTGCTCAGAGCCTCTTTTCTGCAGGTACAAGGGAGAGGACAACAAGTAGCTACAAATCATAGGGTGCTTACAAGTGCTGGGAGCACTGCTAACATTTACGTATATTTGCATTTTAATGCTCACAACAGCCCTAGGAGAAGTAGGAGACTTGGGCATAATTTATTATTAAGTATCCGAAGCAGGACTGAAATCCTCACCCCAAACCCTCGTTCCATAACCTTTCCTGCACTGCCTCTGAGAGAATCGATTAAACGAACATTTCCGGCTGAAGAGTTTTGCAAATTCTTCATAAACAAAATGAAGGAAGCGTGAACCAAATGTCCCATTAAGACCTCAGCAAGAACTCTCCTCTCGCACACAAATGGCGACATAGTTGTTTGCTACCAAGAACTCATTCTCTACTCTGAGGTTTGTGCTTTTTAATTTTTGCTGAATGCCTGAGCTTGCATTGCTGGGCTTGGTTCTTTCTTTTCTCATCTTTGTCTTCTGTCCCCACCCTGCTCCAGAGGAGCCACAAATAGCAGGTGTGTGCCTCACCATGAACTGTCATCCTCAGCAGCACATTGGCCAGTCAGGCTATGCTTTTCTCCTTCTGCGTCCTCCCCTGGCCATGGGGATGGTGATCAGGGTAATGAAAACCCTCCATGGGCTCTCCTCCTCTCCACCACTCAATGGGAGCTTTGTCTTTGCAAAGAACAAACCTGAAACCCATCCGGCCATGGCAATTGTTGTCTGTGGACTCCTGTGCCATTTGGATTCTGACTCTGTTAGAGATCTTGTAATTTAAACTTCTACTTGCTTATTAGAAATTCAAGGAAATCATCTAATAATATTTTAAATCTAAGGAAAAGCAGGCAAAGCCTCTCCTCCCCCCACCCCTTCTTTTGCCCATCCCTCCCCTTTCCTTTTACAGGTGATCTGAGATCCGGATTCTATACACGGTGATGGGAAGTTACTCATCTTCAACAAATATGGTGAATTGCTCAGGTGAGCAATGTCCAGGGTCACAAGGACAGCATGGATGGCCAGAGTTCTTTTATTTCGGGGGAGGAGCTGAGGACATCAAATCTAAGCCCTTGGTTTTTCAACTGAGAATTTTAGTAGCCTCATCTTCTAGAAGCTTGGAGTTCTTTATCCTGTGTGGTCCAACATAAATTATTGCTCTGAGAAACAATGATCCTTCATCTTCCTTACTTGCCCATTTCTCAACCTCTATCTCTGGACTGCTGGCCTTCGTGAACCCGTGTGTGTGTGTGTGTGTGTGTGTGTGTGTGTGTGTAGGGCATGTATGGAGGGAGGAGCTATGTTTTATTCACTTCCTGTTGAGATGACAATTCAAGCATCGTCGTTTCAGTAATGGGCTTGCTTCTGCCCTCCTCACCTCTGAGCACAGAAGTAGCCTGTGCTGCCTTCATCAAGGAAGAGTAGCTCTACTACTATAGGAAGAGCCAGAAGATCTAGGTCACTGTGGCTCTGCCCTGGTTTGCTGTGGGAGTTGCTTCCACCCACTGGGTTCACTTGCTTCCCTTTTACAATGAAGGGGTTTTGGCCACCATAGTCCATTTCACCTCCCAATGCCTGTATTTTTGCTGTAGGGAGCCATTTCCAGAGTGGCAGGTGACTTGTGTGTCCACTGTTAAAGTGCCAGACTCCTTGGCACTCCTCCCTTAAACTCGACCTTTCCCAGCTCTTTCATCTAGCCTTGTCTTCCATCTGAATGGTGAAAGCAAGTCCTAGTGATGGCTTGGGTGCATTGGTTGCATGAAGGATAATCCTCTAGGGGGTGGCTCTTCAAGCCTTGTCCAGGACCAATAGCATCTCATCACTTGGGAACTTGTTAGAAAGTTCTACTGAACCCAGACCTACTGAATAAGACACTGTGGGGATTGGTCCTAGCAGTCTGAGTTTTAACATCTAGGGAATTTGAATGCATGCTCAAGTCCCACACCCACTGCTCTGGGCTAAATCTGCAGAGGTCAGCAGGAGAATCCAGACACATCCCAGGTCCTCTCTGTCCCACCAAACACTAGAAAAGAAGAGGGACAGGATCTTCTGTCTTCCAGTGCTTGGGAGGAGAACCAGATCCTGTTGGAGAGATCTGGTATTTTCTAAATGAGCTCAGGCTCTTTAACACTACTTCCCGCCCCCCCACCCCGCCCCGGAAAAATGGGCTTCTCCTCACTCTGGGGTGTGGCAGCAAGAGTGTTTGGATTTGGGAAAACAGCTGCCTAGGGAATGAGGATACAGTAATCAAATGGAGACAATATGGTTTTCAGTTGGCCACACAATTTAATATTAACTGATGGGTTAGCAGTTAATCATGATTAATATTCCTTTAACATGTATTATCTCAGAAACCTCAAGGCATGGCTGAGTTGAAAGGAATTGAGGTGCAGAAGTAGACACAGCGTATGACCCCATAAGCAGATTTGATGTTGAGGCATCCTGACTCCTTGTTCTGGCAATGAAGGTGGTCATGCCAGGGATGTCCTTTTCTTTTGCTGCAATTAAAGTTGCTCTCACAGGAAATGAGTCTACAAGCTGCTGACTGTTAGATCCTTAATACATAAAATGTTATTTATCAAATGTTTGTCCGTGGATGTCTCAGTACAGAGCACTGCTAAAAACAACCAACCAGACAAACCAACAAAACTTCCCAAATAAACAAAGAAGGTCTTACAAAGCTAAACATGGTTTTACCATGCAACCCAGCAATCGTGTTCCTGGATATTTACCTAGCTGATTTGGAAGCTTATACCCTGCACACACATATTTGTAACGGCTTTATTCCCAATCATCAAAAACTGGAAACAACTGTCATGTCCTCCAGTGGGTGAAATGGATCAAGAGACCTCGGTGGGTACATATAATGATCAGTGGGATACTATTCAGTGGCAAAAAGGAATGAACTATCTCAGGCTACACAAAATTATTGGTGGATCTCACATGCGAATCGCCAAGTGAAAGGAACCAGTCTGAAAAGGCTACATACATACTGTGTAATCCCATTTTTATGATATTCTGGAAAAGGCAAAAATATGGATAGCAGAAACAGAGAAAAAAAATTGGTGATTGCCAGAGGTTCAGGAGGGAAATAGAGTTAAATAGGCCAAGCACAGGGGAATTTTTAGGGCGATGGAACAATTGTGTTCGATTCAGCAATTGTGACAGTGTGCATTTGTCAAAACCCATCGAATTTTACAGCCCAGAAAGCAAACCTTAATGTATGCAATTGAAAAAAGTTATTTTGGGGGACTTTGCCTAGGTGGCTTGGTCGGTTGAATGTCTAACTTGTGATTTTGGCTCAGGTCATAGTCTCATGGGCTGTGGGATCGAGCTCTATGTCGGGCTCCATGCTCAGTGGGGAGTCTCCTTGAGGTTCTCTTCCTCTGTTCCTCCCTCATTGTACTCTCCCTAAAATAAGTAAGTAAGTAGGTGAGTAAGTAAGTAAGTAAATAAATAAATAAACAAATAAATAAATAAATAAATTTTTAAAAAATAGAAAGAGGGCAGCTCGGGTGGCTCAGTGGTTTAGCGCAAACTTCAGCCCAGGGCCTGATCCTGGAGACCCAGGATCGAGTCCCACGTCAGGCTCCCTGCATGGAGCCTGCTTCTCCCTCTGCCTGTGCCTCTGCCTCTCTCTCTCTCTATGTCTCTCATGAATAAATAAATAAAATCTTTAAAAAAAATAGAAAGAAAAATTTAGGAGGTTGGAGGATTCTAAGATGGATTGTGGTAGAAGAATCTAACCATGATGGAAACATATGCAACCATCTCATGGAAGCGTGAGGGAGGGAAAGGTATGGACCTACCTGACTTTGGAAATGTCTCTGTAAAACTAAGGGCAAAAGGAATGGCCCATTATGGTACCATGATTCACAAAATTGGTTCCCACGGAGGCATGGGTTAATAGTTCTCATACTGCTACACATGTTTGCTGGAACTGAGCATGTAGGTAAATGGACAGCAGATGGTGGGAGCCCAGGTTCTCACTGTTGGAGCGGACTTCTCATTTAAGCAAAGGGAGGAGGCTAGAATGACCCATGTGGTAAAGGATTAGAGTTGGAAATATCAGTATGAACTCATGTTTAGCTTAATAGAGATACAGATGTTTATATACGGAAACATTTATAAATGTGTGTGTGTGCAAATGTGGATTGGTACATGTTTCCTGCTCTGTCTGTTGAGAGGATTCAGAATTAACATCACCACACTACCAATGAGCACACCGAATCCCCTTTGTTTCTGGTCCTACTCTTCAGGAAGAAGAACCCGGGCTCCTTCGAGAAATGGCTGATTCCAGGGCTGAGGCAGGAAATATCCAAGATGAGCCTGGAGCATCTGTAGTGCCAGAAAGTAAGGGAATGCCTAAACTCCAAACAAATAAAACAAAACAAAAACCAAAACACACATACACACAATGATGAGGGTATGTCAAAGGAACACGGGAACCAAAATGAAAGAGCTCTCAATGGCCAAAGCTGAAACAATTTGGGCAAAAAAATAAATAATGTGGTATTGGATTATAAACCAAGGGATAAAAGAAATATCCATGAGTACACACTGATGTAAATAAATGACTGAATAAATAAATACATGGGAAAGACTGTTCTCTGTGTAGAAGAATTTCAAATAATTTATGTAGATACTGTACCATCAAGGAGATGGGACCTAGTGACATTCCCCCCGAAAGAGCACGGTCAGGAAAGGAGGGGAGGGAGGGGACTTCACAGTGGACAAACCTGATGAAGGCTACCCCAGCCAGGAGGCCCAGGTCACTACTGACAATAATAAAACATGTCAAGAGCGTAGGCTTGAGATGATAGGATGAGGATGGTACTTTACCTCCATGGTTTTCTTTCCCCAAACTTGTAACTCCAGTCTTACCATGAGGAAAACATCAGACAAATAAAACCGGAGGGAGATTCTGCAAAATATCTGACTGGTACTCCTCAGAACTGCTAAGGTCATGAAAAAAACAAAAAACAAAAAACTGAAACTTGAAAACCTTCATGGCCACGGAGCACATGAAGAGACGCGGTGACTACATGTGATGCATGTGGCAGCAAAGGGACATTGGGAAGAACTAAAGAAATCTGAAAAATGTAAGGGTTTCATTTAACAGTAATGCATCGATATTGGCGCATTAACGTACCGTAGTAACAGAAGATGCTCATAATAGGGGAGACGGGGTGGGATTGTATGGGAGCTTGCTGTACCAACCCCACAGTGCTTCTGTGGATTGAAAATGATCGGGATCCCTGGGTGGCGCAGCAGTTTGGCGCCTGCCTTTGGCCCAGGGCCTGATCCTGAAGACCCGAGATCGAATCCCACGTCGGGCTCCCGGTGCATGGAGCCTGCTTCTCTCTCTGCCTGTGTCTCTGCCTCTCTCTCTCTCTCTGTGACTATCATAAATAAATAAAAATTTATAAAAAAAAAAAGAAAAAAGAAAAAAGAAAATGATCTTGGAATTAAACTTTCACTGGAAAAGACCCGAGGAGATTCTGGTCTTTGAGATTCAAGTCAAGGTCACGGACTACTGATGGGGAGTCATCATAGAATACTGAGAACAGATTTGATATTGAACTGTGAACAAAATGAGGGAATGAAGTGAATACAGCCGATGTCCAAGTAAATATGTCAGCTCGCATAAGGTCCATGACAGCAACAGCTCATCAGTCTCTAGCTGCCGCGACCCCAGTAGGCGAGGGCATGGGTTGCTTGCGTGTGTGTCCCGGGGGAGTTGCCAGTTGAAATACGGTGGTCAGAGAAGGTGGTGCTGAGCAGATGACATTCAAGTAACCCACCTGAAGGATGGAATAAGCCAGGTACCTTTGGTGGGATGGCATGGAAGGGTCCTGAGCTTCATGCCATAGAGATAATATTTTCATTCATCTAATCATGCCAGGATTTCTTTTTCTTTTTTTTTTTTTTTAAGGCAAACTGGAATTAAACAATGAATAAGTGTTCTGCCTTCTGGAAATGATCATACCTGTAATAGAATTTAATGAAGGGAGAAGTAGTTGGAGGTTGGAGAAATTCAACAAAGCTTTGAAGACAGCTGAATCCTGGGAAGGAAGGAATGGGAAGAGAGTGGGGGAGAAAGACGCACGCTGCATGGGAGGATGTGGCAAGAATGCACAAAGCAAGAGGGCAACAGGATAGGCCCGGGGGCCTTGGGAAGGAAGGCTGCCAGTTTGGGAAGGTGAAAGATGACAAAGGGGAGTTGGAAGTCAGTGAAAGTTCTTGATTTTGGTGTATGGAGCATCAACGTGGTGTCCGGGGAAATGTTGTCTTGACAGGAGGAGATGGAAGGATTGGAGGGATATGGGAGGACCAGGGTCTTTCTCGAGAAGCTGCTAAGGTGTGTGGATGAAGGATGCAGGACGCTTCGCCTTGGGGGGTGGCGGTGAGCTTGGAGAGGGAATGGCAAGTGGGGGACTAACTACTGAACAGGGCCAGGGAGCATCAGAGAGCTGCTGGAGACCGAGGGGTCAGAGGTGAGGCCAGGGCTTCTGCAAAGGGCTCTTAGAATTGGCAAGAGGAGGAGGCATCTGGTCAGCTCAGTCGGTAGCACGTGTGACTCTTGATCTCAGGGTTGTGAGTTCAAGCCCCATGTTGAGCGTGGATCCTACCTAAAAAATAAAAGGAAAAAATTTTAAAAACCTGGCAAGAGGAAGACAATGGCAATAAATATGCTCTGTCTTTGGAATCAATAAGAAAGCCTGTGGGCTGCTCACGTAATGCAGGCGCTACCAGAGGTCAGTGGGTCAATCTTATCGTCTGATCCAATTGATTGGTTGCTGTCACTGAGTAGAATCAGAAGAAAGCTGAGTGTCTTCACCGTAAAACCTATAATTCCTTCTCTCCTTATCACAAACCTCATGCTGCTCTGAGTCTTCTATATCAGTGGTTTTCAACTGCAGGTGATTTTGCCCCCACCCCCACCCCGGGGAACATGTGGCAATGTCCCCGAGACATTTTTGATTGTCAGAACTGGGGGGAGGGGTGCTCCTGGCACGTAGTGGGTAGAAGCCACGGATGCACCTAAACACCCAGCGCGCAGGACAGACCCCATGATTAATACTCATCTAGTCCAAAAAGCCGATGGTGCCACGGTTGAGAAAACTTGCTCTCTGTATATGGAAAATCTCTAGGCTCTCATGACCTAAACAAGAGGATAGTCCCTTTCTCATTCTAGAGGCAAAGCTTAGGAGAATCAGAGTGACCCAGTGACTTTCTACTATGTAGGGCACTGTCCCCTAAGGGATATTTGGAATGTGTGGGATGATCTGAGGGGTCCACTGGCGGGGTGTTGCTTGCAAGGAGTGGGCAGGTCCTGGGGATGCTGAACGTCCTGTGATGCATGGACATTCCTGTCAATACCCTCCTCATGGAGAGAGCTCTGGAATCCATGTGCCCAAGGTCAGATGGCTGTTTGGTAGGCGTGGTGGGGGGCAGAGCCAGGCTTGGAACTTCAGCCTCTTCCTCCTCTGGGATGTGTTTCCTTGGATCAGGAGAACTCACAGCTCCATGGGCACCATCCTCACCAACTAGGAGCAGAGCTCTTCTCAGGAGGACTCTTCTTTGGCCAAGATGCTCCGGATTCCCCAGGCGTCTGTCATGAATATCATGCACGAACTAATGTCCTTGTTTCCTCGCCTGTAAAACGGAGGAACCAGTAGCATGGAGATGAAATGAAACCATCCCAGGCCTGGGACGAAGGGAGCAGTGACAGTCTGGGAGGCGGGCGTGTTCACAGTCCTCATGGGAAAACCAGGAGCAGAGAGCCCAGCACCTTTCAAAACTGTACAGGAGTTGGCCCCAGCTTCAGTTCCATGAGCATCTTCTGCAGGGCATCGGGGTGGGGGGTGGGGGGGAGGCAGGGAAACATACTAATGGTTAGAGACCTGCTGTGGAGTGTCACCTGTTGGCGGGGAGTATATCTGTTTCTGGGGCTACCGTGACAAACCCCGGATCGGGTGGCTTAGGCAGCAGAAACGTAATGTCTCACAGCCCTGGAGGCTGTCAGCGGGGTTGGTTCCTTCTGAGGGTGATGGGAACCTTCTATCAGAAATCACTGCCCTCCTTAGACCAGGCAATTCCCCTTCTACCTTGCTGAGACACACGGCGAGGGGCCAGCGGTGAAGGAAGCCTAGAACCTGGGCCCTCCACGGCCAAGGGCAGCCCCAGAGCAAAGCCAACAGCGCTGGCTGTTGTCCTGGCAGCAGAGCTCTTCCAGAAGACGGACCCAGAGGGGAGAAACCAGAACGGTGGGAACCATTTACCGCCACCCCTGAACCTCGCCTCACACACAGGGGAGCTCGTGCATGTGGCAAGAAGCCGATCCGGCATTTTTTTTTTTGCCTTTGAATCACATGTCCCCCTGTGGTGTTGGGGGGCGGGGGGTTGCTGTACAGGGTGGCTGGATGCAAATAGTTTTGCATTGGGCGTTGCTCGCGGGGACGTGGAGAATCACATTTGGCTAAGTGCAGTCTGCACCCTGATTCATCCCAGCTCCCTTTCTGCTTTAACACGTTACCCCTAACCCTTATCATTTCCTGCTCTGGGATGCCGTCGCTCCCACGTCTCCGGGTTTCTGCTGTTCCTTGGATTGAACTGCTGACTGCCGTTATCTCATGCAAATAAGCAGGGGCAGGTGGGAGGAAAGGTGGTGGGAGGCACCTCCGGCCCACTTCCCTGTTCCCCGATCTCTGTGCTCAGCAGCTAATGTGCAGGTCGTGCAGGTCGCAAAGGGAAGAAAGAGGGGAGCCGAAGGCCAGGGCAGCGGGGGCGGTTTCGGGGCGACTGGTGGAAGTCAGGAGCTGCTGGACGGGAGAGCTGCTTCGGTGTCCAGCCGGAGCCATCCCTTTCGAGGTTCCCGGGGGTGCAGCTCCCCTGCCACTTCCCGCCTCGCAGCAGGACAGTCCCACGTCTCGGCCCTGGCTGCCTCCCGACCTCATGCCCGCCCTTCCCCTCCCTGGGCTTGAGCCATTTGCCCACATAGTCCTGCTGCCCTGAGCGCTGTTCCCTTGCGGGGCCCAGGGCCGGGTGCTGTCTGTTGGAATGTTCTCTGCCCAGGGAGGCCTTCCCCGTCGACTCTGTGCACGGTGGCATCTCACTGGCTCACCATCACTTGCCCTGGCCTGTTCTGCTTTTCCTCCTGGCCCTTTGTGCCACTCACTTTATTTCTGTCTGCGTTGTCTGCTGGCAGCACGTCCCAGACGTCTCTCTGGGCTCCACCCGGACTCCGAGCCAGTCTGGCCCCAAGGAGGCCCGCGGTGCGGATTTGAAGAAGGGAACAACCAGAGCGTGCGCTCCCATTTATGAGGCTCTTCTTTCTTCCTTTCTTTCAAGATTTTATTTATTTATTTGGGAGAAAGGGAGAGAGAGCAGGGGAGGAGCAGAGGCCAAGGGAGAGGGAGAAGCAGGCTCCCCGCTGAGCAGGGAGCCCGATGCAGGGCTCCATCCCAGGACCCCAGGATCATGACTGAGCCAAAGGCAGATGCTTAACCAACTGAGCCACCCAGGCACCCCTAAGAGACACTGTCACATGGGACATGCCATTTGTCCCTCATTTGTGCCCTGTGAGGTGTACAGGGTAGGAAGGGTCAGGGCCACTGTGTAGACAAGGAGGAGGTGGGTAGAGGGTCTCTCGGTCTGAAGGGTCCTTCGGGTTTGAATCCCAGGGCGGTGCAGTCGTAGAGTAATTATGTAACGTACCTGGAAGGCAGGGATGAGTCCACTTTTGGTCTCATAAATTGTTGGCAGGTTAGCTGAGATCTTGAATGTGAGATGCTTAGTGTCTCGCCGACCCAGGGAACCCTCCAAATGTGGTTTATTATTATTATTATTGCTGCCGTGATGGATATTTGTGCTCTCCTGACCCTTGTCCTGCAGCTGTCGAGGCGGAGCGGAGGTGAGACGTTAGTTCCCGTGACTCTGCCTCGGACACCAGGTCCACCGGCCCACAGAGGGATCTCCGCGAGGGCGGCTGGAGTGGACTGGGCTCAGAGCAAGCGGGGGACTCGGGGGTCTCACCTGACATGTCCTACCCAGCTTCCCGGCATCCCCTTTCCTATCAGAGTCAGTAAATACGCGTCTGTCTTATTCTATTCTTTCTAGGCTTTTCCACCATAAGTCTCCTTTATTTCCCCACTTCCTGCTGCATTTCGAATTCAGCACTCTTTCCTTTTCTGCTCTGATCAGAGTAAGCCGGTTACATCAACTTCGTAACAAATTTTTAAAAGCCAGCCACTGCGCCCAAGTGTCCTGAACCGAGCACCGGGCAATCCAAAAGAGATGCTCGTGCTGCAGTAGACAGCTGGGGGCGGGCTCATTCCGGGTGCTGGGGGTCACAGGCTGGTGGTGAGGCTTTCTCTAAGCTTTGCAGCTTTGGTGCCCGCAGAGAAATGTGCTCTCGTTGAGTTCATTTTGTATTTCTTAGTTCTTGGGGGTAAGTTTTGGAATTTGTATTTTAAACTGTGTCCCTCCATGGCCGGAGGCCCTATGGTCAGTCTTAGCAACTGCTTTGGGGAGTAAAGGTGGGGGGACCGTTAGAAGATCCTCCCATTCCTACTCCCACTTCCGTGGCTGATCCTCACGTTGTTTTGTCACACTGCTGGGCATTGACCTGTGAGTTCTCTGCAACCCTGTAGCTAATATTTTAGAAAAACACCATGTAGGGATGCCCGGGTGGCTCGGCGGTTGAGGGTCTGCTTTTGGCTCAGGGTGTGATCCAAGGTCCAGGGATCGAGTCCCACGTCAGGCTCCCTGCATGGGACCCGCTTCTCCCTCTGCCTGTGTCTCTACTTCTCTCTCTCTGTGTGTCTCTCATGAATAAATAAATAAAATCTTTCTAAAAATTTAAAAAAATAAATAGATTTGTTTATCTGTTACCTTTACAGACTGCACTCCTAGAGAGGAAAGAAGGGAACATGGCTTCTTTGTTCCGCATTTTTTTTTTTTAAGAAAATGTCTTTTTTTTTTTTTTTAAACCACTGAACCACCCAGGCGTCCCTTCGTTTTGTGTTTTTGGTGTCTGGGGACAGAGGGAGGGCTCAGTAGATATACGCTAAGGAGAATTTTTTGCTTCAGTGTTAGAATCCAAGTGCGGGTGACTTCTCCCCCTGGTCTGTCTCCTCTTGGCCCATGAGCTCGGAGGAGGCGAGCAGCGGCCACCGACAGCAGAATCCAGAATGTCTTGAGGGTGCGGCCTCTACGGCAGATTCTCGTATCACCGCTGCCCATTCTTCACCATCCTGTCCTCGAAATGGGCAATAAACGCAGACAGCCCCCCGAGGTTCCTAACACGCCAGGCGGACTCGGGTCGGAGAATGCTGCGGGTCTGGGGGGGGAGAATAGCAATGACAGTCCAGCAGTTTTTATTTCTTCTCTTTCAATGATTTTACTTATTTATTTGACAGAGAGAGAGAGACAGCAGGGGGACCAGAGGCAGAGGGAGAAGCAGACTCTCTGCCAAGCAGGGAGCCTGATGTGGGACTTGATCCCAGGACCCGGGATCACAACCTGAGCCGATGGCAGATGCTTCACGGACTGAGCCCCCCAGGGGCCCCTCTTTCCAGCAGTTTTTGAAGGACTTGGACTGAGGTTGTCTAATGGGATCCCAACTGCATTGGAGGTGGGAGGTGGGGGATGAATGGGGTTGAAGGAATGACCCTTGCACGAGGGCTGCTGCTTGCACGAATCCACGAGAACAACTGAGAGGTCCCAGCCAGCCCTGAGCATTTCACTTCTCGGATCCTTGGAGGACCTTCCAAAGCTGGCTCGGGTAGGGTGCGCGAGCGGTCATGTATTTCCCGGGTGGCGCAGGGCGGAGGTGGGATGCGCCAGGGGGAGCGGTGGTGGATGCATTTCTCTCCCGACTGACTCCGAGAGCCAGTCAGTCTCAGCCTCTGACCAGAAACTGAGATTTATTTCTCACTGGCCAGAAGAGAGTCATTTCAAAATCTTCTCCTTCCATTACGAAACGCCCCCTGGGAGCGTGGTGGGCTAAACACGGCCACGATCCGGGTTGCTCGGTCTTCAATGCATCTAGAGTTACAAGCTGCAAATGAGAGCTTGGGTTCCGGAGGGGCAGGCTCAGGGTCCCCAGCGGTTCCTGAAGCTGTCAGCCGGCCGCCCTAGAAACGGGGGGGAGTCCCCCCTCCTTGGCCCCCCGCTTCTGCTGCATCCTGGAGGCCCCACCTTCTTGTTGCTCCTGTGGGTAAATACTCCCTCTTGGCAGAGAAGCCAGCAAAAACAAACCTCCCGCAAAAGTATGGGGGTTTTGTGTTTGTTTTTACATCACTACTTTATTTTGTTTTGTTTTTTTGTTTTGCTTCGCATAGCTTTCTCGATGGAAGGCTCCGCTTTCAACCACACATCACTATGTTCGGGTCCCAGGAAGTCGGGGGGTGTTGGAGCGAGGATCGCTGAGCCATCCATGTTGGGGAGGCAGCCGTCCACCGCCCCCGTTTCTGAATTACCACCAGCGTTCGAACCCGTGTCAGCCTGATGTCTGGCCCTGCTGACCGTCCTTTGTAGCTTTTATAGCCAGCTGAAGGTACAGCGTATTTACTCGGTTGGTTGTGTTTGCTCCCGGACCCGTCCCATCCCCAGGAGAACGTACGTTCCACGAGGACCAGGAGTTTATTCTGTTTGATGCTTTTATTTCCAGTACCCAGATCAGAACCTGTGCAGAGCGGGGTCTCACTGAACATTTTGTGGAAGGACAAACAGATGAGTGGTTTCCTGGCAGCCAAGCCCTCAACTGAGCACTTAGAGGTCTCGTCTCACATTTTCTTTGTTTTCCCTCTTCAAACTCTATCAAGTAGGCATGGTTAGTATCCCAAGTTTGGGGATGAGGAAATAGTCTTAGGGAAGCGACAGCTCCTGCCTGGATGCAGGGGGTAGGTGAGTAGCTGGGGGGGGGGATCCTGAAGGCTGGCAGGGGACCCTGAGGGCGAGCACCTCGGGCATCTCACTCCCTCCACCCTGGTCCAGACCCTGAGCTCTTCCTCATGGACTAGAACCATCTCTCATGTAGGGGTTACTCAGACGCACTCACTCAATTATGTGCACTCACCCCCGTACCCCCGTGCTCACACAGATTCACAAGTACGCAGTTGCACACTAACATGTTTGCACTCACACCCCCACGTCGCAACCAACATGTCCACACCCACTTGCACATCATGTTCACCCTCACAAACCACTTGCACACCAACATGTTCACACCCACTTGCACACTAGCATGTTCACTCTCATGGCCCACTTGCACACTAACATGTCCACACCTATACAAACCATTTTGCACCAAACACGTTCACACTTACACACCAACATGTTTGTACTCAAACATGGGCACATGCACACACTACCGTGTTCATAGTCACACATGTCTGCCCCCACACTCTCTCACCCACAGTCTCATATTCATGCAGGCCCACACACGCACATATGTACACACACGCACACCACTGTAGAGTGATCACAGCCTTCTGCTCTGACTTCTCCTTACTGGGACCCAACAAATGGACCCGGATCAGCTACCTTCCCAATTCATATCATAAACAGGAAAAATGACTCCTTTGGACCTACTGGCTTTAGAAGAGCACCTTCAACCTAGTTGAAATGGAATTTTCTCCAGCTAAGCCTCAGACCTCTACTGAGGGTTTCCGGAGTCTGGCAGCTTCGACAACTACCTGGATGCTCATTAATCAAAACTCTTCCCAGGTCCCAGCCTCACAGAGTTGGACTCATAGTTCTGGGTGGGATCCAGAATCTGGATTCCTAATAGCTCCCCCGAGTGACTCTGAGTCTACCAGTCTGTGGGCCAGCCAGCGTTGGGAAGTCACTGGAGCAAACTGAAGATGTCTCCTTAAGGATAGAGCAGACCTCTGGCGTCCAGGGGATAAAACATGCTGAGTGTCACTGCATAACGAACCATGCACCCCTGTCACTTACTGCGTAACGAACCGTGCACCCCTAGAAGACAGGCATGGCTGAGTCGCCTTTTAGTGCTAGTATCTTACTCGTACTAGAAGATCCTCCATAAGTGTTTGTTGGAGCCATTTGCCATCAGAGGAGGGAGCACCAGCCAATTCCAAATCATTGCCAACTCCGCAACTACACAGGGTTTCTCACAACTTTGTCTAGACCTTAGCAGCATAAAAATTGATCTGTGCCCGAGGCTACTGCTACCCTCATTCTGACTTCATTGATTTGGGCCCACATCAGGAATTTTTGCAGCTTCCCAGGTGATTCTAATACATTGCTAAGGTCATCACTGTTCCAGATCAGAGGCTGGCAAACATTTCCTGGAAAGGGCCAGGTTCTGAGGGTCACAGGATCTCTGTTCTGCCCTTGTATTGCAAAAGTAGCCATGAACAATGTATAAACAAGTGGGGGTGGCTGGGTGTCAATAAAACTTTATTTATAAAAACAGACAGTGGGCCACATTCAGCCCGCAGGCTGCAGTTTGCCAATCCCTCTTCTAGGCTACCCTAGCTTCCTAAAATATGTGGTCAGAATCATCAGAAGGATGTTTTAAAACATCTGGCCCCTTTTATGGTCTTCTCCTAAGTCTGGGTGCAGGCCTAGAAATCAGTATTGATCAGAAGCATCCCAGAATTGGGAACCCTCCTGATATCGAGAGCCAGTGACCCGCATGTAGAAATACCCGACCCCACCAAGGCACTAATCTCTCTCCACGCTCTCACCCGGCCAGGTCCTCTACTCCAGGGGTGTGTCAGACGACTCGGTCTGTGTTGCCTTACTTCTCTCTTCCCTTTATATTCTTTGTGCTTTTGTGTTTCAAGCTATTCTCAGACATCAGTTACTGAGTCACACCAGTGCGAGGGGAGAAGTAGTGCCAGGCCTCTCGGCCCTAAAGGGTGGGAAGGAGGTGGAGAGGCAGACGGGCCCTCCTGCTGCCTCTGGGGACCACAGGAGGGTGGTCAGTTCGAGGCTGCCGCGGAGGACACTGTTCATACCCCGCCCCTACTACCATCCACAGGCATGACTCTGGCTCTTTCTGGGCCCAAACTCTGGGCCTCTCTGCCCTGCTGGTTAAGGCTGGCTTATTTTCACAGGTGAGGTGACAGGAGCCTCTTCCAACTTTCTGTTTCATGATAAGATACTTATCTCCCTGGCCTTCTCCAAGCTCCAGGGTGATGGCTCCGTGGAGGCCTCAGCCTCTGCTCGGTTGTTCTTAATTAAATCTGAAATGGACTTGAACAAGAGAGCTTTGGGAGCTTGGTGGGCTGTGGGCCAAGGACCCAAGAACTGCCACAGAATAGCACCACCTCCCACAGTCCTGATCCCTGGGACATGTGTACAGATTATGGAGAAATCCTCCTGCAATGAACTTATGTTAACTCTTTCGCCTGGGTGCTGGATTTCAAAAGCAACCACAGATCAAGGGTGGAGGATCTGGCTTGGCTTGCCAAATACATGGAGGGTGTTCTGGGGCCTCATGGGTCAGGATCCCCCAGATGTCCCAGTGGGATGGCCAGGGGTCCTCAAGTTCTGAGAACGATTCACCCTCCCAACTGTATCCGCCTAACCTTTACTAGAGGGTTTTTCCCTTTAAGTGATGCAAGGAATTGGTATATTCAGAACAGAATATCTGAGGCTTGGGGTACTTGGGAGGCTCAGTCACTGAAGCGTCTGCCTTCGGCTCAGGTCATGATCTCAGGGTCCTGGGATCGAGCCCCATATTGGGAATCCCTGCTCAGTGGGGAGTCTGCTTCCCCCTCTCCCTCTCCCTTTGCCTCTCCCCCTGCTCCTGCCCTCTCTCTCTCTCTTTCTCTCAAACAAATAAATACAATCTTAAAAAAAAAAAAAAAAACAGAATATTTGGGCTTAAAGGAAGAGAATGGGATGGGATGGTACCTGGCTTCTAGGGACAGGGACGAGAAGTCTGGGGCTGATTTGGGGTCAGCACTCAGGGCTGAGCATTTCCTAGCACCTCCATATGGACAGAACAACGACAGGTGATAAGGAACACCGGGCACCCATCGTACACACAGAAAAGCAGTAAGTGTCGAGCATTGCAGGCAGAGCAGCAGGTAATCCCCAGTCCTCACTCCACACACACACACACACACACACACACACACACGTTTTACATACACTCTTTATTGAATCATTACAATAACACAGAGGGTCACCATTATCTCCACCAGGAAGTGAAGAAACCAAGGCACAGAGAGGTGGAATAATTTGCTCCAGGCCAAACAGGTGGTAAGTGACGGAACTGGTATTAGACCTTGGGTTAGCCTGTCACCAAAAGAACTGAAAAATGTATTAAAGGTGACAGGATACGCCCCCTGCTCACAACTGGAGGGCATTTTTAAGGCAGCCTAGGAGCAAATGCAACGTCGCACGTTGGGCTTTGGAGGGAGCTCAGCGTGGGAGCAGGTTATTAGGGCGATTGAGGACGTGGAGAAGGAGAGTTAGCGTGGACCTCCAAACGCTGTCCCCTCCCTATAATTGCAGAGCACCAGTGTGCCTGTATCACCCGAGGGGCACATGCGGAGCGACATAGTGGCCCACGGAGCAGGTAAGGACCAGCGGGTGCTGAGACCAACCCTGGGCCGTGTTGCAAGCGTGTGTCCCTCTCTCTTCCTCCCCTGGGGCTGCCAATCCCATCTTTTAGGGTTTGTTTCTGACCATCAGCCTTTCTTTCTCCTCAAGTCTCTCTTTGTTTTGCTTCTGTCCCAAAAGAAGGGGATTAGTTAATATGGGGAGTTACTTACACTGTGTCCCCCCCTCCCTCAACATTCACATGTTGGAGTCCTAACTGCCCTCCCCATAGTCCCCCAGAAGGTGACTATATTTGGAGATGGGGTCTTGATGGAGGTGATCAAGTCAAGGTGAGATCCTTATAGGGTGGGGCCCAACCCAATATGACTGGTGTCCTTATAAAAAGGAAATCTGGACATAGGGGTGCATAGAGAAGAAAGATGACGTGAAGAGCCATGGGGACCAGACGGCCGTCTGCAAGCCGAGGAGTGAGCCCTGGATGGATCCCTCCCTCGGGGGCCCTCAGAAGGAGCCAGCCCTGTCGACCCCTCAATTTCAGACTTCCAGCTTCCAGACTATAAGATGACACGCTTGGTGAAGCCACCTAGTCCGTGATACTTTGTTATTGCGGCCTTAGCAAACTCATGCAGTGATTCCTCCCCTAGTGTTGGTCAGGGTTCCAACAATTTCAGGAGCATTTTAAGTTTCAAAGAAATGCATCGGAGAGGAGGGCATCTGGGGCCCTCTGAGCCGTGATGGGGCAAATGTTAGGGGTGGGGGCTGCAGATCTCTGCAGGCCTTGGGCCCCATTTCGCTCACTGCCTTAGTCCCTTCTGAGAACTTGGTGTCTGTTTAGCTGCTGTAGTTTTCGTATCCTGGAAACTGAGCAATGCTAGCGCCACCACCCCGAGCGAGCAGGGCTCCCTAGAGCTGTGACTTCTGGAAACAGAATGTTCCTGGTTTCCAGAAGGTTAAAAAGTTCCCTGCAGTCACTTTCTCTGAGCAGCCGAGGAGTGAGTGTCCAAGCTCCGTTTGGGCTTTATTATGCATTTCTGCAGCCTGGAGTGTTAAGCACGCGGCCTGCACGGAAAACTGCGCCTTTATTTATTTATTATTTTATGTAATTTTTTAAAAAAGATTTTATTTATTTATTCATGAGAGATACAGAGAGAGAGGCAGAGGCACAGGCAGAGGGAGAAGCAGGCTCCCTGCAGGAAACCTGATGAGGGGCTCGATCCCAGGACCCCGGGACAATGACCTGAGTTCAAGGCAGATGCTCAATCACTGAGCCACCCAGGCACCCAGAGCTGCACCTTTAAATGCAGCAGTGAATGAATAATTTGGGTGAGGTTTGGGAAATCTTTGCCAGGGTCTTTATCTGGGTCTTCTCCGGGGCAAGCCCAATTTATCTGTGTAGCCATGTACCGAGGAGAGAGCCACGAACGAGTGTGACGCTCTTGGCATCCATCTAGGGGGGAAAGGCCACAGTGAAAGCGGATTTTTCAGATCTAATGATCTTTGGGAAAGGGCAAGTGTTGATTTCCTGCCCCCTGCTTGTCACCTGATGTCTGTGGTCCTCCGTGAGTCTGTTCCCATCAATCTTAGATTGTCCATGGGGAGGGCACAGTCATGCTGCCTGCATACTTCTTCCCAGAGGCTTTTGTCCTCCTAGCGCCGAGGAGGTGGTTTTTACCAAACTTGAGCTCTCATGAGCATGTGGGGATGTTGTGAAAATGCAGATTTCCTGGCCCTGGCTCTAGAGGACCTGAATTCTTGGATTAGGGGGAGGGCCCAAGGATGTGCATTTTTCACAAGCACACCTCCCAACAGCCCCACTCCCATGGGTTGAAACGTGTGCACTGCAGTTGGGGAACATTCTCTTAGGATCAGGGGCCACTTGCTATATTTTTCTTTGCATTTTCACAAAATAAAACAGAAGACCAAGGGTTGTGAAAAAGTGAAACTGGCAAATGTCAGGGAGGAAAAAATATCTTTTGCTGAAACTAGCAAGTCAATTAAATGTTGGTTGGATTGAATTGGAAATTGGATCCCAGCCACTATAGGAATTTTTCTTTTTTATTTTTTTTTTGAGATTTTTTTTTTTTTAGAGCAGTTTTAGGTTCGCAACAAAACAGAGAGGAAGGTACAAAGATTCCCCATATACCCCTGCCCCTCGCATGTACAGCCTCCCCCACTGTCCACACCCCCCACCAGAGCAGGGCATTTATTATATAATCCATGAGCCTCCACGGACGGGTCATTATTCCCCAGAGTGCATGGCCTATGTGAGAATTTACTTGTTGTCTCGCACATTCTATGGGTTTGGACGAAGGTATGAGGACATGTATCCACCATGACAGTGTCATGCAGAATAGTCTCATTGCCTCCCCCAAACCCTCTGTGCTCCACCTCCTCATTCCTCCCTTCCCTTAACCCCTGGCAACCCCTCATCCTCTTACTTTCTCCATAATTTTTCTCCTTCTCAGAATGTCACAGAATTGGAATTTTACCATATTTGTCCTTTTCAGATTGGCTTGTTTCACTGAGTGATATGCATGGAAGGACCCTCTGCGTCTTTTCACGGCTTGATAGCTCATTTCTTTTTGGTACCGAATAATATTCTGTTGTCTGGATGGACCACAGATTATTTATTCTGTCGTTTGTTTTTTAAAAGACACCAAGGTAGATGGTACGTTTACATTGGCCATGGATCCCTTTCTTTCCTTCTTAATAATAAAGAACTGTAAGAGTCTCAAGCTTTATGATGTTTGATTGATGAACCTTCCATCATGGATACATGTTTAGTCACATGGATTCTTTTGCTTTTCTTAAGATTGGGAGGGAGCTTGTTAATCACAGATCCTGGACTCTAACCTAGACTGAGATACCAGGGTAGGTGGACGAGGTCACCTATGTGGCCATCCTGAAGCCTGCAGGTGACAAAGTGGTGGGGAGCTGTGTGGAGGTCAGTGTCCCCAAGGAGACACAGATGTGGGGTTCATGCACCAGCTCTTCTGCATTGTCCTTGCACATTGTATTGTCCCAAGGGGCCAAAAAAACAATGAAGTCTTGCCAGCCAGCTGAGTTGCTGTGTCTTAGGTAACCTCCTTGCTGTCTCTAAGCTTTGGCTTGCTTCTCTGCAAAACGGCGGTACCTGAGAACTGCTCTAAGTTGGACATTATATGGCGTGACCACATCAAAACCAGGTCAGCACTGTGACCTCACTGTTCCCATCCAACCTGCCCCGGACCATTTATCAGCCTAGGTCGAGAACAGCGTGAGACGCAGAGTAGGAGCTCAGTATATATCTATAGATGGCTCCTTGGTTCCTAGACCTGACCACTCTTGACCTGGCGTATTTCTGAAATACCGAAGTAGGTTAGAAAGGAAGGAACTGGAGACAATGATTTTTCTTCCTTAGGGGTCCCTCTCCTTTTTCGTCAGCCCCATCCAGCTGTGGGTACCCTGGACCCCCCGAACCTGGAGCCAATTTCTCTCCCACTTCTTCTGACTCATATCTTTCATCATGTCTCAGGAGAACAGTCTGTCACTCGCTCCTTCTCCTGGTGAACAGGAGGGCCTGGGGCAGAGAGAGCTGGAACTCAGTGCAGCCGGGACCGGGCCTAATCCTGGAGCAATTAGCAAAGCTGGGAGGTCGGCTTCTAGCTCGGGCCCTGTGCACACATTTGGGTGAAGGAAGTTTCCTGCTTTCCTAACCACCTTGTCCTCTTCCCCGTGAAACATTAATTAGGAAGAAGGAAACATCCTCGCCCCTCTTCCCTCTCCTCCTTGAGCTGCGACTCTGAAGGACACGACAGATGACTTGCTTTGCTGTGGAGGCTTCTGCATTTTTAACAGGCAGTGCACAGCAGCGAGGGGCACACTCAGGGCGAGTGTGGATGTTTGGACCACTGGAGTCTCACCTCCCCCCACACCTCCAAACCTCCTTTCCTTGAGATTTCCAGACCCGATCTTTGCTGAAAACCCAACGAGAACCCTTGCCAATGTGTTCAGGAGAAGAAAGCTTACTGTAGATGGGCTTTCCAGTGCATTCCTATAATTACAGCTTGATTCTAAAGCACTAAATGGTTATTATTATAAAACCAGTGTGTTTGCTGCCAAGGCGATAGGAAAGACACCCCACAAGCCACACCAACATGAGGGTCAGGGAAATCAAGCCTTTTTATTGGATTTGAGAGTAAGGCATAACAGTGAGAACAGAAGGCGGGAATCTTTAGCCATGCATGCAGACTCACAGGTTCTTAGGGGGACACAAGAGAAAGAAGGAAAGAAATGGAGGAGAAAAACACCCTGGGACTGGCTACAGAGAGGAGTGACTTGGAGCGCACAGACGCGAATCCAAATGACCATTCGCCAGGGTTCTGGAATATAGAGACAGCTGTGATGTTGAAATGTAGATTTCCCCAAACTCGTACTCATTTCAAAGTGTTTATATAGCTCACTATGTGCCAGGCATTGTCCCTAACCCTCTACATATACTAACTCATTTAATTAAATTTCCGTTGAGTTTCACAGTTTCTGGATTTATCGAATTTTCACCGGGAGACTGTTGGTGAAATCTGTGATCACTCCTCACCCAAAGAAGCTCTTGGAACGGTGACAGATCATTCTAGATTCCAGCCCACAGCTTCCCTGTTAGCACCTGCACCTCTGTTGCCTGACCTTTCTAGTTCTGAGAATGTTTAACCCTTTGTCTACAGGACAGAATAGGAGGGGGGAGGGAGGAGAGCCCGGAGGGTAGAGGAGGAGAGAGGATGGCAGTGGGTTGGGGGAAGGCTCCAGACCTGAAACAAGCTCAGAGGAATGTGGCAGCCTAATCAGTTGAGACTCTTTTTCCAAAGACCTACCATCTAAGCAGCAGGAGAGAGGTCTGTTGGAACCAACCAGGCAGCTGAGAAGCTGCTGAATTTGCCACGCCTCCTCCTTAGCTCCCTTCCTGAAAGTTCCTTTCACGGCAGCAACAAGCAAGGAAGTTCTGATGAGCTAATGCTCAGAGGAACTCAGTAGGAGGGGATCATCTTTCTTGCCAGGGCATTTTCCTACTCTTTGAAGGAAAAAGTTTTAAAGAAGGACCAAACTCAGGCTTGATGCAACATAAACAGGGCACATGGTGGCATTGCTTTGACACTTGGACAGGTCTCTATCTAGATCCAAGGCCCCTTCTGGCCTTCCCTCCGTTCCTGGCACCATCAGTGCCTTGGACCCATCCAGGGGCTGACTGCAGGGAGGTGAAATTTCTTCCAGGAGCTCTTTGCTGTGGTCCCTTTGCTTGAGTGAGGGGCTGGTTTTGAAGGACCTCAGAACAGGGTGGTAGAAACACGAATCAGAAGTCCTATTAAGAGTCAGAGGTCAAATTCTGGGAGGTCCCCCTCAGGGGGCCAGAGGTAGGATACTTTGGAAGAGTTCCGAGCCCAGTCGTGCTTGAGAGGGCACCCAGTTTGGGATGAAGCAGAAAGCACCCAAGGCAGCCTCCGGGAAATGTCGAGGAGGTGTGATCTTCCCTTCAGTGTTGGGGGGATGGGGTTCAGAGGCAGGCAGGCAGGTGTTCCTAGAGTGAAGCAAAAAAGTCTCTGGTCACTGTTAAATGACCTAGTTCGTGACAAATGCCTAACAGAGTGCCAGATATAAAGGTTCATTAGGTTGGTTTCTAGGATTCTATTTTGTTAACCAAAGTCTTTAGAGGTCATAATAAAATTCACTTCTGTTTGGCCCACTTGCCAACAAATCCACGGTGACATTTGCTTGAGGTAGCAGGAAATAGCTGGGTATGTTTTCTTCATCCTGGCCTGATGGTCTTGGAGTCCTGGACCAGTGGTGGGTCTGTGCTCGTTTGCATGGCCCAGAAGCACAGGCTGTCGAGTTTGGGGAACCATCGAAAGATCTAGTTTCGGGTTTGGTGATTCGAAAGAAGAGTCACCTAGAAGGTGGCACTTGTCTTTGGCTGTTCTCCAGGAGTAGTTTGACAATGACTTGGAGAGGGAATGGGAGACGCTTGGTTTATATATGTTTGAACTCGACGTTCCTTTGGTGTGTCTAAGGGGTGGGTTGGGGTAGCAGAGTGGGTGAAGACCCAGGAGATGGAGAGTAGGGGGCTTCTCCCTAGGAAGTCATCCAAAGCAGTATTCTCTAACTGCAAGTGCACCCCAAACTATATTAAATGGTCTAAAAAATTTTGGAATTCTTTGCTCTATAATAAGTGATGACATGATAAATTCTTTTTTTTTTTTTTTCTCTTGAAGCCATTTCTCTCATGCTACCTCCTTTGACATGGCTCTGTTCCCAGGAGACTTGCTTGTCCAGAGGTTTGAAAAAAAAAGAAAATATCTTAGAAGCTGAAACACCGGATTGGAATCGGGGTGCGCCCCTTCCTGGTCGGCTCCCCCTGCACACTCTCGTTCCCCCAGCCCAGGCTTGGGTTGTTGCTAAGTCATATAGCCAAGAATCTGCAGGCAGTGGTCACCTGGCCCCGTCTCCCATCTCTGCGGGACTGAGACAGCCGCCGATTCCTGCCATGACCAACAGGAAGAATCAGTTTCAGGAAATTTGAAGTCATGGTAGAAAGGATCTGTGGGAGCAACAGCTTAGCACATGGGGGACTGTCTGTTCTCTGGGTGCAGACCAATCTGCTTCAGGAGCCACAGTCCAATGGGTGGCCAGATGCTCAAAGGCAAGACCTTTATTTTTGAGGTGGTGAGGAAATGGAGTCAGAGGCTCAAGGAGGCTTAGCACACAGTGAATACTCCGTGGATTTGGAGGATGATTTGACTTTAAATCCCATACTTCAAATAATAGGAACTCATGCATAATCAAGGGTCTTCTTATAGTAGTCCCATGCTAGTTATATGATCCAGTTTGCAAAAATCGTATTCTAGATAAAGACCTTCATATTTGAACCTGGCTACATTTGTTGCTGTGGTCCCCTTCTCCTTCCTTCTGCTGGCATATTTCTTCTCAGTTGTATATATTTGAGATCAAAGACTGGGAGGGGTGTTTCTTCTTTTATTTCATTTATTCATGTATTCACTTCACACAGTTTTATGGGATCACTATACCTGAGTCCAAGCCTTTGGAACATAAAGGTATAAGAATGTGACTCCTCCCTTGGAAGAAAGAAAGGAGTAGATAAACAACGCCAATGCCATGTGACTGAGCACCAGAATCTTCTGGAGAGACTTCTAGGAGATACTTCTCAAGAGATGAGATCCTAGAGTAGAGACCCGCACCCCTCCACCTCCAGTGGAGATCAGAAGGAGACAGGGTTAGAGATGAGCTATCTTAGACAGATGAAAAGCCAAATGTCAAGGTACTGAGGTAGTTAGAGCATGGAGTGGTGAGGAATTACTAATGCCTGGAGTATCACATGTGGGTGGGGTAGGGGGGCCATGGTGAGACAAAGCCAGACAGGAGTGAAGAGGTCAAGCTCACAGGAAGCCTAATGCCATGAAAAGGAGAGTACCCTTCATCCTGCTGTCAGTAAGGAGCCAGTAAAGAGCTTTACGTGCATGGGGATGAGAGGCTCATGTTTGCACTCTGGAAGGATGACTCTGGCATCATGCAGGATATAGAGTATAGGGAATTAGGCTGGAGGCAGGAAGACCAGATAAGGGCATTTTCCAAATTCCAAGCAAAGGAACCTGACAGTAATGGCATGCAGATGGTGGTGCAAAGGTGGGTAGTTGAGACATTTTGGGATCAACTAGATTTAATTTTCAATTACACGTGAGTAATCAAGGAAGCATGGGTCTTGGTTTTCTTACTCGGACAAACTGTGGTGGGTGGTTCTGTTCATGGAGGGAGACAGTGAGGAGATGAGGGGAGCCAGTGGTTAAGGGGGGGGTCTCTGAGGTCCTCCGGGGAGGTCTTGGTGTAGATATCCAGTGCACTGCTGGCTCTGGGGGTATGGGGTCCAGGGAAGGAATGTGTGTGGGTGGGGACTGTCATTTAGAAGTCATTAGCATGTGGGTGGTGGGTACGGTCTCAGCGTGGGTGAATTCCCCCTGGGACAAAAGGTAGTGGCAAGAGAACTAGGTCTTGGGAAACACTCACATTGATGAGATGGGGAGAGAAAGAGAAGTCCACATAGAGCTAAGGGGGTGCAATAAGAGTAGAAAGGAGCCGGTTAGGAGATAGTGGCCAGTGTCTGAAAAGGAAGTGAGGGGACATTCAAAGGAGGATGCGTGGGCACCTGGGTGGCTCAGTGGCTGAGCATCTGCCTTTGGCTCAGGTCGTGATCCTGGGTCCTGGGATCGAGTCCCGCATCAGGCTCCCTGCAAGGAGCCTGCTTCTTCCTCTGCCTGTGTCTCTGCCTCTCTCTGTGTGTCTCTCATGAATAAATAAATAAATAAAATGTTTCAAAAAAACAAAACAAAACAAAACAAAATCAAAACCAAAGAGGATGCGTGGTTAACATGGAAAACATAGCAAAAAGGGCAAACAAGGACACTGAAAATCACTTTAGTCTGGGAGTTAGAGGCTGAGTGGGATCTTAGAGAGAGTTGTTTCAGTGCAGAGAAGGAGGGGACACATCCAGTGAGCTGAGGGGCATTGACAGGTAAGAAGGTAGCTACCCTAAATGTAGGCATCACTGTCGAAAACCTGGTAGTGTGCATGCATCGAGACAGGCCAGCGGTTGATAGACGGATAGGTAGATGATAAGTAGACAAGGAACAGTATTTAGAAGGGATGCAAAATTAAAAGACTCTTTAAGATTGAAAACTCTTGAATATGTCAACAGACCGACAGGAAGAAGTCAATGGAGAGGGAGAGAAGGAAAAAATGCAGGGAAGTTTTATTGGAGAAATGGACACTATTTGTGGGTGCTTATTGGATGGAAGGTACAGGTTCCACTAGTATTAGAGATGCAGGAAGGAGGCACAGGGGCAGGGAGGGTTGGGTACCAAGGGAGGAAGTTCATGTCCACTTGCCTCTTTTTTTCTTTCCTTTTATGTTTCAGTAAAATAGGCGAGGTCCCCTCTACTAAGAAAGAAGGGGCTTCGATTCTGGCATCGCTGTGAGGAAAACAGGGTGTGAGGTTGATGGGTAACTTGCAGGAGGAGGGCTGGGCGCTAAGGAAGTCATCAGGGCTGGCTCCTGGCACGTCGTGGTCCTGCCCGTGGTGGGGGGGGTGGTCTGTGAGCAATTCTCACTGGGTCCCTGGCCACTGGGCTGGGGTACGGGGGGCAGAGCAGATCTGTGGTTGGCCTGGTGTGCGAGTGGGGCTGGAGGTGGAAAGACACTGGCATTGTTTTAGTCGTTGGCAAGAGTGTGGCCTTGGCCGAATGGGCTTACCTGGGAAGGAAAGGACAGGGGGGAGAAAGATGACAAAGTGAGAGAAAAGGGAGGAGTCTGGAGTCCAGAGAGCATGATGAGGTGAGAGATTGAGCAAGCGAAAGAGCTGGAAAGAGGGGACGTTGTGTCAGAGATCTCAGGTTTTAAATGTCAGAGGTGGGACTGTTTGGGATGACGTTAAGTCCAAGACATGGCCATAAAAGTGGGTCCATGAAGAGCAAAGACAGGGATGGGCATTGAAACTGGAGTCAAGGAACCAGAAAGCTGCCATGTCCCCTGGACTTCAGCCACTGTCCCTGTGGGACACTTGCAGGGACGGTCATGGGAAGAGGCCACAGGGCAGCACGCGTGACACTGCAGGACCCAGAGACGTCAGAGATGAGTCTCATTTTAGTGAGAAAGACGCAACAGTTGGAATTCTTGCTACACTTGGTCTCCTGAGCAGAACAGATGAGGGGTGGGTGGGCCCGTTCCAGCTGGTTCCGTCGCCCTGACCCCTTGGACCTCGGCTCACTGTAACAGTCGAGGGGCAAAGCTGGTTGTTTCCAGCCTACAGAGTAGTGGAAACTTCAACAAAGACGATCGGCGACTTTGCCTGAAATGACACCACCCTGAAGGGCTGACCTCCAGCTCTCTCGTCTCCCCGGCCTGGCTTCCCCTCTCACGCATGACCTGCTGCACCAGCGCTGGTCCCCACAGGCCTCCTCGATGCACACTCACCAGAGATTTGGTGTTGAGATTCGACACAGGGACCTGGAGGGGAATTTCCCCAGTTGGCAGAGAGGTGTGAAAATCAGGAGGGAATGTTTTTCCTGCTCGGCAACAAGAGGTATCAGATCATTGCTTCTTGTTTCTCCCTCCAGCTCTGTTGCTATTTATGTACATGTATCGGTTCCATGACAATACCTTTTGCTTGGAAAGGGCCTTCTCTTACTAAAAGTCAAAAAAAAAAAAAAAAAAGAACCCTATATTTTTTCATTCCAGAAGTAGACATGTTTGGCTCTCTTTCCACTTCCACTATCATATAAAAAAAAAAAAATCTCTATATGCCTTTACCTCCCACCAATCTGACCCCTGCATAGATGGGAGGTCCTTGAAGGTTGGGATCTACTGTCTCATTGATTGTAGGACCTTCTAAACTCTTCCAGGCCTTAGCAGAAGGGGAGCGTGTTTGGTGAATGAATAAGCCATGTTTACTGAACAAATGATGGTTTTGCCCATCGCTCCACGCAGATGCTTTGAGGCTTAAATAACTGTGAGAGGGTCTATCCTGCCCCGCTCCCATCTCTTACCCATTGTTCTCCATGGTAAAGGCCACATAGATGGCAAAGACAAAAAAGATCACGTCTCAAGATAGCTGGGTTTAATCTTGGCTTTACCACTGGCTGTGGAGCCTAAATCTTCGAATCTCTGAATCTAAGTTTGTTCAGGTGAAAACGAAAAGAAATAGCACCTCCTTCGTTTGATTATTAGGAGGCTTAAATTTGGTGACGTGTAGCCTGGTAACCAGAATCTAGGAACAATTAGGAAAAGATTCTTTCTTGACTCCCATCCATACAGAGATCCATCTACCTGTATTTTGGTCTCAAGGCAAGTCTCTCTGGGACATTGAACTGATTAAGAAGTGGTTCCTACAGCTGTGGAGAGCTTTATGCTCTGTATAGAATTAATCCGGGACTGATTTCATAGATCAGGACCTGGGACACACCATGTTCTGAGGATAGTAAGTAGCTCAGATGCCCTTGTAGGGGAATTGAGGCTGAGGATAGAAGGTTCCCTATAAATCACTGTCTCGCCTGTCACCAGGCTGTAGTTTGATTAAGAACCCAACAAGAGGAAACTCTTTCTTAAAAGGGAGGAGGACACATGCTCATGGTGGCCAGGACCCTCAACCATCAGGAGAAGAACACTAGAACTTACTTCTTGCGGGTATTCACCATGTCTCTGGCACTGTGCTACGTGCTATTTATGGCATCTTTTAATTATTTAACAACACTCCTTCAAGGAGGTGGGAAAGCTGGAATCCTGGAGGAAAGGAATTCCGGATATGTCAAGCTTTCAGACTACCTCTGAGTTTTAAAATATGTGAGTACGGATTGCATTGTGCAAAGCCGTTTTATGCAATCGGGATTGAAAAGCATCAGAATCACGGTAGTTGGGCATGTTCCAGGACATTCTCTGGACTAACCACAGACCGTAGGACACAAGAAGTCAGGGATCTCAATTGTTTGGCTCATCCTTATATACTGCTTAGCAGATGACAGCTGCTCAGTACAGATTTGATGTTTGGAGCTGCAGGGGCCATTTTGTGACCATGAGGAAAAGTGTGGAAAATTTCAGGGACTGTGACCCAGAGCCCAGACATATTCGAGCTGCCAAATTAACTCACCCTGGAACTGCCTACCTTCAGACCTCTTATTCTATGACATAATTAAATGTATTAGTTTTTAAGTCATTTTTCTCGGGTTATTTTTTTTTTTAAATCATGGCCAGAAACATCATAATTGATTCAATCTCTAAATACGAGCGTGGGCTGGTCATTTAACATTTCTGTGCTTCAGTTGGATGAGCACAATCATGCTCTTTAATGGAGCAACACCTGATGCGAATGATGGCAGGCACCTATTGCTCAAGGCTAAATTATAAAATTTGCTGAGACCCTTGGGCAGATCTCCCCTACTTTTAAGCAAACTCTCATTTCACCCAGAGTTGGATTCCCAGCAACACGGGTGGCAGAGAATGAGCCTGGCAGTTTCGTGTTTGGTTTGTCAGGGTGCCACATGGAGCCGGGTGCCAGGGCCATGTTATGTGATCTGGGCCATCTCTCTGACCCGCCTGTTGCCATGCCTCATGGCAGGCCGGCAGTTGAGAGAAAAGCATAGTTTACATTCTTCCCTCTCCTGGAGAATTCTATGAGGAAAGACACCTGAACTGGTCTAGTGGGCATTTCCCTCACCCTTTTCCTGTTGGATCTGGAGTCTCTCAAACCTTAACTGGGGTAGGAAGGGGCATCGGTGCGCTCCAAGGCATTACCAACCATTCATTGGAGAAGACGGTGATTTGAATAAGTGTTGGGGCAGATTTTTAGGAGTATTTGCAACTGTGGTGGGTGAGCATCTGTATTTCATGCAGAGGAAGAGATCTGACTTCTTTTCCTGAAATACCCTACCCTGACATACCACCAGCTGCCCAGGAAGAACCATCCCATCCTACTGGCCTTTGTAGTAAAGATAAAGAGATGACGCAAGGCCTGGAATGTATCTCAGGAACTGCTGCTAGAAGGTTTATGAGTATTGGACCAGTGGGGGGCTGTGTTTCTAGCGCCTTCTCTTGGAAGAAAGGAGCTCTTCCTGCTGAGCCTCTGTCATGGCTCCAGTGAGCTGTAGGCCACCAGGCTCCAGGAGAGGGTCCAGGTGGGACAGACACAAGCTGCACCTCTATAGCCGCAGCCAGGTTTCCGTGAAGCAGGCTGTAGGGCAGCGAAGAAGCAAAGCCTTCCCCAGGCCCCCACTGGTAAAGTCAAGGGTGTAGGAATGGTGTCCTGGAGCAGAAGAACCAGCACCAGGACAACTGTCTTAGCCTCACTGATTATGAATTATCACAAGCTCTTTGGGGAGGAGGAGCTACATGTACACAACTGCATCCTAAGAGAGCTAAGAGACAGCCATCCCAAACCTGACATTAGCACCTGAGGCCCATTCATGTGTCACCAACTGTTCCAATAATGGATCCAGTTATTGGGGTTGACATGACTTGTTGGGGCCTGTTGAACCATCACAGTTTCTTAATCTTTCCTTGACTTCCATGAGATTGGCCATTTTTTTTTAGAAATATGTATTTATTTATTTTTAGAGAGAAAGAGTGTGAGCAGGGGGAGGGGCAAAGGGAGAGAATCTCCAACAGATTCCACGCTGAGCCCTGAGCCCCCTGTGGGGCTTGATCTCACAACTCTGAGATCATGACCTGAGCTGAAATCAAGAGTCCGACACTTAACTGACTGAGCCACTCAGGCTCCCCCATGTCATTGGCAATTTTAAAGACTACAGGCCAGTAATTCTTAGAATTCTTAGAATGTCCTTTATTTTAGTTTGTGTAATCAATGATTCTTCTTGATTGCCTTTAGGTGGTGCATATTAGGCAGACACATCACAGTAGCGATGCTGTGTTCTTTTCTTTCTTTTTTTTTTTTTTAAGGATTTTATTTATTCATGAGAGACACAGAGAGAGAGGCAGAGACACAGGCAGAGGGAGAGGCAGGCTCCCCATAGGGAGCCCAATGCGGGACTCGATCCCAGGACCCTGGGATCACAACCTGAGCTGAAGGCAGACGCTCAACCACTGAGCCACGCAGGCGCCCCTGTGTTCTTTTCATTACATCCTGACACATGATACACAACACTGAACACTTGAAGAAGGCGGATCTGCTACTAGATCCTGCCATGAGAAAGTTACGACTCTTCCCTATGTAATTAGTAAATATTTTTCCTGTGCGGAGAGGCACTCTGAGACACTGCAAATAATTCTGTTTTTCATCAAAATGTCAATTTATTTCTATAAGTGTGGACTCATGAATTCTTATTTTCCTTAGTCATAAGCCCTTGCTTGGTCGATTTTGCTATTCAAATGATCCCAGACTTGGCAAGTGGGAGCTCCTTCAACCTGACTTTCGGGGCTTTTCAATGCTGGGCAGGCCTGAGGACTCAGAGGTGTGCTGCAGAGAAGCACAGGATAGCAATGTTTCCACCTCCGTTCCTCATCACATCCCTTCCCTGCCCCGAGATTCTTGAACTGTGTAAATCCTTCCCCAGAGAACAACAGTGGCATGGTCATAACTTGTTAAATACCGTAATTAAAATAGTTCTCTTATTAACTTCGTGATAACACTTTTTCCCCCCTCCTCCTCGAAATTACATGTTAGCATTTTGTTAATTAAATTTCTAGTTCTAACAGAACTTCTTGCTGCTGCCATGAGGTTTACAGGGGGCCCTCTTCCTGGAGGGTGGGAAGGTGGCCCAGCAGGTCAGACAGGCTCTCATCTTTTCTCCTGGAAGGTTGAGGGAGGGAAACAGAAGAGATTGTCAACAGTCTGTGCCTAAGTCAGGTGGCCAGATTTAACAAATACAAAGAAAGGGCACTCAGCTAAATTTGAATTTCAGATATACAATCACCAATTTTTGGAAATAAGTATGTCCCCAAAATTGCATGAGACATGCTTATGCCAAAAACTTTACTGTTATTTCTCTGAATTTCAAACTTAGTGGCATGTCCTATACTTTCTCTGGCAATCCTACACCTAACTAAACGTTGGCTCATGGCTCCAGCGAAGAGAGAGGTTTTCTACTCTTCTTTCAATGTATGCTGTTGGCTCTATAATTACTGAATTAGCATTGGAGGCTGTTTGCATTGTTTTGATCAGCTCCTTAACGCACACAATCTCAAAAAAGATTATGTAGCTACCTATCTTACTAATACTGGTAAGATGGTAGCTAATATGGATCCATCGATGTATTGATGATTTAGACAGTGTCTGTGGGGATCCCTGGGTGGCTCAGCAGTTTGGCGCCAGCCTTTGGCCCAGGGCGTGATCCTGGAGTCCTGGGATCAAGTCCCGCGTCGGGCTCCTGGCATGGAGCCTGCTTCTTCCTCCTCCTGTGTCTCTGCCTCTCTCTCTCTCTCTGTCTATCATAAATAAATAAATCTTTAAAAAAAATTTTAAAAAAATCAACAGTGTCTGTGATGCACCAGGTGCTGTGTGAGATGCTGCAAAGACAAAAGCCAGTAAGACACAGACCTTGACCCCAAGGAGCTCACTGCTCAGAGCAGAGGTCTAGGCCTGGCCAAATCTAGCCACCATCTAGTTTTATAAATAAAGCTTTATTGGCACACGGCCTCTCCCATTTGGGTACTACAGTTTATGGATGCTTTCACCTCCAGTGGCTGAGTCGAATAGTTGTAATACAGACCACGAGGCCCCCAAACCTAAACTATTTACTTTTAGCCCCTAAGAAAAAATGTGTGCTGGCCCCTGACATTGAGGAAGAACTAGTCAATGAATGACAGGAATAATAGGCTACGAGAGATGTAAGCGAAGCACATGGAAAGCACAGAGAACAGAGTGTCTAGGCCTGTTTCGGGGGGGGGGGGGGCTGTACCAGTTTGTCGGAGTGACATTGGGACTGAGTTTTAAAGGATTTGTCAAAGGGTGAGAAGGGAGGGGATTCTAAGTAGAAGGGGGGCTAAACTAGGATTCTAAGTAGAAGCAGCAGCATGGGGCAAAGGCACCAAAGCTAGTTCTGGGCCCCACCCTGGGGACAGGAAGGTGTATGGTGAGGGTTGGGAAAACATATCTTGAGGGTCTCAACACGTCAGGTATGTATGGGCGTTCATTTGCATAATGCACACAGTAGAGCTTGGAGGTAAAATTAGAATTACTATTTTACACATGAGTCACTGAAGGCTCAAAAGTGTTCATGAAGCTGTCCAAAGGCCCACAGAGGGAAGCAGGGGAGCCAGAACACTAACTCAGGGTGAACCCATCGAAAAGCTCATGTTCTCGGCATCTCCCTTGCTGCATTGCACAACGTGTGCCCATCACTTCTAACACAAACCACAGGCAGGCTCTCGGGGGCCAGGGAGCATATGTTACTCTAGAGCCGTGGTTCCCAACTGTGGATGATTTTGTCCCTTTGAGGGACATTTGGCAGTGCCTGGTGACATTCTTGGTTGTCACAACTTTGGGGGGAGTTGCTACTGGCACCTAGTGGGTAGAAGCCAGGGATGCTGCTAAACATCCTATAATCCATGGGATAGGCCCCTGCAACAAAGAATTACCTGCATATAATTTCAATAGGGCCACAGTTGAGAAGCCTTGCCCTGCATCCTTACGTCCAATACAGGGCTTGGCAAATAAAGGGATACTTGGTAATGTGTGTTGAACTGGAAAAATATTGGTGTGTTTAGGGAATGGGGGAAAGTCCACAGACCAGACATTAGTGAATAGACGACAGGGCAAGATTATAGATGAGAATGGGGCTGTCGCATGCAAGGATGGACATCAGCGAGGGTTAATTTCTTCTGGAAGCATGGTGACATCAGCGAGGCATTTTAGTTCAGGGGAGTGACATGATCAGATGGGTTTGTTGGAGAGTCACTGACTCTAGCGTGAAGGCGAGATTCAAGTAGGGAGGCCTGACGGCAGCCTTGACGAGGCAGTACCAGCGGGAAGACAGAGGCAGAAAGAATCCTGTGAGAGGTTGGAAAGTAGACTCAGCAGGATTTGGGGCGTGCGGGGCGAGGGGAAGGATCATGAAGACACTTGTTTGAACAATAACCAGACTGGCTGAGGTAAGGAATATAAAAGGGTAGACCAGGTGTGTGTGCAGGGGTGGAGGGTGCAGGTGGGGAGACTGGAGATTCTGGATTTGCCAATTCTGAGGTGGCCACAGGATTCCTGTGTTCCCATGTGGCAACTTTCAGGAAGCCACTGGGAATCTGAATCTGGAGCTTGGAAAATGAAGCTGGAAGGAGAGTATTGACCTACGTATTCATCCATGTATGCTTTCCGGTTGATGTCATTCTTTTTTAACATTGTTTTGCCCACTGTCCCTTCAGCAGACCATAAATCCTCAAGGTCAAGGATGATGCAGGGATTACGAGCTTAGACCGGATGGAGTTTGAACTCTGGCTCCACCATGTCCTAGCGACATCCATGAGGATGCTATTTTGCTTCTGTGAGCCGTCAAGTTTCCTTATCTGTAGGATGGGGGATACCTGTAAGGTTCTGGATGTAAAGCATGTAGAATGGTAACAACCTAGTATCTTACTCTCTGGTCCCGGGGTGCAATGTGCACACGTGGGCACATGCACTGCCTAGTACATCTTAGCAATGACCATGTGGTCTTGAGATTCTTGGCGGAGGTACTCATCTTTCCCAAAGACTCTTCCAGAAAGAGTGGTTACCTTTGTGTCCCCAGTACCTAGCACGGCTCCTGGATCACAGGCATGGAATCGAGAGGGCTCTATCTGAGGCTACACCACATGCCTAAGGTTACACAGCTTGTAACAGGCAGAGCTGAGGCTTGCCTTGGCGATATCGAGAGACGGAACTGTCTCCGGTCATTCTGACCAGCACAGAACCCAGAAGAACAACATGAGTTGTTAGCGTCGGAACACATGCACTTAACTTTGCAGGTGAACTCACACTCAGGACTGTATATTTTTCTTTGGGCTGGTGTGAGCATGAGTTTGCATTCCTGAAGTTTGGGTAGCTGGATGGTGACAGGTTAAGAGGCGAGTCTGAGATAGTAAACTCCTCCCAGGGGAGGTGAGAGTTAATTGGGTCTCACCTGGGCTCGGGGTTGGCCATTTCCCAGCCTGGCCCCTTGCAACTCTGGATCCTTGGAGCTCTGCAGCTGAGTCACCCTGGAGCACACACTGCCCCACCCAAACACGTCCGCTGCCTTCTGACTGGCACCATGTCTCCCCCGTAGAACAGGAACGAGCCTGCTTTCTATGGTTTGCTCAGCTGGGGATCCCTACCTGTCCACTTCTGGATACTTCTCGTGATCATCCCCATGGGGCCTCACACACAGATCATTTTCTTTTTTCAACCTGGTTAAAAACAATGAGCGAAGTAAATCTGATGCAACAGCTTTAAAAAGCACCATATTATAGATTTCAAAGTCAGTCCGAACTTATTTTTTGACTCACCCATCACCACAATTTATTTCCTCTTTGGTACGGCAAATAGTGCAAGCCAGAAGCGGGGGGGGGGGGGGGGGCAGACGTAGGTTCTCCTGGTTTAAATCAACACGCATTTAAGGAGCTTCTGCCATGTGCCAAGCACCATACTCGCTTTTTCCCTGGGGACTCTCAGCAAGTGGCAGCAACATCTGTCTTATCCTTGGTGCTTAAGTAGGACATCTCCTGGTGCCCTGGGAATGCCAAGCCGTGGGGTGTTTAGGTGTGTTCTGCACTCGTCCCCCAGGGAGCTCCTAAAGATCCTGAGTTAAAATCTGCCCCCTTCTAGACTTTTAGTAGGATCCAGCTTAGGACGCGGAGCACTGCAGAGTTTTAGGACTTCCTACCTCGGCGCCCTGCGGTGTCTCATCAAGCAAGGAGGCTCCCCCCCCTAAGCCTGCAGGCTCCTTGCTGTCTGACCCCAGCCATCTACCCTCGCTTCAAATTACAAGTAGGACTGGAAGCCAAGAGCCAGCCAAATGCATCATGGTTCCCACTAAGGAGACAAACCAAGCTGCCAGCCAGCAGGGCTGGGCTACAAAAGCCCAAGAAGCAGCGAGCTTATCCTGAGAAGGTGATTTTGTGTGTTTGTTTCTACATGTAGCATCTCTCTCTGTAGAGGCTACGCATTTCTTCAGCTTCCTTTCTATTTGTAGAGGAGCGGTGTCGTTGGGGTGCCATGGGGAGGGGGTTAATGCGGCATGCAACTGGCTAATTTAATTGGCTTCATTTAAGGTAAGGACACCACCATTGGTTTCGCCCCCTTTACGTTCTAATTAGCCCAGCCGTCATCTGGAGCCACAAAAGGCACTGCCGATCCAAGGTGGCACTTTATTCATTCATAAATGAGTAACCTCGGTCCGAAATGGGACCTCACACAAAAGGATGTGTGGGGATTACATTCTCAATCTACTCATGGCGTATGAGAGCAGCTTTCCTCCTCACCGCCCCCAAAACACACCCTGGAACTACAATTTGGTTTGTCAATCACTTGATATTCCCGCGATGGGCAGGGGGGCGACTCACTCAGGAGAACCCTGCGGGCCTGGGAGCAGACTGGCTCTGGGTTGTGAACTGGGTAGTTAGGGATGCAAGGTGTTTCCGACCAGTTATTTTTGTAGCTGTGAGTTGGCTTCGGAATCCAGAAACCCCGGAAAGACAGAGCTGCCCGTTCTCTGATCTTGCAGTCATTCACTGATTCATTCATTCATCAAATGCCCGTTGCCGCCCTCCGAGTGTGGGACGGACACGACACTTCCTATGAGAAGAATGTCGGTTTCCCAGACAGTCCTGGGCATGCCCTTGTCGCGTATGTTGAGAAGCCCTGGGTGGGAGTCAGGAGATCAAATCTGTGTTTGGACTTCTCTGGCCATTTTATTTAATTGATTGCCTTTCTGACCTGGACTTCCAGGTTGCATGCTTAAAACATCACGCTTACCTGCATTGGTCCAGTAAATACTGATAAAGGGTTTCTGGAGCTCATCTTCTAGAAATGGGTGGGCAGTCTTTAAGGAAGCAAGTGAGCGAGTCCCTCTCCATCCCAGATGGGGGGTGGCCTGCCCCCCTGAGGCTCTGTCAAGGAGGGAGGACCAGGAGGCCAGCGCCAGGGCCAGCCTCCCTTCGCCCTCTGCTCTGGGCAGAGATGAAGGCCGGGCCTGGCGGGGCCAGCCCCACGCTCCCTTCTGGCTTGTCCTGGGGCTCCTTCCGCGCCCCATCCTCTCTTCCCGTAGAGGTGGGGAGAGGATGAAAAGAAGAAGAGGGACACGGGGACAAACATGACACACAAAATACCTCGCGACTTCCTGTAGGGAGGTAGCAATCTCAAGTTTCAACCTGAGCAAAAACATGCCTTCCTGCTCCCCGGCTATTACCTGACGTTGGAGCCCAAATGGGTGTTCTGTCAAGTCAGCGATTGTGGTTCAGGGTGAAGACCGACTTCTATACACATCACCATGGCAACATTTAGGCAAACCCGCTCGGAGGCCTGAGGATGGATATTATGGGATAGCTTCCTTCCCTTTTTTTTTTTTTTTCCTTTCCTCTCTTAACAGTAGCCTTAGGTAAAGAACGGATGAATTGGATTGATTGACTTCATTTTAGACATTTCTTACCTCTGGATACATTTGCCTCTGAAATTGTTAGTGGGAATTCAGCTAAGGTGTCAGACCGAGGTGTTCTGGGGTCCTGGAGTTTTATTGATAAGTGGAGGGTGTGATTGATGAGTCAAGTTGAACATGATTGAGGATAATACTAGAGGGAGAAGCGGCCACACGTACAGATGTGTGCACGTGTGTATGTGTGTGGACCTGCACGTCTGTGTGTCACTGTGTGTATGCGTTCATGTGCGTGTATGCACGTGGATCTGCTTGTCTGTGTGTGCGTATTTGTGTGTTTGGCTCTATATGCATGTGTGTGTGTGTAACTGCATGTGGATGTGTGGATGTGGAATGCACATGAGTATATCTTTGTGTGTGTGTGTGTGTGTGTGTGTAACTGTGTGTGTATGTGTATGTGTGGATATGGATATGCACGTGTGTGTGTGTGTATTGGAGTGGGAATGGTGGCGTGACTTTAATTCAGATGCCTACATTCTCCATTCAGATGCCATCTGCTGGTCCTAGATTCCCTCCATAATGGTCATGGCCAGTGACCCCCATGTTATCTTTTGTCTGCTTAGCTGGAATTTGAGCCACAGTCCAGTGCCCCATGATCATACACTCGCAGGATCCTGCAACACCAAAATGAGCTTCCTCCAGAGGGGCCCAGAGGACATGCAGAGATAATCTGCTGCCCCTTACCCCCTCTGGGGGTTGACACTAGAGACCTCCAAAAACTTATATTTAAAGCAATGAATCTCTTGGACTTCTCTGGCCATTTTATTTAACTGATTGCTTTTCTGACCTGGACTTTAGGTTGCATGCTTAAAACATCACGCTTACTGCATGTGAAAAGATTGGTCCAATAAATACTGATAAAGGGTTGCTGGAGCTCATCTTCTAGAGATGGGTGGGCGGTCTTTAAGGAAGAACAGAGATCTCCTTTGCCAGGGTTCCATGAGCCCTACAGAGGTGGGTTTTGAGGAGGAAATGCACAGCTATAGCTGGTAGAATTTGGTGGAATCAGTTCTCCATTTTATACTCGCTCTCAATCTCCCCTATAACTAATTATAAATTTGTGAAGGGTAATTTTAATCATCTTATCAAATGGGAGAAAGAAAAAAAAAAGAGAAAGAAAATGGGATAAAAATAGGATTTTCTATTCCAAAGACAAAACGTCTGAAAAGTTACAACTTCTACAGATGTGTGCCTCGCATTTGCAAAAGACAGGTGCCTTGACAACCTTGTGGATATGGGAAACTTGAAGTGGGTGAGTTTTACACATATTTAAGGAAATTACCAGAGGAAATCTTTGGTGGTTTCTTTGTAAAATGCATGGTTTCTTTCAATATTCATTATCCAGACCTTCCTGCCTTAATTTGGATTGGAATAGAGTGTCCCAAAGCTTTGGTCAAACAAAAAAATAGGCTTGGTCTGGGTAAAAGTCAGAGTAAGCAGAAAGGTCTTTGGCACCTTCCTATCTCTCCTTTTGATACCCATTCAGCGTTTTGGGGATGCGTGGACAATTTTTCTACCAGTCTCTACAGTTCCTTAGGTCACATTTCTTCTTTATACATCAAATGCACTGGCCAAAAACTCTTTGATTATTTATTTATTTATTTATTTATTTATTTATTTATTTATTTATTTATGGTTTGTTTGTATTTTAGAAGCTTCTATGGCATGGAGACCCCTAAGAGACTGAGAGTTTCTAGAATCACCTATAATGTATGTTCTGCGTCAATGTATAAGCTACTCTTCTGAGAAACCTGATGTTTTTTTGCCATCTCTGATAATAAACCCCTTTTTGATATCCAGATTACTTAGTCAACAACTGCAGCAGGAAGAAGTAACAGGAACTAACCAGAAGCATCCTGCAGGGAGGTACTGGGCAGAGATGGAATAAGTCCATTTTAGATGGTGGTGTGCCTTCCAGCTCCAGGTTTGAATCAACATGGAGCTCCCAGAACTCTTCCAGCTTAAAGAACTAGTGGCTTCTCTCCTTTGGTCTTTCCTGGGCTCTGATTGATTTTAGTATAACTCTGTTCTTGGCAATGTAGACTTGGAAGCCAAAAGTGGACTCTTTATACTTTGATCCTTAAGGAAACTGGAACCAATGCAAGTTGTTTATAAAAAATAAAATTAAAAAAAAAAAAAAGCCAAGGGTGAGGTCCCCGGGGGTGTGGTATGAGGATTGTGCTAGAGAAGGGAGGCCATGGTCCAAGCAAACACTGCTGAGAAAAGTCTTCCAGCTGGACTGGGTTCCTAACAATTTCTCCGGGCAAAGGGGAGATCCACTCTCAGATAAAAACGCAGCTCATCACCCTCCGAGCAGCAGCTGGGCTGGCAGCCAGGCTAGGAGAACAATGATTTCCTAGCTTTTCAATTTGATTATTAGTTCATATTTATTGGAAGCCTGTGATACACTTAGCCTTGTAGCCAACATGCAAGAGGAGGCAGCCCTAATGGGATTCATTTTTTCCTATTAAGTTTTTCCATATTTCATCAACTGAGTCAGCATCTCACTAGTTAAGAGATGTTAAGCCAAATCTCATCTGATCGCCATACAGCTACTAAAATGACTCTTGCCCTCCTTGTCATCCCAGCCGTTGGTCAGACTGGCCTGTGCATGCCCCACCCCACCCCCTACCTCTGTCAACATCTGTATCAGGGGATCCCTGGGTGGCGCAGCGGTTTAGCGCCTGCCTTTGGCCCAGGGCGCGATCCTGGAGACCCGGGGTCGAATCCCACGTCGGGCTCCCGGTGCATGCAGCCTGCTTCTCCCTCTGCCTGTGTCTCTGCCTCTCTCTCTGTGACTATCATAAATAAATAAATAAAAGTTTAAAAAAAAAAAAACATCTGTATCAATGAGGTGAAATGGCCAATGTCATTGAAAATGCCTCTTCTATCAAGGATTTCCTATTATTGCCTAGAACAAACCTCTCCAGTGTTTAATGTGGTATTTTAACTAGCTTTAGGGATAGAAGAGGAAGGAAATGGGTCAGGATGGTGAGCGTTCTTTCCTGTTTGTTTCTAATATTTACTGAGGGCCACCGTCTGTCGGACTCAATGTTTTGTGAATTCTCTCACCCCTCCTCACAAACCTCCTTAGGAGACAGGCCATGTTCTTGGCCCCATTTTACAGCTGTGGAAACAGAGGCCAGGAAAGCTATAGGACATTTCAAGGCCTGGCAGCTAATGTTTGTCTTCCCACCAACAACCTGGGCTGACCCACTCTGGATACTGCCTCCTGTGGTTTTTGGTCAGAGCCCGGTGTCCTGAAAAGTCAAAAGCCGATGGAGAAATACCAAGTAGCATCTCCACTGTTCCTCTAGGAAAATAATTGGGGAAGTGCCTATAAAACTCAGGTCTGTAGAAATGTTGATGATTAGAGGTATGACTTGCAGGGCATCTTGAAACTTGAGGCATCCATTTAAGAATGCACGCTTATGCTTGAATTTGCTCCTGAGACCAAACTGTCGCTGTCTTATTTTAAAATTGGACTTTTTTTAGTAGGGCACTGAAAACCCAAGTTGCCATGGGATAAGCTCAGCTTAGATGCATCCAGGGGGAGAGCTGCTTGCACGCTTGTCAAACAAGCTGGTGGCTGTCTGACGGTTGAGCAATCTCACCCCGTGAGTCCAAATGGAGCATATGTTGGCGACCATCCCTGGGGATTACTGGTTCTGGTGCTACCTGAGGTTGACCTAATGAGGAGTTGTTTCAACTCCTGTGTTTGCCCATTAGATGAGCTCTGGATGAAACAATTTGGGTATGAGTAAGTGCTATAGGGGTTTGCATACGAGGCCAAGATTTTTGCAATACGTTGATGTTTATTCTTCTGGGGATACAGGGATTGTGGTTTATAGCCAGATACAGAGCCATCGTAGACTGCCAGCAGTAGTGGAAGCCAAGAGCAGAGGGAGCCGATGGCAAAAACGGTGTCCTCTGGGGTATTTTAAGGCATCCCCATGGATGTCCCTGAGAAAGTCAAAGTAAAACATTTAAGTCAAGTTTTTGTAAATGACTCTGGGTCCAGAAGAAATGTTTCTCATGACAGGAGATTAATGAAACACATCGTCAGGTCCTGAGTCAGCACTGTGTATTCAGTAGGATCTTGTTGGGGGAGCTAGTTGGACAGTAGTGGGGTGATATCCTGTTTTCAGAGAGGGTAGTAGATACCTGTGTAATCTGGCAGGAGTCCTGGAGCCCATGGGTCCTTTCTAGGTGATCATCTCCAAAATAAGAATTTAGTGCAAGACTCAGGCATCATTACACTGAAATGAGGGGTTTAAGGAAGGCAGACTCCAGATTCTAGCGGGCTAGCTAAACAAGCTCTTCCTCCCTGAGCATACAGGGCTCCATAGCCTCACTCAGCATGATGCCCCCGAATGGGACAGATGCAGTTTATGCCAGCAGCCACCCACCAGTCATGTTCCAGACTGCTCTGTGGACAATGCTGGGTATGTTATCCAGGTCTACCAGTGTCGAGCTCACAGGTACATGGAAGTGTTGGTTCTTATGGACTATACTTAGCTCTACATCTGCTTAGATGATGTCAAGACAGACCTGCAATTTCCACATATTTGTTTTTGCATTCTTATGTCTGGCCCAAATCCCCTCTTTATCCCATAAATATCTTAGGTGGTGATATTTCCTGTTAACTCCATCCCCTGGACCTAATACGAGAGGCTATGAAGAGTGGGTGTGTGACCAATTTTATTGGTGGCCTGAGATCTTTCCTCTAGATGTTCCATTTACCTGCTGCGTCCCCTTGTCATTGCCCCTGTACCTGGGAGGTGACATTCTAGGACTAGTAACCAGTAATTGTTTCCGTTCCTCGTAACTCAGGGAAAGTTTAAAAACTTCTTAAATCTCACTCTCCTCACTGGTGAAAAGAAAAGAAAAGAAAAGAAAAGGGTCATTGTCGGAATTAACATTTATCTCACGCTCACATGTGTGACCTCATTTAATCCCTATGATGACCCCATGAGACTGTGCTGGGTATTTTCAGTTTGTTCTCCAGATCCACCCTATTCTGTGCCCAAGAGGCTGAGCTGTAGGGACAATATCAATAGGTTGGCTTCCTATTGATCCAAGTATCAAGCCCTTGGCTTCCAGTTGGGTTCAGCTAAGGGGCAGGAGACAAAGGTGAGCCACTCCCTACCTTTCAGAGTCACCCTGTCCAGTTGCATCCTTCCATCAGAGTTCACAACTGCTCTTTGGGCATATCACTCTTCTTCTGCATTCTTGTCCTTCAGCCCTGAGAGTTGGCCTTGAGGTAGTGCTCTATCCCCCCTAGTTCCCTACACTTTGCTCACTCCTTTATAAGTATTTCCTTCATTAACCTGTCCCTAAATTACCTAATTTGAGTGTGTCATCTGTTCCTCCCAGGACGCTGACTAATATAGAAGTCATTGCTAATGTGATTCCCATTTTACAGGCAAGAAAACTGAGGACTGAGGAGAGCAAGCCACTAAGGCTAAGGGCTCCCACCTTATAAGAGGTGTGCAGGTCCGGGTGTATCTGAGTTGAGGCCAGTGATTGATGACTGTACCTCAGGACTTCTGTGCGGTTCCTTCCTGTGTTGGCAGCCCCTGATAATGACGTCAAAAACTCACCAGCTCCGAAGCTCTGCTCTCAAGGCCTACTCATCCCTCCCACCCCGTCCCCTGAAAGGGGAATCATGCAGATCCACCTGCTTTCTCATTCCTTCATACTCAGGATAAAAGACGTGAATCTGTGTGGCAGCAGATCTAGTCTGGGATGCAGATGACATCACAGTGCCAAGAAGCCCCTTGAGGAGTGGCCGAGAAAGGCTTCGTTGGCTCTGTGCCCCTTCATCTGAGGGACACAGCATGGAGGGAGTGCTCCATGAGGTGCAGAAATCGCTGAGCTGTTCACCTTGTGCTGGAGTCATTCTTCAGAGCATATATACACTTTCAGGGGACCCGCGAAGTTGGCTCAAACCCTGTCTCGAATTTCTTCAGATCTGGGTTGATAGAAAATGCAGGTGCACATGGTTGACAGGATTCCAAGCACTCTCCTCTCCTGCTTTTGTGCATCTTTATTACACTCTTTTCCACTGATGCTTTGATACCAGTGGGTGAAGTTTTGTTAATATGCTTGATATGCTGTAAGTTCTGGATATTGTTGAAAGAAAGAATGAATGGGATGAAAGATCCTGCTTAGATCCTACATGGAGAGTATGGAGAGGCACTGGAATCACTTCCCATCACTCTTTCAGGGCACAGATTAAGGTCAGGACCAAGAGAAAAGATTTGCTGGGAATTTAATAATGGCTGGGAATACTTTCCAGACAAATAGTAAATGATAATAGTCCCATTTTTGAGAGCGTCATACTTGCCAGGCATTGTGCTGAGGTTTAATAGGCAATACCTCATTTAATCTTTACAACTCGGTGAGATTGAGAAAATTATCCCATTTTACAGACGAAGAAGGTCAGGCACAGCGAAAAAATCTGCATTGCACCCAGATATGTATTTCTAAATGGCTGCATTAGCATGAAAAGCCAAATCTGTCTTCAGACCTCAGAACTTTGGCTAATTATTCAAAACTCTGGGTTGGATGCCTGGCATTTATGGTCTGTTAATCCGATCTTGTGGGTATGGTCTAGATGCCGCCCTAACGTCCCACCACACCTATAACCTCACCACCCAAGCAATTTCTCTCCCTACATGATTCCTTCTCACCCTGTCCCCTGTTTCTTGAGGCTTCTTTCTCTCCAGTTTCCTCTTCTCATTGTGAAATGGTTTTCTCTCTGTTGCTGCCTGTCCCAGCCCTTAGGCGAGAGGCACTGAAATTGATTCGCTAGCGTTTGCCCTGACCTGTCTGTCGCATCGCACAGCACACCGGGGGATGCTTTGCCTCTCCGCCTTATTAATCATTTCAATTTGACATTGTGTGTTTTATGGTCTTTACTTCCGCCCCCACTTTGCCCCCATTCAATTATGTTTACCTTTTAAAGCAGCACTGGAAGGGAAAAATCTATTTCTCCTGCCAAATGTTAAAAAAAAAAAAAGAAAGAAAAGAAAAGAAAAAAAAAGAAAAGAAAAGAAAAGAAAAGAAAAGAAAAGAAAAGAAAAACACTCGCTACACACACACACACACACACACACACACTCATTTCTGTCTTCAGTTTTCATCTTTAATGAATAGGAGACAAATAGAAGAGGTGAGTAAGCTCCACCTCCTTGTTTTTAATAACGAGTAACAAGGATGTTGTCCAGAGTATGAAGACCTCTAAAGCAATGTGTCTCACACTTGAACGTGTGTATAAAGCACCGAGGACATGATGTGAGAATTCAGATTCTGATCCCGTGGATCTTGGGTGGAATGTGAGAGATTTCTGCATTTCATGGCAGGGACAAGCCAGGTAAAACTCTAAGGGCGGCTCTCATGTTTCCCTCCACCCTGTTCTATGGGCCCCCAAAACCTGTGCCTTATGCTTCTCTGTTCCCCACCCCGCAGGGAAGCGTGTCCTTGCCCGTGGAGGCTCTCTCGGGCTCCCCAGAGAGGCCGCATCTCCCACAAATGCTGTTCCTAACTCAGTGGCATCGCCTTTTCGGGCTGAGGGCCTTTTATGGTTTAGGCTGGAGTCTCCCTACTAAGCCCTTCCGAGGATAACAGTGAGTTGTCACTGGCTGGGAGACAAAAGAAATGCATTTTGCTGGAGCCAGTTTTCCCCCAAACGCTAATGGTACCTTTATCTCCAGGTAATTAAAGCTCTGACTGATGAATACATAATTATGCATAAGCCGAACTGAAATGATCACCTTGGTCTTTCATCTTTTCGCTTACTTCATTTAGAGGTAACAGTCTCAGGCCTGCTTCAGAGAATAGCTGTTTCGAGGTGTCTGAGTTGGGTGGGGTCACTTGGGGGCCCAGCCGCCACCACAATTACTGCGCTGTGTGAAGGCCAGGGCTGTCTCGGTGTCCATGAGGTAGTGGCTTCTGGTGGCTGAAGGGGCCTTGGGGGAGGCATAAAATGTGTCAGGATTTGCCAGACTGTGTGGAAGTTCAAGCTGGGGCGTGTGGGTCTGGTCCAGTTCTGCCTCTGGATAAATGAGGTGACAGGGCTGGGCTCTGTCTCTGTTACTGGGGCCACTGGCCTCCCCTCTGCCCCTCCCTGTTTGGGAACAGGCTCGTCCTTCATTCCGGCTGCCCTCGAACATAGCTACCATCCCACCTCTCGTGGCTGGGCCAGGGCTGACTCCGGCCTTCTCTCCCTCTGGGCCTCCTCTCCTTCATGGGGCAGAGACAGCACTGAGTAAAGTTCCAGGTCTCCAAATATCTCATCAAAAAGAAACCAATAGAGCAACCACAGCACTCATGGGTTTTAGACACAAACTGAGCTCAAAACCCTCTTCCTCCTCACAGGAGCTCTGCACCAGCTTGTGGAAATGGAGAAGATTATCGTGCCAACCTCCTAAGGTGAATTAAGTGGAATAAAGTCTGCTTGGGTTTAGCACATGGCCTGGCTACCGTATGGGAGGGCCATCATATGCTCCTTGGGTGTGGAGAGCTACAGGAATGGTTCGAGTCTCCACTTCTGAGGGGTCCCTCCCCCACCACAGGGCTCCCAAAGCTGCTGGGAAATCCGAGGCCATGTGGGATCCAGGTCACAGTGCAATTGGGCTGTTGCCTTAAATGATTGGCATGGGTTTGCAGCTTATCCGATCTCCATAAGCACACAGACATCCGTGTGGGGGGCATGTAGCTAGATCTAAAATTGCATGATGAAATGGGGGAGTGAATCTGAAGCCATTGAGGAATATGTAGATATTTGTTGGGTAACTACTACCTGACCTGCTCCGTGCTATGTATTTTCACACATGTTAATTTATCTCCGCCATGATCCCACATGGTAGATAGTAATACTTTCATGGGACACATGAAGATACCAAGACTTGGGGGGGTGGCTCCTCCCCCTAACTAATCCATGTAGGGCTCCCCCATCCCAAGTAAGACTTTGACACCACTGTCCTCTTAGCCTCACTTTCTAGCTCCTTTTTTCTATTTTCAATTCATACACAGGTTTCTTAAATGTACCTCCCTTCACCTACTAGATAATGATTCTTCAATCCTCTTCAGGTAGGCTTCCATCCTCAGCCTTCTGGTGACACTGTCACTCAAAAGTCAACGATGACTTACCTCTTCCTTTGTCAGATTCAATCACCTTTTCTTTTTTATTCTTCCTTTCTGGCACATTCGACTGCGGATGGAAGATCTTTCCTTGGGCCTTAAGACGATGAATCATACCAATTTACCTTCTCCTTCTCTCTCTATACTCACCACTGCTTTTCCCCCTCTACTGTCTCTTTTTCCCTCCTCATACTCACGATTTTGGTCTGATTCTTCTAGCACATTCCTTAACAAACCCATCTAAGGTCATGATTTCAACTCTATCCTTTATGCTTACCTTTGCTCCAGCTTGTATTTTTCGACTTGTCCTCTATTGTGCTGCATGCATGGACACCCCAGTCGTCTTTTTGCTAGTATTGCCATGATCTCTAGCTTTGTAATTCCAAAACAGAGGTCCCTGTCTCTCTTTGATTTTTCATTCCCTTGCTGACTTCTCTGTTTTGGTCAAGGTACCATGGCCGTTCAAAGAGAAATCTCAGGCACCTTGGACTACTCTGTATCCTGACCCTCAATGTCAACTTAGTATCTGAATCCTATAGCTTCAGGTCCTGACTGCTCAGTCCTGTCCCCTTGGTGAGGCCCTGAACACCTCACACCTGGCTCATTGGCATGATTTCCCAAATGCCTTCACATCTTCCCTTAGTTCTTTAAACTGGGACACTATAAAACAGAGTGTGTATTCCTCTAGAAATGCCACTTTTTCTATACTTGCCTGCCCAGAAACCCAACAAAATCACTAACAGGTGCCTTAACATGAGTTGAGAAGTTCTTCACAATCTCCATTTTTTTTTTTTCTGACCCGCTCTCCCATGGATCATCTACAGGAACTCATCTCAAGTCAACTTAGACCACGTTCTAATTAGGATTAAGTTCAATTACCAGTAACACCATAGCCTAAAATAACCGTGACTTACACTACACAGAAGCTTGTTTCTCTCTCATTTCAAAGCCCAGGATGGGAATGATAGCTGTGCTTTATCGACTGCCCAGAGACCCTGGCTCCTTCCATCACGTTGCTCTACCTTGTGTGACCTCCATCCCCAAGCGCATCCTGGATAAAGAGTGGCCATGTCAGGTCCTGCTGTCAAATTCACAGTCCACCCAGAAGGAAGTAAGAAAAAGTGAAGAAGGTTACAGCCCTTCTGTATAAGGACATTTCCTGGAAATTGTATAGACAGCTTCCACTTAAGTCTTATTGGTCAGAATTTAGTCACTTGACCACAGCTGGGCACAAAGGAGGGGGGCTAGGAAGTGTATGCTTTACTACGGCGGGGCATTGTGCATGCCTGGCCAAGACTCAGGGCTTTATTACCAAAGCAAGAAGTGGCAACGGCTGTTGGGATCAACCAATAATCCCTAGCAGAGATAGAGCCAATCCTTTCATTTCCTCACAAAACACGGTATTTTGGTGACCATGCTGTGCTGCATCATGGTCTCCCCTGCCTGACACAGTCTCCTGTTTATCTAAGTCCTGCTTGTCAGGGAAACGCTCTGACTGAGGAGGATGAGCACTACTCCTGGAGTCACATAGAATGGGGTTTGCATCCTGATTTTTACCACTTTCTCTTGCCTTGAGACCTTGAACTCACTCAATGTCTCTGAGCCTCAGTCTTCACCTCTGTCAAATAGGATAACAAAACTCACATTGGTTATTATATGAGAATCTCATGAGGACAGTTTTGATTAAGCACATAACACCGGGGCTGGCACAGCCTGTGAGGTTGAGAAATGAAGGCAACTTGTCTCATCACCGATCATGAGATTTACTCTATTTTCTCAAAAGGCTCAACTCAAGTCCTTTTTCTTTTGCAGAGACTTTCCGATCTGTTTCAGATCAGGGCAGCATCCCTGCTGTCAGCTTTCTTATAATACAAATGCCATTTAAGACGCCCATGTGAAAATGAACATGGCCTGCTTGTAACTTATTTATTTATTACCCTTAGAAAAGTTGAAAGAATAGGGCTTTGACTTTTCTGGAATTGTTACCCTAAATTATTACTTCTTCGTGCACACATGCCCAGTTTTCTCAGTGAGATGAACTATCTCTTGAAGGTAATGCCCGTTTTAAACTGGACGTTTCCTTTGTTTTCCTTTTTTTTTTTTTTTTATCCTTTTCATACCCTCCAATGCTGCTTACCAAAAAATGTGCATTTCACTTCTTCCTGTCTCCTCCTGTCTTTGATGATTTCCACAGATGTCTGAACAGCTGAAGGCAACAGGAGTGTCCAGGATAAGATTTTGAGATTTGTTGAAATTGTCCGTTATTGCTTTCCGCCGGCAGATGTGTCCCTCTGTCGCTTCCCTGTACATATCATAACACCCCGTAGCATTCTTAAAACGAACAAACATCTGCAAAGTGAGTGAGCAAATGGTTAGAGACCTGGTGTATGGTGACTGGCAATAACTCCAATGGTCAGTGAGAGAGCACAGACTTGGCCATGCATGAGCCAAGGGTGCTAAACTACATCCTGCAACAGCAAGCTCACTTAGAGGCGGCAAATGGTCCTGAAGATGCTTTGGAGGCATCTCCCCATTTTCCTTAGGGAAAGACAAGCGAATTCCTATGCCAGTTCCCTCTTTTAAAAGAATTTTATGGTTAAGGGACCCTTGGGTGGCTCAGCAGTAGGGTGCCTCCTTTCGGCTCAGGGTGTGATCCTGGGGTCCTGGGATGGAGCCTGCTTCTCCCTCTGCCTCTGTCTCTGCCTCTCTCTCTCTCTCTCTGTGTCTCTCATGAATAAATGAATAAAATCTTAATAAAAAAAAAAGAATTGTATGGTTAAGATATAAGATATTCTCCAAACTCTCTGGGAGTTGATTGGCTATAATTGATTGTCTTTCTTTCATGGACACTGCAGGGGGTTAGGATGACCTCCCAAAGGCAGTCAGATAGCAGCAACCTCCCTCAGTAATTCACCCCCTTGCCATAGTTATTCTGCAGTAGGTGGGAAGGCAACTCCCCAGTTGCGCCCCTTGTAAATGGCAGATGCTAAAGCCATGTGCCCTGTGTTGAGTGCGTACATGACAAACCTTCCAAGGTCAGAATCATTATTCCATTTTGCAAATGAGTTTAACCAAGGAGCAAGGAGGATCATACAAGAATCACACAGCTCCCGGAGGGGGTGGTGCAGAGGCAAGATTTGAACCCAGGTTTGTTTAACCCCAGAGCTTTTTTTTTTTTAAATTCTACTTTAATTCTACCTCCATGAATATTTCGTTAACAGAGAACATGTTTCAGAAAACACCCACAGAAGCCAGTTTGCTCTAGCTGGTCTGCAGATAGGACGTTTCTCTTCAGTAATATGCGGGTCAATCTCTCACCCCACCACCCCACCCGCCCTCACTGCACTCCCAGAAAACTAAACATGACACTTAATGACCAGGAGAATCTTTTGGTTTGTTCTTAGCCCAGGCCCTTGGAAGCAAGAATTAACAGTCTTTGTTTATTATCTTATGTTTTAATTATTTCTACTTTATGACACGGCCTCTTCTCAAAAATCACTGCTGGGCTAGAGATGATCATCGCAGTTAGGGTGCCCGAAGGCGGGCTTGCCCAAGAGAAGGCAAACTCTCACTGAGTCAGAAGTATTTGCATTCTGTCCTCTTTCTGGCACGTAGTCTATATATTTTAGAGTCCGTAATATGCATGTACACCCATGACACACACACATAATAAACCGAGCAGATACAGTACATTATTATGCCTTGTCTAGATCACCAAATAACGTCCCGGCGGAACAAAGGCTTTTAGCAGAAAGATTGCAGAGTATGTTGTCCTTTGTCTTGCTTTTCTCTCCTCTTCTCCTTTTTGCCGTCCACCGCCCTCCACCTGCCCCTCCCTCCCTGGCTCAGAGCACTCCATGTCAGGGCTACAAAGCATCAAATTCCTCACCAGGTTTAATCTCTGCAACATTCCGGCCTTGGAGTTATTAAGAGGAGATTGTGCAGAGCCGTGATGACGGCTAGATGGAGACTTTTCCTGGATAAAAGGTCCTTGCCTGGGATTATCTTTACTTCATTTGTGGTAATCCCACCGCCCCTCAGCTGATTTTGCCATTTTGAGGGCCGGCTGGGGTGGAGGCAGGTGCAGAGACAGTGCTCAGCAGGGCTCAGGGAGTGGAAAGCCATTAGGGGAGTGGACTGGGGAGGGGTCTGAGACCTCTACTCTGGAAAGGTGGGGTCTGAGTGGGGGCCCCCCTGCAACAGCCTGGGTCAGGGGGGCATCTGTAACGCTTTTCTTCAAAATGCAAAACAAGGCCAAACCATTGGTTGGCTTTGAGGTTGATGTTAACAGCGGGGCCTAGGGCGCTGATGCGCAGCGCCTGGGTCTAATATAGACAGTTTCTCTTGTGTTGCATCCTCTTCCATGCTTTCTCCACTTGCTACCTCCAATTGTGTCTGACAGAGGCATGCCTTCCTTTCACGTCTCTCTCTCTCTCCCCAATGACTTGATTATTTCCACTCACTGTTCAAATAGGCAAAGGTGATGGGGTATATGCAAATTAAGATTTTAAAGGGCCCAAATGTAATTTGTCCTTCCTGCTGATGGAAGAGATGGGAAGTCACTTCCTGATAAGAACTTTAGATGTTGGTGGCAGATGATGGAGCAAATGAGCAAATGTCTGGCATATGGTAAGCAGGGAACAGGCGGGGGCCACTCATGGTTGATGAGGAGATTGAGACTGTGTCCCAGGAGATAGTGTGATCAAAGAGGCCACCATGCTTTGAACACCAACTGGGTGCAAAGGGTTTTTAATTGTGGCAGAGTATCAGTATTACCTGAGGAATGTATTAAATGTATAGCATCCCTGGGGGCACCTGGGTGGCTCAGTTGGTTGAGTGTCCAACTCTTGATTTTGGCTCAGATCATGATCTCTGGGTCCTGGGATTCAGCCCTATGTTGGGCTCCCCACTCAGCAAGGAGTCTGCTTGGGGATTTCTCTCTTTCCTTCCCCTTCTGCCCTCCCCCCTGCTGACTCGCTCCTCCTCTCTCTCTTAAATAAATTAATTAAAAAAATACATAGCATCCCGAGCATGCTTGTTTCAGTGTTGTTTTGTTTTAGTTTCAACAACTCGTGCTCCCAGCTGGTATGAGAACCCATAGGAAGATGAGAGGACCAGAGCAGGGAGTGAACAGTGGGCGGGAGTTACAAGACTGGTGGTCCAGCCACAGAGGGCAAGACCTCTTCTATGCGGGTAGCAATTACAAAGGGAAGGAAAAGATAGATACATGAGACATGTCAAGGAAGAAAGGGCACATTTTAGTGACTTATTGCCTGTGGGAAGTGGAGAGGAGAGACACAAAGTTCTGTGCCTTCAAAGTTGAGTGCCTGGGAGACTGGAAATGAGGGGATGGGGAATCATGGAAAAATGCTTGTATGGATGGAAACAGCGTTTGAGGGAAGATCATCCAGATATGTAAGGAGTCCCAGGGGAATGTGTGGAGACTAATGAAAACACCCAACAGGAAGCTTGGGTAGAAGTGTAGAACTTGACTCACAAACATGGGAGTCATCTGCACACAGGTCATAATCAAAGCTCTCGGAATGAATGAGCTCTCCGCGGGCTGGAAAGGAGAAAGATCACATTACTGAGCTAACACTCTACACGGAGGACTCATCACTAAAAGCAAGAGAGAGAACAAAACCCAACCCACGGAGAGCAATTATTGTGAGCGCCCAGTGAGCCCAGCGGTACCCAGCATGAGAATGCAAGGACAGTGTCTCTCATAAACGCTAGGGCTCTCCCATGGCCGTTGAGTCCTAGAAGGAACCCGGTGGCCTTGAATGTGGCTACCACGGCCTGTTTCCTCTCGATGCAGAGACCAGGTTTGAGTGTCCAACTTCCTCCTCCATGCAGGACATCTGGCTTATCAAATTTCCTCTTGATGTCTTTCCTGCAAATAAGCCACCTTGATTTCCGCCCCTTCTCTAAAACTTCTGCAGGAAGAGACCCTCACTTTGAAAGCACTTGCAGATGCCTTGAACTCGTGACCCTTGTATCTGGAACCATATTTTTCCTCCTCTAGGTTAAATATTAATTCAGTCATGTTGATGTTCTAAGGGAAGGGGCTTCAGAATAGAAGCGGTGCCTTGGTGATCTACGTTCAGAGACTAATCATGCAATTTCTCTGAGTCCCAGTTTCCCCATCTAGCTAGAAAGGAAGTGGAACTCAATCTTTTGAATCGATCCGTCACATTATCTCTCAACAGTGCTGTATTACATTATCTCACAACAGTGCTGTATTGTATTACCAAGTAATACAGATATGAATCAGATTCTTCATATCTGATTTATCTTTGCATCTCTCGTGCCCATTATCCATACTGAATTCTCAATAAATGTTTGTTGAATGAATAATCGAGGTATTGGGTTACAAAGGCCAAAGTCAAGTACGATATGGCTTACTCCTAAGCCCCTCCCCTACCTCCTTCCTTTTCTTTTGTCTCAGGGTTTCTCACACTCTGGTTCTCAAAATTCTCACTCTGTGGGATCAAATATCACTGTGACATTATCAAGTGGTGGAATGTGTTTGTATATGTAATTTCTTGTAGGGAAATGCTGTGTTATACTTCCTTTGCGGGTGGGTAATGTTGTGTTCAAAACAGCAGTGAGCAAGGCTTTCTTCCTGCAGGACTTCCCAGATCCTTTATCACACTAGTGTGTGTTGTGACTTTCTAGAACCAGTAGTGTACAAGCTGTGTTTCCCAATTACATTTGATTTGTAGAAATCACTCTCCACCCATTTTTTTAAGATTTTATTTATTTATTCATGAGAGGCACACAGAGAGAGGCAGAGACACAGGCAGAGGGAGAAGCAGGTTCCCTGTGGGGAGCCTGATGCGGGACTGAATCCCAGGACCCCGGGATCATGACCTGAACTAAAGGCAGATGCTCAACCACTGAGCCACCCAGGTGTCCCACTCTCCACCCATTTTTATTTTTATTTATTTTTATTTTTATTTTTTTCTCCACCCATTTTTAAAGAATATTTCAGGGAACTTACTTTCTGCGTATTCTACTTTGCCAATCACTCATTAGTTGTTAGGATATAGATTTTTAAGAAAAAAGTATATATACTAGAATTGTGCTAAAACAACTAGAGTCTTTTTTTCTTAGTTAAGATCTTTCAGAATCCCAAATTTCAGATGTTTCCCTTTCCCCAAAATGGAATCTGAGAGAAGCAGCAATGACATAAGTTCTTAGTGGGCCGCGGGATCAGGATATTTCAACTAAAGCCTTGACAATGTCCATGTAAATTTTTGAAGCATGTTTCATTCCATTCAAAATAGTGTTTGTACTGCAACTTTGAGGCTCCTGTAAAGAGAAGTGAAATCAAACCCCTGGCACACCCTGAGCCCTATAAAATTACTCAGGAGAAACTTGTTGTCAATTACCAGAGTAAAATAATAGGGCGTTTTTTTTTCTCTCTTTATTTAAAATACCACTTCTCAGCCAAGCAGTCATAAGAGTGCCGTCAAGGGCCGGATGTGTTGTTTCCCAGCAGGGTTGGACAGGTTGCTGGGGCTCACCCAATGGGTGGATTTATGGCTTAGCTGGCATTCTGGGTGACACAAGGCAGTCTCGTGAGGAGCTGCAGGAGGAGAGAGTCTTTACTTGTGACAGGACCCATTTTCCTTCCTAAGATGGTACCAACCTCCTGGCCCCACAGTGGCTGCCCATGCCCCGTGAAGATTTCAGTTCTGACGTTGAGAGGCTTTCTGGGAGCATGCTGACATGCCTTCCTCATGCTGCCTATTGCCACCTCCTCACCGTCAAGATGAATGAAGAACTCCCACAGCCCCTGGGAAGCTGCCATATTGGTCTCTGGGGGAAGTACTCATTCACTCCACTCTCCGGATTGATGGGAAGGCAACAAATGCTTGAGAAATTGAGTTGGGGTTTGCTCACGGCTCAATCCAGATGGCAAAAAAAGGAAAATCTCAATGAATGACCCTATTATAACATTTATAAACACCCTCAAGTCACTGGCTCTCAACTAGTAAGAAATACTAAGAGACCCAAGTTACGTTCTTGACTATTTTATTAACTTGTCGTTTGAACATTATTTCATCTCTTGAGTTTTGATGTTCTGAGCTAAAGAATATTGACATTGAAAGTATCTTCTACGAAGTATGTTCTGGCACTGACTACTTTTACTTGTAGTCTAAGAGTAAGAGTCAAGAGTCTGAAATCTGATGCCCAAGCAACCTGTCTAGTTCTGTCCCCTGGGAGAGTAGAGGCTGAGATACCTGCACCACAGAGCAAAGACGGAGGTGACAGGCACTCCTCTCTTTCTCTTTCTAGAAGTATGATGCTTACAACAATATTGTGTGTTGAGCACTATTGCTTATGTCATACACAGTAAAGAATGGGGCTCAGAGAGTTCGAGTAACCTCCCCAAGATCACACGGTGACTGAAAGGCAGATTGGGGAACCAACCCCAAATTTGGAGTCTCTGACTCCAAATTTTTCACTCTTCTTCATCATTATACTGAGGAAATTGAACTTGACAATTCAGCTTTTAACCTCATCTTACCGTCGGATTCAGTGCCTGCCTAGAGGCTGTCTCCTACACACAGCGGCCGTCCAGAATTCAAGAGAGCCATCATAGGTCATCTCTTAGAAGAGTTCCCCCTTCTAAGGTAGTCCTGAATCATTCGGTCTTGCTTTTAATTAGCCTCACTCTTAATGAGGCATCTTTCCTGGCATATCTCCTCTACTTTCTCCTGCTCCAGAGCTCGAGACAGTTTTAAATTTTCATTACTTTTTAGCCACTGGAGCTTAATTACACAGGTCATTAGTTCAGTAAATGCTATTTTTCATCAAAGACAGAACGCATAAACTTCAACAGCCAGTATCGAGTCTCCTCCCTTGATAAGACTTACTTTTCTCATGTGTGGTTTCTACCTGAATCTCTTGTCTACTCCCTCCTTTTGAAGACTTCTGATGTGCCCAGGTCAACCACCGATGTGGCCATGACACCCTACTGTTCGCTTAGTTGCACTGACCCCTTGAGATTCCTACCTTTACACTTTTTTTTTTCCTTTACACTTTCTGACTCTCTCTCCAGCTCTGTGAGTTATCTATCAACTCCTAATCTTCCATGTTGCCTCTACCACGTTACCCCTTCCTGTCTTGCTTTCAGTTCTCAAACCTACATGCTAAGGAGAAAGCGAAAGAGTCAAGAGTCTGAAATCTGATGCCCAAGCAACCTGTCTAATCCTGTCCCCTGGTAGAGTAGAGGCTGAGATACCTGCACCGTAGAGCAAAGGGGGGGGGCGGGTGACAGGCACTCCTCTCTTTCTCTTTCATTCTGACTGGTGCCTGTCAACACCCACAGGGATGCCATGAGGTCAAGAGGCCAAGGTAGTTCCAGATTGTTATCTCCCTTCGTATGGTTGGGGAAGGACACTTATTCTCCTTGGAAAAGAAATAGCCAAGATGGCATGAACTAAACAGAACTTTATGTTCTGGGAGGAGAGGAAGAATTTCAGTTTCAGAGACAGGACTACAATCCTGGACATATTGACATAAACGGAGGAAATATTAGGTCACCAGCACTACCTAACTGCAACTGTCATTGCCCTTTTCTTTTCTTTATTTTTTCGATTTTGTTTATTTATTTGTAACAGACAAAGAGAGAGAGTGAAGTAGAGACCTAGAGGGAGAAGCAGGGTCCCTGTGGGGAGCCTGATGTGGGACTCGATCCCAGGACCCCAGAATCACCACCTGAACCAAAAGCAGATGCTCAACCACTGAGCCACCCAGGTGCTCCCACCACCCAGCCCTGATATGTAAATGTCATGTACTCCTAATACATTCTCATTATATTAGTAAGTGATCCAACATTTTAATATAATTCCAGGATTATTATTTTCAAAAGAAAAACACCTAAGCCATGCTATTAGAAGGATGTATTTTCCTCATATAAGACCAGATGGCGGCATCCCTGAGAAAAATACAATGCTGTTGGCTTTAATGAGGAAGGCTTGCTTATTAGGTAACTTGGGAGTATATCAGCTGCAGCTTCCTATTAAAGAAGGTGTTACGTAAACTTGAACTCCCACCTTCTACCCAACTCTTGGGGCTCATTTACTTGAGTTTCCAAACACACGCAGATGAGATCCTCACTGGCATCCCATAGAATGCTATATTTGCTAGATCTAAGTAGGAAATGAGAAGGGTGGATTTCTTGAGGAAAGAGCATGGGGTGCATTCTGGAGGGTCCTATGAGAGGATAAAGAACATGTGGAAAGAGATGGGTCAGGAGAAGAGGAATCTCCATGTGGGAACTCTGCCTTCCTGAGTTCTGTAATACCTCTTCATCTTGGTACGGGACAAGGAAACAAGGAAGGTGAGGTCCCCAATATCGCTCCTTGAGATCTTCCCAACACTTCGGGGAAAAAATGTGAACATTTGAGCAGATGGATGGGGGAAGACCAGAAAGGCAGAGGGTCCCAGGGCAAGGAGAGATATCTGCTTCCCCTTACCTTGTGGATTGCTGGGGATGATAGACGACAGGAAGAGCACCAACCCTCACCTCCATCGATTACCAGCCACATCACCTCAGGGTAGCCACAGTGGTGGAGGGACCAGAAGATAAGCAGTGACTAAGGCAGTTCCCTGAATATAGGAAGGCATGAAAACTAATCCTAGGATGGTTCTTTCCTCTCATGGCTCAGAAAAGAAAGCACCTGGGAGGAAGAGCCAAGAGCCGTATACCATGCAATTCCTTCACGTGTGCCATCTCCATACTCCATGCTTCACATTCACTTCATATTCCCCATTCGTCATCTCCTTGTTTCCATTGTGCAGCTGATGCACAATAATGCAAGTGGGAGCCAAGTAATTCTAAGCAGGTAGGGAAGCCATTGCAAAATAAAGCATATTTCACTGATCTCAAAATTAAACATAAGTACCTCTTTATACACTCTGTGTTAGTTAAACTTTGTTCAGGTGGATAATCAAGAGGAGGCTTTAAATCTCCAAGTATGAAAATGAGATGTCTTTCTTGGTTTTGTTTGTTTGTTTGTTTCTATATGGTTCAGCCAAGATTTGCTAAGAAATCAGAGGCAACTGAGACCAACGCCCTATCTCTTTTCCATGGATCTCTGAGCCCTGCTGGAGTCCTTGGCTGGGCTTTTCCATGGATCTCTGGGCTCTGCTGGAGTCATTGGCTGGGCTTCAGTGGCTCATCCAGGGTTTCTTTCCTTCATCTTAGAGGATGGGACAGGTTGAGCTGGTTGTTGCCAGCTTCTTGAAAGCATTCCCAGATAGGAGTGAATGTCCCTGCCAGGTGGTTGGAACAGAAAGAATTTCTAGAGAGGAGTTCATGTTGGGTCTAGTTTTCATTACTAATTAAAATCTGTAGGTAATGGGTTACTAATTTGTTGGTTCCTTTTATCGTGCTACTGCTTTTTAAGGACTTGGGGGCTAAGAAGATTGCATTAATGTAGCCCTTGTCTGATTGGGGTAGAGGGGTCTGGCAATGGTCTCCAGAGCATCTGCCCTTGGTTCTCTTTCTCTGGCCTAGTGTTCTGGCTGACGGAATTCAGAAGGGCCTTTCATTCTGGGTCCCTAACCATGGGGAATCCAAGCCAAGCTGAACCAAGTTTCTCCTGTGCTTAAGCAAAAGAGAATCGCAGCTCATTGAGCAACACTCCTTTCCCAGAGGGAAATTCATAATCCATTACCATCAGCCCATTTGCCAATCAGCTTTGCAGGAAGTGGGACCAATGGTGACTCCTAGTTTTCTAGAACAGGCTAGAGTGGAAAGTCTGAGCACTGGGCCAAGCGTCAGAAGGTTTGAGTTTGAATCTGGACACTGTCACATAAATCTGGGAAAGTCATTTGAATTTTCTGAAACTTGATTTCCTTATCTGTGAAACCGGAGTACGAATCCCACTTTGGAGGGTTGTTGGAGGGAGGAATATGAAAATGAAACATTGTTTGTGAAAAGGCAATGGAAAGCATAAAGTGCAAAACATAGTGGGATGTGAAAATTGCCCAGGGAATGAGAAGTCAGAGCATGTTATAACTTATAATAAACGTAATCCAAATAAAAGACGCACCACCCCCGGCTCATTCCCTAATACAGCCTCTCATCTGTAGCAACCCTCGGAGGACTTTTGCTAGAAATGTTGAGTCTCGGGTCATGAGAATAACAGATTTGTTCTTGATTCAACAATTCTGCACCTCTCTGCCGTAGAAAGACAGCCTTGCGCACTCACAGACTACCTCCTGGTGGCCCTTGGGGTGGCCCTTCAGAAGGACTTGGACATTTCTAGAGGATGCCCATCTCATTATTGACTTCTTTGCTTTGTGAGCTTCATATGCTAGGTTTTACATAGGAGCGGCTTCCAATGGCGAGTTTTCCAGAAGCTTATGGCCCCTGCCGTGATTGCTGTGGAAATGCAAGCAGATCTCAACAGGCTGATGAGCAGGCAGGTCCAGCACCAGCCACAGGGAAGATCCTCAGGCCAGCTGCCAAGTTTCAGCCAGGAGGGAACATCTCTTCTGGAGTTTATAACCCTGCAAAGGAGGGAGTCAGTAATGAAAAAGCTACACCACGCCCTTAATACCACAACATTACTCATGAACACCTTGCTGTTAATTAACAGCGGTAAATACCACTGTTATTTCATTTTGCTTACCAGTCTCCCCAGGTAGCAGCAGGGACACCTGGCAGTGGGATGAGGGGTAGCTTGTCTTCACAAAGTTCCAGAGGTCCTGCTGACCCTGGCACCCCGACCATTCCACTGGGTCTCTCATCAAGGCACAGACTGAATCCTAGTCTAGCAGCCCACACTCTTGCACCAAATGTAGGGTATATGGCCATGACTTCTCCAGAAAGTTCAAGTTGGAACCTGCTGATGGTTGAATATTCCAGCAAGTGCTTATTTGATATAAACAAGTCTCCAATCGCCTATGAGCCTCCTTGCTCCCAGAGAGGGCCTCCGGAATGATGGGGTAGCTCTGGCCCAGCGTTGACATGGGGTCATCCCCACTGCCCATGACCTGGAAGGTCTGACTCAAGGAATGGTTTTCAACTCTCTGCAACAACTTGGTTTTCCCCCATGTAGACGTGTCTCCATAGGACATTCAAATTTGACAAGGCCCATAGTGGTTGTTTTTCCTTTTCTGTTAATAATTTATTTCTTTCAATCCGAGAGACATGCGTTGAGGATGACTTCATGCCAGATACTGGAGAGACAGAGGATGAGTAGGATAGGATCCTGGCCTCCAGGAACTCATGGCCGAGCAAGGTGTCTATCCATCTATCCGATGGGTAACAAGGTCAACCACATATAAACGACGATGGTAGAAGTTCAGGGTGTGATGGCAATCCCTGGGAAATGCGGTCATTTGGGGGGAAGGGGTGACACGAAAACTAAATTTCGAAGGCTGAATAGGAGTTTTCTAGAAAGATAAGTCTTGACATTGCAGAGAGAAAAAACTATGAGAAGGCGAAACACGTTCCCCACAGTGAGAACAAGCAGATGGTGATTGTTTATCCCCAGTGGAGCTTTTCTCACAAACTTGTCTGGTTTTCTGATTCCTGCTTCCCTATAGAACCTACACTAGACATGCAATGTACACATTACACCTCTGCTGGCGGGCCCACGCTAACATGCTCTGCGTCCGTAACACGTTCTCGTATCACCCTGCAACAATACTGAGCTTCTTTTATGCATTGTTTCTTCTTCTTCCTCGCCTCCAAATATGGGGCTCAATCCCCATTCATCCCAGATTTATTGCCTCTGAAGCTCAAATACTTCTCTTTCAAAATTCACTCGATGCCCCCTTTCATTTATTTTTTTTAAAGATTTTATTTATTTATTCATGAGACACACACAGAGAGGCAGAGACACAGGTAGAGGGAGAAGCAGGCTCCCTGCGGGGAGCCCGATGCAGGACTCAATCCCAGGACCCAGGATCACGCCCTGAGTCAAAGGCAGATGCTCAACCGCTGAGCCACCCAGGTGTCCCTCGATGCTCCCCTTTCTACCTGACGTGTAAGAGTGGGGTTTCAGGAGACAGTGTATGAGGCAGGTTGCTTTTTCTCCAGCTCCACCAGCCATTTCCTCCATTCATTCCTCATGGGACAACAGTCTAGGTCTTTCTGTGGCTGTTTCTCCCATCCTGTGAGTCTCCGATTACAAACTTGGCCTCATGTCTCACCTCCATGCCCCATGGACACAGTAAATGTCCTCTATGAGGTCAATGTGACACACGTGAGGGTGGAGAGGGTTCCAGGCACAAACCTCATAGGACTGCAAAGGTCCACAAAGTGCTTCTCTTTTTTTAAATTTTTATTTATTTATGATAGTCACACACAGAGAGAGAGAGAGAGAGAGAGGCAGAGACACAGGCAGAGGGAAAAGCAGGCTCCATGCAGGGAGCCTGACGTGGGACTCCATCCCGGGTCTCCAGGATCGCGCCCTGGGCCAAAGGCAGGCGCCAAACTGCTGCGTCACCCAGGGATCCCCACAAAGTGCTTCTGATTTATTTATTCACTCATTCCTTCTTTCACTCACCCGTTGGGTTCCAAAGAAACTGCTAGGTGCTCAGATGGCCATGGTGGACGATGATACCTGCTTCTGTGAAGCTTCTAGTCCCAGGATCCTGACTGGGAGCACTCCTGCTGTGGCCACCAGTCAGGCTCAGATACGGACTTTCTGGTCCCCAGCCACCTTCCCAGAAGGGCACTGCACACGCTGGAAACCCGCAAGTGCCTTTTGGGAGAGTTTGACAAGCCACCTTTGACCTGGAGGAGTCACAGCTTCCAGTGAGGGTCAAGGCAGCTTCCAAACTGGCCCATGGCATCTGAGGAGCAGGGCAGCTGATGAGAAGATGCTCTGGAGATTTTCTGGCTTCAAATGGTTTGAAGGTGAATATTTTACTTGGGCAAGAGATTCAGAGCTCCAACGAGCATCTGATTCATTCTTGGGGAAAACGCACTTCACGTGGTCTAAACTCAGACTCCTTCCCCTGGTGGCCTCGAAATCCTACACAGCTACATCCCAGTAGCAGTTTTTTGGAAAGGAGCATGTAAAATCAGGGTTACGGCAGGGTGGCGGGGACTCAGGGTTCCACGTGTGGGGCTGTACCTGCCACCGGCCTCTCTCCCATTCTTCTTAGGGTCCCTCTCCTGTACCCTCCACCTGGCCCAGGGCTTCTGACTGTCTCGCTCACTGCCACACCTCCAGTACCTACAACCGTGTCGGCAACGTAGCGAGTGCTCAGTAAATTTTTGTGGGCTGAGTGGTTGGATGTTCGTTTTGACCCAGACACAACCACCCAGCTGCCAGCACCTTCTGAAAAGGAAGGCGAGGTGCTTGTTCTTCTCTGGCTTAATAACAGTCTGCAGGAACTGTTGTCTTTTATATGCCTGCTTAGCTCATTGTGAAGGCCCAATAAATATTAATTGATGGACAAGAAGCTCTGGGGTTTGGCTCCAGCCAGATCCAAGTACTGTTTTTTGAGGAAGTTTATAAGAGCAGGGGAATGTAGGGTGTTGTGTTGTGAGTCTGGAGACTCTCCGGACCCCCTCCCGCCTTCTCCCATTCCCAAAGCCTGGGAGAAGTGGGTGGGGACAGGAGGGAAGCGCCTAATTATATTCGTGGGTTCTGTAATAATTACACTTTCAGGTTCCCACTGGTGGTGGGTTTTAAAGAAGCTTTGAGTAATTTCAATTTTGAAATGCTTTGTTTTCCTGGGCTTTGTTTCACCCATCCCTTGTTCATCATCCTTGATCTTTCCCTGGTGCCCTCCAGGGGGAATTATCTGGAGATCAGCAGATATTATGTTACCTTGTTGGCCCCCCCGCCCCCCCCCCCCCCACCCGCCGATGGACTTAGTATCCGCACACAACAAAACCGAGATCTGGAGAGACAGACTTGCCAGTGGTTTCCCCACAGGACTCAAATACCCTGAATCAAGCCCATGTTTCTCTGTCTGTTCAAGTCCCTTCCCTGGTCCGACCTGATGGGGTACTAAAATAGTGGTTCTCACAGTCTTGCCCCCAGCAGCCTCAGCAACACCTGGGAACTTGCTAGAAAGGCAAATCCACGGGTCCCACCCCAGAACTCCCAGAAACTCTAGGGTGGGGCCCAGCAATCTGTGTTTTAACAAGCCCTCCAGGGGATTCTGATGCATGGAAATGTTTGGAAATCACTGCTCTAGATTCTAGAGTCTAGAACAATGATTCCCAGGCCAGGCGACCGTGTTCTAATAATCAGCTGCCCCGTTGCCACCCCAGACCTACTATACGAGAATCCCCAAGAGTGCAGACCAAGCATCAGATTATTGTTTAGATCTTTTAAGGAGTTCTAATGATGCAACGTCATGGCTGAGAGCCACTGCACCACAGTAACACCCTTTGCATTGGACAGATGTCAGGGCTATTCCCAGGAGCAAAACACTACAGAGGAGGTAGTGGTCAGAACAAAGGTGTGGGCCTTCCAGATCCTGCCCAAGAATATAACCGGCCCATGGCACCCCAGTGCCTGACTGTAGCCAGCAAGGCCTCCCCTGTGATTCAGGGACCTTGTGTGGGATGGCTCCATGCCACGGTTTCATGAGGAACTGAAATGATTCTTGTGACATCTCAATCTGGGGAGAGAAGCCTGTTTGAATCTGTAGCTCCATGGAGCAAAAGCCTGGAAGAAAGAGAGGGAAGGAGAGAGACAGAGAGAAAGACAAGAGGTCAGGGGTCAGAACCTCAGCCCAGTGTCTGCTGATATTCAGGCCTGGGTGCCGCTTCTCCTGGTCTTCCTCATCAGGCAGGCTAGGGGTTGTCCTCCAGGACAACCAGTGCAACAGACTCACCGGGAGCTCTAATAAAGACTCGGAGGCGCAGGCCCATGGAAGTAAGAAAGGGCCCAGGCCTTTGCATTTTTATCATGTTCTCCAGGGATTTCCATATCCACCAAGACTGAACAATCACTGCTGGAGGCCACTTGTTTGGTAAAGAGCCAGATAGTTAACATTTGAGTCTTTGCAGACCATGTGGTCTCTGTTGCAACTATTCAAGTCTGCCGCTGTAGCAAGAAAGCTGCCATAGACAATATGCAAGTGAATGAGTGTAAGTGTGTTTCATAAAACTTTATTTATAAAATCATGTATTGGGCCATTTGGCTCATAGGCCATAGTCACTAACCTGCTCTAGGCAATAGATCTTGATGCTGACTGCACAATAGAATCACTATAAGAGGTTTGTTTTTGATTTTGTATTTGTTTTCGCTCTCCTTCTCCCTCCCTCTCCATAACACATGAGAAAATGAGGCTTAAGGAGGTGAAATCACTTGCCTTCAAATCATGCAGTTGATAAGTTACACGAGAATGTTTGTCCCCAGACTCCTGCTGTGGCAGGCAGCCTTGAGAATGGCTACCAGCGATCCCCGTCACCTGGCATGCACACCCTCTGGAACTCTCTCCCCTTGAGGGTGAGCTGGACCCAGCCACTCACCTCTAACCAGTAGAATACAGCAAAAGTTGATGGGTGTCACAGATGAAGGGATAAGCAAAAGGTGGTCTATCCATGCAAAGGAATATTACCCAGCCTTAAAAAAGAAGGCAATTCTGGGGTAGCCCCGGTGGCTCAGCAGTTTAGTGCTGCCTTCAGCCCAGGGCCTGATCCTGGAGACCTGGGATCAGGTCCCATGTCGGGCTCCCTGCATGGAGCCTGCTTCTCCCTCTCTCTCTCTGTGTGTCTCTCATGAATAAATAAATAAAATCCTTAAAAAAAAAAAAAAGAAGAAGGCAATTCTGACACCTGCTTCAACTTGGAGGAACCTGGAGGGCATAATGAACAGTGAAATCAGCCAGTCACAAGGAAAAGTACTGAATTCCACTCACATAGGGCAGCTAATGTCAAATTGATAGAGACAGAAAGTAGGAAGGTAGTGGCCAGGAGTGAGGTGTGTGTGTCAAGGGGAAATGAGGATTATGGTTTAATGCACAGGGAGTTTCAGTGGAGGAAAATTAACAACTTCTGGAGGTGGATGGTGGTGATGGTTACACAATATTATAAATGTATTTAATCCTACTGAGCTGTAGATTAAAAAAGGGTTTACATGGTCAATTTTATGTTATGTGTATTTTACATTAAAAAAAATTAGAGGGGGTGCCTGGGTGGTGCAGTTGAATGAGTATCTGACTTTGGTTTCAACTCAGGTCATGATCTCAAGGTTGTAAGATCGAGCCCCACATCAGGTTCTGTGCTTAGTAGGGGACCTGCTTGAGATTCTCTCTCCCTCACCCTCTGCCCCTCCTCCTGCTCACTCACATAAACTCTCTCACTCTCAGATGAATAAATACATCTTTTTTAAAAAAATTAGTAAAAAAAAAAAGGATGGTGTTTCACTCTCAAGATTAAGCTACAAAACCCCCTGAGATTTCCATCTGGCTTGCTCTCTGATTCTGTCTGTATTAATCAGGGTTTGCTAGAGAAACAACCAACAGGATGGATGGATAGATGATAGAGAGGTGATAGATGGATAGATTTTAAGGAATTAGTTTGTGCAATTGCCGAGGCTCATTGAGTCCAAAATCTGACGGAGGAGGTCAACAGGCTGGAGCCTCAGGGAAGAGGTGAAGTTCAAATCTAAAGCCCGTCTGCTACCAGACTTTTTCCTTTCTCCAGAGCAGGTCACTCCTTGCTCTGTTAAGGCCTTCACATAATTGGATGAGGCCCAGCCGCAACACAGAATGTAACTTGCTTGACTCCAAATCCACCCCTTTAAATGTTAATCTCATCCAATAAGCACCTTCATGAAAAATTCCAGATAAATGTTTAACCGAATATCTGGGTGCCATGGTCCAGCCAGGGTGATGGGTCAAACTAACCATCACACGTGCCCTCCCTCGTTGGAAGGGAAACCGATTGCTAGGTTGTGAGCATGTTCTGGAAAGGCCCACACGACAAGGAATTGAAGGAGGCTTCAGGCTAACAGCTGGCGTGGACCCGAGGCCCTCCGTCTAGTAGCCCTGCGTTCCTAGCAGAGGGGATTAGAAGCAGGTTCGAACCCCCACTCCCTGAGTCAAGGCTGGAGACGAATCCACTCTGTGAGACTCTGGGCACCCATCTGAGCTGAGCCCAGATTCCTGACCCACCGGAAACTGGGTGAGATGATAAGTGTTTTGTTGTTCGAAGCCGCTGAGTGTTCGGATCATTTGTTATACAGCAACAGATAGCTAATACATTTGCTGTGCTGCTGAGGCTGGTTCTGAGATTTCCCCCCAATGTTTCATCTTAAACATGGGTGTGTGTACTGGGTCCCCAGGACGGAGAGTGATTTGTGACCTTTCTGACATTCAAATGGATTGACTCCGTGATACTTCTCATGCTGTCCCTCCCCAGCTCCATCCTTACCGTGGACAGTTTTAATCCAGTTCCCGGCTGGGGCAACTGAGTTTGGAGTGGCCTGTCCAGAGCCGTGGAACAGGCACTGTGGTCCCAGTACTGGGGCTCGCACGTAGAGCCCCTCAGCCCCCTGGATTGACCATTCCCACGTCATAAGCACGGCCTTCCTTCAGTCAGGGCCCTTCGGCGAGGAGGACATGGTATTGAAGCGGAGCCTTACTGCATCTGGGGAAGGAATTCATTCTGCTGAGCGCTCAGTGGTGGGGCCCTGGCGGTAGGCAGTCCATCCATGTTAATAAATGTCTCACCTAGCAGACAGCTTCAATAAGGTGAACCGCCAAGGGGAGGTCATGCTTGTCAGTTCAGTTTTACGAAGACATGGAGGGCCCGTCTGATGAGGCTCTGGAATTTAGCTGTTGTCCTGAAGGAAAGACAGACTGGCAGCTTCTTCCCAAAGACCTGGCCCCCTCCCTTCCCAGACACGCTCTTGCTCTGTTTCCACTCTTAAAGTCTAGAGACGGCTGGAGTCACGTTGCCCTGCGTGTGCGTCTCTGCCACACACGTGTGTGCTATTAGGTATAAAGTGTGTGGAGCCGTTCTATTTTTGAAAATGCTGCCCTAACACCTATCTCATTCGTTGTCTCAGTAGACGAACTGCAGGCCTTACTCCCCCACTTTACAGGTGGGTATAACGGAGTCACAGAAGTTACCTGCTTCCCTCAGGTTACACTGTCCCGGAGGAGACGTCTTGTTGGACGTGGTGTCCCTTTGCATCACCTTCAAAGAAAATCATGGGGCTCAGGGGCTCCCTAGGGTTTCTCAGGGCTTCAGATTTTCATGAAAGGAAGTAAGCAGCAGAATTCCCTAAGCTTGTAGCATGTGGAGAATGGAAGGAAAAGCAGATAATCCGAGGGACTGTAAGAATCGTTTGGATCAATAGGAACGCCTGGGTGGCTCAGTGGTTGAGTGTCTGCCTTCGGCTCATGGCATGATCCTGGGGTCCCGGGATTGAGTCCCACATCGGGGTCCCCTCGGGGAGCCTGCTGCTCCCTCTGTCTGTGTCTCTGCCTCTCTTTCTGTGTCTCTCATGAATAAATCAATAAAATCTTAAAAAAAAATCATTTGGATCTGGCCCCTCATTTGACAAATGAAGAGACAGGGATGTGCGTGGGAAAGTGAGTCAGGCAGGTCAAGACTGAACTGTGGCCCTGAACCCCAACCGGGGCCACAGCACCGTCCTTCCTTCCGACACAGATACAGATGGAGAGGTTCCAATGGCCCTGAAGGATCTGCATAAGCACCTGTGACTTCCCATCCCCTCCTCCCCCCATATCTAATCCCCTGAAACTCTCTGGCTCCTGGTCAGCTTTGTCTGGTCCTGTTGGGATTCCCTCCTCCCCTGGATTGTCGGATCCAACACCTACCAGTCAGGTCTCCTCTTCTGCCCCTGGCCCTCCTCCCCTCTGTTCAGTTTGTCGGCCCATGAGTAATGGTGCCTCTCCTTGAAAGAGGAAAAAGATTGATGGCAGAGGAAAAGAGCAGTGAAGAGTCCCCCTGCCTCCCCAGCTCCAGCAGGAAATGTGCCTGTTGTGTGTGGGTTTATGAAATAGCCACGTCTCCCCCTTCCAGAGAGAGCCGGGCAGAGACTCGCCCGCCCGCAGTCACGTTTCCTCTCTGCAGCCAGGTCCAGGGAAAGATTCTCCAGGGTGGGTGTGCAAATAGGACCACCAATGGGGAGCAGAGGCCACTTTTTCAGACAGGGATATGCAGACACCCTCTAGTCTTCCAGTCCAGCCTGAATTCTGAGAGCGCTTCAGTGGGATTCAGGGGCCTTTTTTTTTTGTTCTCAATTACAGGTCAAATCCTGTTCCAAGAAAATGGAAGATTTCTGCACTGTGAGAACATCTCTCTGAGCTTTTTCCATATGTGAGAACCACCACCTAAAGATAGTGTTGCCAAATAAGACACAGGACCCCCAGGTAAATCTGAATTCCAGATATACCCCCCACACACACACACACACAAAATAGTGTAAGTATATCCCAAATCCAACATAGGGGTATACTCATACTAAAAAATTGCATCCTTTTTGTCCCTGTTGCTAAATCTGACAGCTCTACCTGAAGAGCCATATGGCTTGTCTCTCTCTGGTCTATGTTCTAAAGGATGAGTTTAAAGGTGCTTTGGGTCAACAGAATTCCCTAAGGTCAGGACCTTGGGCATCCTTATTTGATTTCCTCCCTCACTATGTCCCCTGGGGCTCAATTCCTCCTGCCCGTCCAGAGAAAGCCCTTAGGCAGCTAGCAGAGTCAGGTTGATGGCATTGAGTGGAGGAGGCAAAAGAGACACAGGCAGTGATTCTCACCCTTGGATGATCTTGCCCCCAGGGAGCATGTGGCAATGCCCAGAGATACTTCCTGGTTGTCACAACTGGGTGGGGGATGCTGCTGGCATCTCGTAGTTGAAAGCCAGGGATGCTGCTGAGCAACCCCCAGTGCACGGACACACAAGATCACACACACTTGCACACACACCAGTGATCTGGCCCCAAATGTAAATAGTGCAGCAGTTGAGAAACTCCAGAGTGAGGAAGAAAACTGGTTTTAAAATAAAGGGCCTAAAAATAAATAAATAAATAAATAAATAAATAAATAAATAAATAAAATAATAAAATAAAATAAAATAAAATAAAATAAAATAAAATAAAATAATAAAATAAAATAAAGGGCCTGGGGCGCCTGGGTGGCTCAGTTGGTTGAGCATCAGACTCTTGGATTTGGCTGAGGTCACGATCTTGGGGTTGTGAGATCGAGCCCCTCATTGGGCTTCATGCTCAGTGGGAATCTGCTTGAGATTCTCTGCCTCTCCCTCTGCTCACGCATGCACACGTCTTTTCCCTCTCAAATAAATAAATAGAATCTTTTTTAAAAATACAGTACAATAAAGGGCTTGTGGCAGCTCTATGCTCAATGTGGGGCTTGAACTCACAACCCTGAGATTGGGAGTTGCATGATCTACTTAAAAAATAAAAAATAATAATAATAATAAATGAAGGGCTTGAGAGTTGAATACAAACCTTCAGCAGACACCCTCTATGTCCTCTGGCCCCGGGGTGCCATCATCAAGGATTGGAGAGCTAGCCCGGGACCAGCGGGCCCGGGCCCGCCCCACCTCCCCTCAGACCTCAGGACTGCAGGATCCTGCTCCTGACTTCCCCTTCAAGGCTACTCTGGGTTAATTTTAACCATCTTTCAGCAGAGAACAATGTTGGGGGCTGGGCAGTCTACACGATGTGGGCCGAGCCCTCTTCTCTGGCTTTCTGCTCTTCCGGGCCACCACGTCTCTGACACGAGCCATTTATGGCTCTGCATGATTCCTGCAACCCCTTGCCAATGTGCCATGGAAGGTTCTTTGTGCCTGCGTGGAGGCTGAAGGTGAGAAGTCCTCTTGCTTGCTGCCCCAGGAAAGTTGGAAAGCCCTGAGGCAACAAACATCAGGCCAGCCTTGGTCCCAGACCCACCTCTCCTCCTCACTCCCCAGTGCCCCGCACCAGAGTCCCCAGGCAGGACACTGCCAGGGTCAGGATTTATTCTGGTCTGGACGTTACCCCAGCAAAGAAGAAACTCTCACCTTCAGGAAATGCAATCAATTCTCAATAACTTCTAGTTCAGGGAGGTTTCCAAGGTCAGCTCTCCTACGTGCCTGTTCGCCCTCATTTCATTCTTGGGTAGCCCTCTGCAGAGGTGACCAAGAGCTGAGCCCTCACACCCAGCAGCTCCCTAGCCTGCAGGATGGAAATATGAAAACTGCCCCCTCTGATTCCCTAAGGGCTCTCCTCCACGGAGTCTGGGTGAGTGAAATCCAGTTCTTTCCTTAGAATGCAAAAAAAAAAAAAAAAAAAAAAAAAAAAAAACCAACAAACCCCACACAACAACAACACCAAAACAAACAAACAAACAAAAAAACCCCAAAACCAGCAACAACAACCAAAAAACCCCAAACCCAAAATAAAACAAAGGCAGAGACAAAAATAAGCAACCCAAGAAGCAGAGGACTCTGCCTTTTAGGTAAAATCCTATGCTATATAACCTTGACCTTGTTTTTGGAACTTGCAGAATTAAGGAAAGGGTCGCATCCTACCAGTTAGATTTCCCACAGCCTCCTACTGCTTCACCTATCACCGGAGAAACAAAATACTTTATTTTATGTGACTTGTGACTTGCCCCTCTACCAAGCAAATGAACTAGCGGCGGGCCTGTTGGAGTTTAGTCATGAAACTCAACTCAGAGCAGCCCGCACCCCTCCCTCGCCTGACCCTTTCTCCGTCTACCCCTCTCTTTGCCCCCTGCAATCCCCCCCCCCACTCCGCCCTCGCCAAAAGATTTATAGAGCAGAGTGGCTTGAGAACAAATGAGCAGACATTAGGCTGATGTGTTCTGCATACTAATGACAAGATACTGCTTCTGTACCTAGGGGCAAAGCCAGGTCAGACCAGTTTAACCATAAACTTTATTTATGGGCCTATAACCTTGCAGCTGCAGTAGCTCTGCCCAACCTTGGGACCGAGATCTGTCTCTCTCTCTCTCTCCAGATTCATACAGATCTCTTCAAACAAATCTGAGGGCTGGGGGAGAGAGTGCTGGTCTCTCTTCCTGAATGATCTCCTAGGCAGATCCAAGAAGAAGTTTAAGCCAAAGGGAAACATTGTGAGTCAGACAAGAAAATCGTGGCAGTAAGAGTAGTAGCAACCACAGCGATACTAATACTTCTCATAAAATCATGATTCCTCCCAAGAGCTTCTGGAGGAAGAATCTACTCGATTACTTCTGAGTGTTTCACAAGTTACTGTTTAGAGTGACTCATCTTGGATCTTGAATCAAGGGACGAATCGCTTGCTTTAGGATGGCTCAAGACCCTTCCTTCCTGCAGGGAATCTTCTGAGTCTGACTGCCTCTCATGCATCAGCAGTCTGGTGCCCCCAGTCCAGAAGGCATGAAGCTCTCAGTTCAGTGACTGCTCCCAGTCCCTCCCTCCATCTTCACCAGACCCCTCCTCACTCGGATTCCTTGTTCTGACCATGTTGGCCCAAGTTCTGTAGTTACACCCACATCAGTGCAGCAGAAGAAAGTAGCCAGGGTCATAGGTTTAGTGCCCACTGAAATGGAGTTGATCTTGCTTGGTGTCCGTGCACGGACTTAGCTCCAGGATAGAGAAGGTGCGGAGAGTCTCAGTCATTCAGTAAAGATGTATGGGTCACCAACTATGTGCCAGGCACTGTGCTTGGTGTCAGGGATACTGCAGTGCACAAGATGTAATAAGCCCTTCCCTGCATTGAGCCCAGTGGACGGAGGGGAGCCCACTCCCATTGCGGAGAACACATTTCAGAGCGTTTGCTGGCTCTGTCCAGTTTCTGACTTGTTATCTGTACCACATGTCTGTCCTTTGGATTGCAAGACAAGTGGCATTAGATGAGTGGTTGGATGGCAGCCTCAGGGTCCTGGGGGCTTGGGTCATAATCACTGCCTGTCCTCAGAACGGTTAATCCATTTCATCTTCCTGCACTCCAGCCTGCCTTTCAGAAAGCATCCATGACATCTTGAGTAAAGAGCGACAAGAGTTTGTGAATACCTGTGGCCTTCAACAAAAGCTCAGGAAACCCTCGGTCACCCTTCAACCTTGTTGCTTTTCTCTGGTACTGGGAATTTGCCTGTCAGTTCTGATTCCTCTGAGGTGGGAGGTTGGATGAGGCCATTCCTTGAGATTTACTCACAGCAAAATATTCCCCTCTGGGGAAGGACCCTGGCCAACCTGTGATGAGACGCCAAAAGCTGCTCTGTCAATACAAGCTCCTGTTCCGTACGGCTTGGGTGCTTAGCTACTGCTTAGTGTTGAAGGAAGGTATGGAAAGATTGTCCATTGGTTCTTTTAGGGAGTCTACTTCAATTTCTATCTTCTACTTCCTTGTTTACCCCCTGGAAGTGGTAGGTCTCTTTTTGGTTTGGAAGACACTGAAGGGCCACAGGGGTGTGGGAGGATGAGAACAGAGTAGCTGGTTTCTGTGTTCCTTGGGGATGGGTGAGGCAGTGGGTTGGGGGCACAGAGCTTTGAAGTTGAACCAGATTCACTTGCCTTGTGTTAAGAGATCCATGGAAGGGACGCCCAGGTGGTTCAGTGGTTGAGCATCTGCCTTCAGCTCAGGGCATGATTCCAGGTTCTGGGGATCAAGTTCTTCATCAGGCTCCCTGCATGGAGCCTGCTTCTCATTCTACCTATGTCTCTGCCTCTCTCTGCTTGTCTCTCATAAATAAATAAATAAAATCTTTTAAAAAGAGAATGGGATCCATGGAAAATGCCTTGGCCATTGCATGGCAAGTTGTTTGCTGAGCCTATATGCTTTTTCATGCTGGGGGTAACAAAGCAGCTAGGCTGAGACAACAAGAGTTTGTAGATGCTCCATAGGTGAAAGCTGGACTAAATCAGCTCTGGTTCTTGGACTGGGAGCTACCTCATTTTGCTAGTCACTGGAGAAGAAATTACCAAGCCCTTCTAGGAGAGGCCGTTTAGTTTTGAAGCTCCAGGAGAGGAGAAGGAGACCCTCATCATTGCATGCTCAGCACACAGGGAACTGTGGATTTCACACGAATGAAGAGAAAAGATTAGCATATTGAAGATCTGGGGACCTGAGGGTGGTGGAGGGAACTGTAGGTAGGCTAGTGGACAGGCCTTGCCTTACAAGCTGTAACCTTGGACAAATCATGTCACTTACCTGAACCTCAATATAGAAAGATTTGAGATGGGTACAATAATAATTCCTGTACTAGGTACCTTGAAGGTAGGAAATGTATTTGTAAGGTCTATGTAAACTATAAAGTATAATAAAAATGCTAGAGTTTTGTCTGGTTTTTGTTTTTTTGATGTTTAGATGATTAACTGGACAGTGTAAATCAGGTACTGTTGAGGATTTGTTGTATAAATGAATGCACAAATGACTGGAGAGTTTGAGTTCCCTGCAGCTGAATCATACTGAGTCAATGCCCACATATATATATATGTGCTTATGATCACTTGTCTAAATGTGCTTTTTAATAAATTCATTGACTCTCCTGGTGATGGTATGTGCACATGCGTGCTAGACTCCCAAGGAGAACATGAGCTCCTGTGGGCAGGAAATAGGTTTCTCCCTTTGCTGATGTTCATTCAGTGCCTGCTACAGAGGGCTGTGTGCTCAGCTGGAAGTGACTCCCTTACCTGACCAATTAATTGATTAACAAACTACAAGTAGAGGGGCTCCTGGGTGGCTCAGTTGGTTAAGCATCTGCCTTCAGCTCAAGTTATGATCCAGGGGTCCTGGGATCGAGCCCCCATCAGGCTCCCTGCTCAGCAGGGAGTCTGCTTCTTCTTCTCCCTCTGCCACTTCTCTCACTTGTGCTAAATAAATAAAATATTTTAAAAAACACACAAGAAAAACAAACTAGGAGTAAGGATGGACTTTCATGGACATAGACATATGTTTGCTGGTTTCTTTATGTCTATGACATGCCTTTGAGATCCCTGGAGTTGGCATCTAGAGATACTAACTGTAGGATAGCAGGGAGCTCTAAGCATATTGTGCTCTTTGCTGGTACTTGCACTGAATGTGGCTGAATGGTAACATGTGGATCAAGATTCCTTTATACCTCCTCCCCCAGTTAGTTTTGTCTCTACTACTTCAACATGAAGAGATCTTGAAAGAGTCACTTTGCTCTCTGATTCTTAGTTTGCTGATCTTTAATATTAGATCGCTAAGGGCTGGCTACTTTGTAGCTATTGTATGGTTTGGAAATAATATGTGTAAAGACCCTATCATGAATGCCTGGAGTATGATAATACATAATAGACATTTTTCTCCCTACTGCTTTGGTACTGGTACAGACTCAATTTAAGACTGCATTTGCTGGGATGCCTGAGTGGCTCAGTAGTTGAGCATCTGCCTTGGACTCAGGGCTTGATCCCGGGGTCTTGGCATCAAGTCCCACATCAGGCTCCCCACAGGGAGCCTGCTTCTCCCTCTGCCTATGTCTCTGCCTCTCTCTGTGTGTCCCTCATGAATAAATAAATAAAATCTTTTAAAAAAGGAGACTGCATTTGTTAAGGGTAGAAACCAGTGTTCATGTTATCTGTTTGCTTCCCTGGGAGACAAAGGGTCATTCTTTTAATATATATATCTGCTGCTAGCTACATCGTTCGTGCATCTGTTCCATTTATCCCAGTTTCATAGCTCCTGAGATGCTATTTCTGCACTTCAGCAGAGCCCAGAGAATTTTTTTGTCACATGTCATTCATTTCTTACTTCATTCATCCATCAAACATTTATTAAGAATCTCTCATGTTTCATGTGCTATCATGGGCACTAAGATACTGGTAGGCCAACAGCACTGAGTTCAGAACATAAGCAAACTCATATATAACCTACTTCTAAACTCAACTCACAAAACTTTGATAATAAAGAAGGTTTCTATTGGTCCTCTGTTCACTGCCTGAAAGGGAGAATTTTTAACCCATTGCTGAGGTTCAAGATGCCCTTATTCCTTTTTGGATGATGTCTTCTTCCCCAAAGCCAACAAAAAGAAAGATAATTGAGAGCAGGGTTGATAGAAAGATGCTCAGCAACTCTGCATCAGGGATCAGAAAACTTGTTCTGGAATGGGCGAGATAGTAAGTTTAGGCTTTGTGAGTTATAGTTTCTGTTGCAGCTACTCAAGTCTGACATTATAGCATAAAAGCAACCATAGACAATACATAAATGAATAGCATGACTATGGACCAAAGGAATGTTATTTATAAAAACAACAGGAAAACAAAACAAAACAAAACAAAACCACTGGTGGGGAAAAAAAATCAAAGATTTAAATAAATGGAGAGATATACCATATTCATGGACTAGAAATCTCAATATTGTTATCAATTCTTCCTAACTTGATCTGTAGATTCACCACCATTCCAATCAAAATCTAGCAAAGTATTTTGTAGATATTAATAAACTGATTCTAAAGTTTATATGAAAAAACAAAGGATCTCAATTAGGCAACAGTATTCTGACAAAGAAAGGCACAGTTGGAGGATTCATACTATCAAATTTAGAAGGTTTACCAAAAGGCTAGTCATCAAGCCAGTGTGGTATTAGCGGAAGAATAGATTAAATCAATGGAACAGAATACAGAGCTGAGAAAAGGACTCCTAGAAATATAGTCAATTGATCTTTGACAAGGGAGCAAAGGCAATTCAGTGGAGAAAGGATAGTCTTTTCAACAAATGGTGCTAGAACAGTAGACACCCTTATACAAAACAGAAGAACCTAAACACAGGTCTTGCACCTTACACAAAAATTAACTCTTGAAGAAAACATAGGAGAAAATCTTCATGACTTTGGGTTTGGTGATAAGTTCTTAGATAAAACATTAACACCGCAGTGCATGGAAGCAAGGAATTGTTGTCAGACTTTATTAAAATTGAGAACTTCTGCTATGCAAAAGACCTCATTAAGAGAATAAAATGATAAGCTATAGACTAGAAGAAAATACTTGCAAAACACTCATCTAATAAAAGACTTGTATAAAGATATACAAAGAACTCTTATAACTCAACGATAAGAGGAATGCCTGGGTGTTAGAGTCAGTTAAGTAGCTGACTTTTGGTTTCAGCTCAGGTCGTGATCTCAGGGTTGTGAGATCAAGCCCTGTGTTGGGCCCTGCACTCAGTGTGGAATCTGCTTAAGATTCCTTCTTTCCTTCTCTCTCTGCCCCTCCCCTAGTCATGCCCTCTCTCTCTCTCTAAAATAAATGAATAAATCTTTAAAAAAAAACCTCAAAAATATGAAAATAACCCAATTAATGAGTAAAAGATATGAACAGAACTTCACCAGAGAAGGCATTTGGATGGCAACTCAGCACATGAAAAGATACTCAATGTATCATCAAAGAATGATAAAACAACATGAATGAAAGAATGAATTAAAACAACAATTTTTTTCTTCATATCTATTAACATAACTAAAATCCAAAACCTGACTATACCAACTTTTGGCAAGGATGCAGATCAGCAGGGACTCTCATTTGTTCCTGGTGGGATTGCAAAATGATACCGCCTCTTTGGAAGACAATTTGGTGGTTTCCGATGAAACTAAATATCGTCTTACCCTACAATTCAGCTATCACACTTCCAGGCACTTACCCAACTTGTCTGGAAACTTATGCCCACACAGAAATCTGCCTATGCATAGCAATTTTATTCATAATTGCCCCAAACTGGAAACAACTTAGACGTCCTTTATAGGTAAATGGATAAATAAACTGTAGTATATTCATAAAATGGAATATTATTCAGCAATAAAAAAGAAATGAGCCATCAAAGGACATGGATAAATCAAATGCATATTGTTAAGTGAAAGAAGACAGTCTGAAAAAGCTACAAAGTGTAAGATTACAATGATATGGCATTCTGGAAAAGACAAAACTATAGAGATGATAAATAGATGAGTGCTTCCCAGCAGTTCAGATGGGACGGATAGTTGAAGAGGTGGAACGTGGGGAATTTTTTAGGGTGCTGAAATTGTTCTGTTTGATACTGTAATGATGGGTATAAGAACCAAACAATTATCAGAACCCATGGAACTTTATAGCACAGAAAGTAGACTATACAAATTTTTAAAAATCACTCAAGCATTTGGAGGAATCCCCAGGTGGAATGTAGCATGCAACAAAAGAATTTAAATTTTTTTTTAAATTTTTAATTATGTAAGCACATAAATGAATGAAGTTGGGGAACAAGTGCTGATCTAATTAACTTTGAAATGAGTGGAGTTTGCAAGACTATGGGCATATGAGTTAAGCCATTATGCACGTATGCCAGAATTGGACAATTAAGTGGATGGATGGAGAATGGTGGGATCTGGCTTTTTATTGTTGGAAAGGGATATTATAAATAAATAAGTAAGGAGAGGAGGCGAGAAGTATCCATGGGGTAATGCATTAACGACATCAGTATGAACGCATAGTTAGCTTCACATAGACACAGATAATTACACATAGAGATATGTGTAGATACATGTGTAGGCACAGGTGGGTATACATACATATGTCTCCTTGTTCTGTCAGCTGAGAGAATCGAAAAGTCACGACTCCTCAGAAGCAATGAGTACACCTAGTGCCCATGATCTTCTATAGTGAAAACAAACAAACAAACAAACAAAACAACCCAAGGATCTTTGGAGAAATGGCTAATTCTTCGGGAACAGGAAATATACAAAATGACCCTGGAATATCCTATAGTGCAAGAATGTGAGAAAATGTTCAAAAAACAAAGCAACAACAACAACAACACAAACACCCTGCAATGATGGGAGTATGTTAAAAGGATACAGAAACTAACTGAAAGCTGGTTGAGCAAGAAAATTTTTTTTTGTATATTTTTTTATTGGAGTTTGATTTGCCAACATATAGCATAACACCCAGTGCTCATCCTGTCTAGTGCCCCCCTCAGTGCCCATCACCCAGTCACCCCATCCCCCCACCCCCTCCCTTTCCACTACCCCTTGTTCGTTTCCCAGAGTTAGGAGTCTCTCATTGAGCAAGAAAATTAAATTATATATATATGTGTGTGTGTATATATGACACTAAGAAGCAATTGAATGAAAAAATGGATAGGTAAATCTCCAAAGAACTGGAGAAAATTCCAAACAACTTATGTAGCTATTGCATCTGAGGTGTGGGCTGTGCATGATGACTTTCTTCCAAGGAGTACAGTATAGACAGGGAGCAGAAAAACAGTAACTTCTTGGTGGACAAACCTGGCAAAACCTGCCTCAGTCAGGTGATCCAGATGAACATCAACAGTGATAAATCTTGTGGATTGCATGTGCCCTGGAAATGATCTGATGAGAATGGCATTTTACGTCTGTGCGCTGCCTCTCCAAAACACATTATCCCAGTCTAATCATGAAAAGTAAAAAAATCAGACAGACCCCAACTGAGGGACATCCAGCAAAATGCTGGACCTGTGTTCCTTAAAACTGTCAAGGTCACTGGGGCGCCAGGGTGGCTCAGTTGGTTAAGCATTGACTCTTGATCTAAGCTGAGTCTTGATCTCAGAGTCATGAGATGGAGTCCTGCATTGCATTCCACCCTGGGCATGGAGCCTACTTTGAAACAAACAAACAACAAACAAACAAACAAACAAAACTGATAAGGTCAAAACCAGAGAAAGTTCATCTGAGAAATTATCACAGCCAAGAGGAGTCTAAGGAGACATGATGACTATACGTATAATGTGAGATCCTAGACAGGATCCTGGACCACAAAAAGCTCTTTAGGGGAAACTGAGGAGATTTGAAGTTGGCCTTAAGTTGATAATAATGTTCAGTAGTTGGTAATAATAGGGGAATAACTGGGTGTAGGACATACAAGGAATTTCTGAGCCATTTTCTCAATAATTTTGAAAGTCAAAAATCATTCCCAAATAAAAATTGGCTGAAAAAATAAATAAATAAATAAATAAATAAATAAATAAATAAATACGGGGAGCAGGCTGGGTTTTGTCTACAGGTTGTAATTTGCTGACTCCTGCCCTGGAAAAAAGTCTTCGAATCTGAGGACTCATTAGAATCACCAGAGTGACTATTTAAGAATTTTATTTAAAAAAAAAAAGTAATTTAGATAGTTCAGTTATTAAGAAAGTATAAAAAGTCTCTAGTCAGCATTTTCATGATTTACGTATTCTTCCCATCTTCCTTTATGCAGAGACAGACATGAAAGTATGTTTTTGACTTTTTCCCCTTCCTATCATAGCTACTCTGTTTCTTTTTTTCTTTATATGTTTCCCTGAGATCTTTCAAATCAGTGCAATCAGAGAGATCTTTCTCATCCCTTTTCACGAATGCATAGTATTCCAGGTTGATAATAGACTAAACGTTATTTAACGTACCTCTTCTAGATAAACATTTGGCTTGTCTCCAATCTTGACTATTACAAATTGTGTGGGTGTGAATAGTCTTGTATGGATGAAAGCGTAAGCTTGTGGAGGGATATTTTGGATGCCTGCACCCCACTTCAAATAAATCAGAAATTCTGGGGGCAGGTCCTGGCCATCCTCATTTTGACAAACTCTTCGGGTAGCCCTAATGTGTACCCTAGAATGAGCAGCTTTGTGGCTGATCAATCACACCGAGCAAAGTAAGAGAGCAGTAGGGGCACTTTCAGCGGGGTTTTCCAAGTGGGACAATGGTTCTCAAGCCTGGGTACACATCAGAATCACTGAGGAGCTATTTAAAAATATGCCCATACAAGGCTCAACCCAGAACGAAAGTGAATCATAACCAATGAGGGTAGAGTCCCAGCACAACTTTGTAAAGCTTCCTCTGTCTTTTTTTTTTTTTTTTTAGATTTTATTTATTTTTTATTTGACAGAGAGAGAGAGAGAGAGCCAGAGAGCATAGGTAGGGGGAGCGGTAGGCAGAGGGAGAGGGAGAAGCAGACTTCCCACTGAGCAGAGAGCCCCATCTGGGACTCTGTCCCAGAACCTGGGCCCATGACCTGAGCCCAAGGCGGATGCTTCGCCGACTGAGCCACCCAGGCGCCCCTTCCTCTGCGATTCCAGTGCATGGTCAGAGTTAAACCCACCCACCACTCAGGGGGAGAAATGCACCTTGTCAAGAGGGAGGAGTTCCATTCATTCAGACCTGTACCTGTGCTTCTTGCTGAACTCTGCTGCTCCCTTTCTGTCTCCATTCCCCTCCCGGCCTCGTGTCTCAGAAAGTAATGTGGAGGTAGATCTAGAACAGAGGATGAGTGGTGCGTCACGGTGAGTGCCCCCCGCCCCCTTGCAAGGACGGGGTGGTGGGCTCGTCCAGCCCACAGGTAGCATGACCATGAAGGGGACGCCCGCTGCCGGAGAGCCCGCATCACTGCCCATCCGTGAGCTTCCAGATTAATATTTTGCCAGCCCTTGATGAACTTCTGTTTCCTTCCGGCAGCCTCTCTTTCCCATCAGCAGAACTATGTGGTGAGTGATGAGGACATTGGAGCACAAACAGAAACTTCTCTTTCCTCATCTTTACTCGATTTCAGTGAGTTGGCTTGAAATCCAAGACATGACATACTTTGGGCATTGCTTCCCCGTTGTGTCATGGGGAAGGACGGATTTCGAAAGAGAAACAAAGACATACCCCTTGGTAATTGATACTTGCCGAGAGCTTACTCACAGAACCCTTGCCCCAAATGCATGCTATTTTATCATCCTCATTTTATAGTGGGGAACTGAGGCCCAGGGAGGTTAGGAAATTCGTTCAAAGTAATGCAGCCAGGCAGTTTCAAAGCAAGCGGATCTCCAAACCAGGGGTACACGGCTCCCAACCCCAAGCTGTATGCTATACCTTCTTCTTCCGATAGGAACTGAATATTTTCCCCTCATTTCTGGGAGCTACCTTAAGCCTACTGTACATTCTTGACAGTTGCCATCTTTGATGGAACCCAAAACCTTGTTGGCCTCCACCTTGGGGAGAAAGAAAAGGACTCCTTTATATTACCTGCCCTTATTCCAAGATGCACTTTCTACACGAGGTAAAAAGGACTGTTTTCCATCTCCAATAAAATCATAGTGATTTTTCATGGCATTGTACCCACACGTTCTTTGTAAAGTTCCTCCTAAGGCACCTCAAACGCCACCGGCCACAACACCATTACAGTAACCTTTAGAGTCACCAGGTGCATAGAAGTGTTATCCTTATTCCCTCATTTAATGATCATTGTGCCCTATTCAATGAGCAAACTGGGCTCCAGGAACTTAAAGAACTTGTCCAACGTCATGTCGGTAGGAAGTGGTGTATGGCCAGGTTCAAATTCAAGTCTCGCTTGAAGCCCAGGCCTATGCCCTGCCCATCCCAGCGTGTTTTCTAGGGAAATCTTCTTTTCACCCCTGGTGCATCTTTCCCACCTTCCTCTTACTACCCCGAAAGACATTCAGACGTGTTGAGTTGCTATTTCTTCTACCCAGGCCAGAGAGCATGAGGATGGAGCATGGATTGATATGCAGCTAAGCCTGGTCTTGCCCAACCAGCGCCAGAAGAATTCCAGGCATTAGAATCCGGGCAAGGAGCTGGAGTGAGAACCCAAGGGTTAATATTGCTATAGTGGGAAAGTTATCTGCTTTGTTGTACAACACAGCTTCCCAGCACTACAGAAGGGGCTATTAGCATGCAAATGTACTTTGCCTCTTGCTTTTTAATGTTTTACTTCTCTTAATTGCTGAAACCGGTTGTAATTTCTGAGCACTGCTGGCTTCAGGGAAGTAGTTTCCTCTAAAGGGATCTATCATTGCACCTGGAAAGATTTTTGAATTCTAATTTTATTAACCATTTGGGTGAGGCATTTTCTCTTTTTACCGAAAGAAGAAGGAGAGGAAAGAAAAAGTCCAGGTTGAGTTTAGAAACCTTCTCCTTTTGCCTTAGTCTGGTCCAGTGCTTTAGCTTCCCCTGAATTCCTTGGTTTTGAGTTTTGACATTCCGAATAAGAGATCAGAAGTCACATCTGATATTTGACGAAGAGAAGAGGGAGCTTATTAAAGATTTCAGGTGTCAGACCCGTGGTAGTGAATTTGCAAGGAGGAATTTCTCTGACTGCTACTTGGATTGGAGCATAATCTATTCTCTCATTCAGAGGTATTTAGATGAGTGCATTATTTCTGTGGTGCTCACTGATGCCAAAACTACCTCCCATGAAGTAGAAATGACCAGAGAGCCTCTGTCACCGTAAGACCCATGTTAGACCAAGCAAGACACTCCGCCAATTTAAGGCATAATTGCCTCTTCCTCTGCATCCACACATCCATCCCAACTGAATTCTTTGGAGACATTCTGAAATCGGGTGTGCGGGCTCCAGAAAACAAGTCCCTCTTGTAGACTTTCCACAGGCGCCACTGTTGGTCAAGCCATTTTGCGTCCTGGGAAGTCCGTTCCTGAGGAACTCTTGGAGATCATAAGCCTGACCTGGCACTTCTTTCTGGTTGAAAAGCAGTCTTGGAGAGCCTGAAACCCGCAGGGGCCATCACTGCACGCAGATCCAGGACCGCTGTTGGCAGAGGTGGGTACTGGAGACAAGGTGGGAGCAGCACAGGGGTGTAGTAATGTTGGGGAAGGGTATAGGATGCCTCGACCACTTGAGGCAAAGGGTTGATAGGAAAATTCTACCTCTGCTGAGCTTGTGATACCACACGCAACATCTTCTTGTCTACCATATAGAAACGATCCTTAGATATTCCTCAGCCATTAGAAACGACAAATACCCACTATTTGCTTCAACGTGGATGGAACTGGAGGGTATTATGCTGAGTGAAGGAAGTCAATCGGAGAAGAACAAACATTATATGGTCTCATTCATCTGGGGAATATAAAAAATAGTGAAAGGGAATAAAGGGGAAAGGAGAAAAAAAATGAGTGGGAAATATCAGAAAGGGAGACAGAACATGAGAGACTCCTAACTCTGGGAAACGAACTAGGGGTGGTAGAAAGGGAGGTGGGCGGGGGGTGGGGGGTGACTGGGTGAGGGGCACTGAGGGGGGCACTTGATGGGATGAGCACAGGGTGTTATGCTATACGTTGGCAAATTGAACACCAATAAAAAATAAATTTATAAAACAAAACAAAAAAAAAGAAAAGATCCTTAGGATCTTTTACTGGCCATCCACCACTTTGTTAGCTTTTTAGCTTGCGATTGGATTCTGAGTTTCTGGGAAGCCCAAATGCAATGGTCTCCTGCCTTATTGAGTGAAAGGGTGATATACCCACCACCATAAAGCTAGGGCCAGCCTGCAGGGCGTTGGTTTTCTTGTCTTCCCACACACACTTCTCTGCATCCCCACGAAGCCCTTCCTGGCCAGTGTCTTAATGAATGCACAGAAGAGAAAACCACAACAGAAAATAGATCATGAGCCTGCCTGTTGATTTATTCGTGGACACATTTGCAGGCCTGGGGGATTGTAATGTCTGAATGGGCCCAAGTTAAAGCCGAAAGAGGTTGTGGCGGAGCTGAGCTCCGGATGGAGACTCTGGAAGAAACCAAAACGAAGACAAGAGGAATGTGCTCCGGGGTCCAGGAGGCTGGAACAGCACAAGGCAGTGAAGTGACCGTCCAAATGGAGAGCGGGATGCTTATCATACAAAGGAATTAAACCCACTTGGGCTCTCTCCTGCTAATCTGGGGCTGTGGGGGGTTAAATACGGTTACATTTTCATTAGGTGCTAATAGCCAGAGGGCAGCTCGGGGCAGCAGGGACCAGACATTGTCATGCAGAAAGCTCCCCCCAGGCAAGGGAAGGTCAAGGCAGGTGGGGTGGGGGGCTAGGAGGGCCCAGCCAGCCCTACAGCTTGGTCTGGGAGGAAAGGGTGGGGTGTGCTTGCAACTATTGTTGGCCTCAGAGTTCCATCAATGGGAAAAGTCATGTTTTCTGCAAAGGGTACAAGGTGGAATTGTTGGGGAGGGGAAGTGCCGGTGGGTGGCTGGGGACAGAGCGAGGCCACTTGTGACTCTGTCCACCTTCTAGGGAGCCCTCCCCACTGTCGGTCTCCTCTGAGGCTCTGTCAGGGTAAATGGAAGATTCCACGCCTGTCGGGCGTGGGGGGGCATGGGGTGGAGGGGCAAGTTTGGGAACCAGGGAGAAAGGACGTGAGCCATTTGGACGGTCCGGCCCCTTCTCCCTGGAGAGGACGCAGAGCTGTGTAGGGCGAGCTTGGACCTCTCAGCTGTCCGGGCACAATGGGGAAAGTATCTTTTGTGGCATTAACGGCTTTGGGGAGGGGAGAGGGGAGGGTGCGGGCTGCTGGGGAGGGGTGCAGTTGAAGAGGAGGAGAACAATGTGTGAGAAGCTGAGGCTGTGGGTTCCCACACGGACCAATATGTCCCCCCCACCCCCCTCTGGGAGAGACAGATCCGCAGCGACCAGCCCACAGCTGATCCCGCCTTGATTGGCTTTTTTTCCCATTGTGCTCTCAAGGGACGAAAATCCTTTTGTGGCGTGAAAGGAGAGGCGTTCCTGCCGTCCCCTCCCTCGAACTGATTGGCTGTGTCACAGGATGGCCAAATCCACCCGGATTAATGTGTGGCCGACCCGGCCCAGAGTGGGGACGTCTGAGTCCGCCCCTTTGGGCCAGGGTGTCTGCTGCCCTGGGAGCAGGGGAGGGGGACCCAGAGGGGCGGGCCACCACCTTCTTCATATTTATTATTCTCCCCACCCTCCCCAGCCCTGCGGGGATGTTTATTCATGGGCCACATCTGCTGGCTGGCAGGCGACATGTCTCTTGTTAGAATGCCTGGAGTCCCCAAGGAGCCGGGAAAGTGGGGCACATTCCTTAGGACAGGCCTCTGCGCTTTGCTCACATCATCCTTTGGCTTTTGAACCCACCTGTAATCTTAGGCCTCCCCGCCGCCGCCCGCCCGGCTCCCGCCTTTACCTGCCCTGAACTTCTCACCTGGAGATTCTGGGTTCTCTCGGCTGCCTCCCAGTCCCCGGGCCCGCCTGGAAGGAGAACACCTCTCTCTGCTCTTTGCTCCTCTGTTGCTTCTACTTGAATCACATTCCCCTCTGTGGCTTCTTGTATAAATAAATCTCAGGCCTTAAAATATTTATTTATTTATTTATTTATTTATTTATTTATAATTATTTATATATATACAATTTATATATATAATTATATAATATATATAATATACTTTAATATATTATATAGTATATATAATAATATATATACACTTTATATATATTAGTATATATACTAAATATAATATAGAATAACATACACTATAGTATAATATAGTATAATATATACTATATATATATATATATAACCTCTTTCGTTGTGCTTATCATTCTCTACCGTAAGTAGTCATGATTCCTCTCAGGACCTGTAGGATCCCAAAGGTCAGGCTTTGTCTGTCTGATTTACCCCTGTCGCCTCACCTGCCCCCATCTAGGTCTGATTCATAAGGTGTGTACTTGGGTCACTCTGAACCTGCTGGTGGAATGAAATGAACATATGCAGCTGGACCCCAGGTCTCGGACCTCTCCTTCAGACCTGTCAAGGAACTATGCAATTGCCTTTTTTCCCCATTTGTAATGTGACACAAATTTGCTTCAACATAGTTTTCCATTCGTCCGCCCCCTACGTGGTTTTAGCAGTAGCGGGCCTTGGCGCTTGACATCTCCAAAGATGGGATGTCGAGGAAATAGGATAAGGCCCCAACACAAAGAGGATGGACAGAGCCATGCCCAGATTCAAGGGGACAGGACATTCTGTCAAGCTACTCCCAGCCCTGTCTGTCTCTAGGGCCCGCTGGGTGACAGTCAGCCTAGTAAGTGCTTCTGTGTGGGCAGCTGGGAATGTCTTTGCGATTTCCTATTGTAATCGATATTGGTTTTGGGAAATGGGATGCCCTCCAACATACTCAGGAATATGGCAAAAGAGGGAAACTATTTTAAAAATAAGAGAAATTGTAGCGTTTTTATGGACAAGCCTGGTCAAATCTGTATAGGTTTTAAGTGATGAAGTACTAGCAGACCAGGCTGTGCTGGAATTACACAATTTTAGCAGCGCCATCAAGAATTGAGACGAGACAGTGGCTAGCTCTAGGTGTGAGTGAGGAGTCCCTGAGATCCTGGGTGTGGCTTCTAAGCCAATTTAAGGATGCTAAGTAGGACATCTTTCAGGTATGCAGTTGAGAGCCTACAAGAAATCAGAGAATTGGACTATGATTGGCCCAGAGATGCTTTGACCTCGAAGCTCTGCTAAAGTATGACTCCACTCTATCAGTCATTTACCTATTAGCATGAACTGATTCGATCAAATTGCCATTATTTAAATCTTAGCTGACATCAAGGACTGTAGGTAACGGGAACTTGGTTACCAGGAATCGGTGTGGTAAGGGTGGAATAAAGGCTAAGAAAGCCCTAAGATCCTCCAAGAAAGGATCCCAGGAGGGGGAAAAGTGCAGAAAGGGAGGGGAGGGGCTTTTGGGCAAACTCCACCCCCCTGAAAAAAAAAATTTGCCTGAGAGCATTCCTGTCTGGGTAATATGACTTTTCCACCTCTCTGTTCCCAGAACCCAGCATATAATAGTTATTGCTGCAAATTGCTCCCTTAAAGGTTTAAATGAGAGGACCTAAGAGCCAAAAGCACCGTTCAAAAGGAAAGAACAAAACAAAAAAGCCACATGAGTTCTTAGTTCCAATTAAGCTTGACAAAATACTATTTGAAATACAATTCATTCGCAAATTGGGATCAGTGCATTAGACTGGGCTTGGGAGCTGAAGTCAATCAGCGGGGTCGGGAAAGAAGTGGCTCCGCCTCCGAGTGGATCTGAACCACCTCCCCTGATTAATGCGGAATCCCAGGGCTTATCCGTACCACCCATCCCAGTGTGTCTGCCAAGGGGGACTTGCGGCAGTGACCTGGGGGTGTCAGACAAAATGCAAGTCTGGGTCCCCAGCCAAGACCCGCCTCTTTAGAATTTGGAAAGGGGTAGGGCCCTGCGAATCTGCATTTTAACAAGCACCCAGGTGATCCTCATGCATGCTCAAGTTTGAGAACGGTTGGGTTGAGTAGAAGAGCTAAATCCAAAGGCTCCACCGCTCCTCAGACCCCACTGCAGTACTCACTGCTCTCCTGAGAAGATGCTCAGCTGTAGGGAAGCTGATGCGTGAGCTCAGAGTTAAGCAGCTATAAGAGTGATGAACACTTAAAAATGAAAAAAAAAATCCCACTTTCAATTCAATTAGTGAACTCTAAGAGCCTGCTTATTTTTTTTTTAAGGGGGCTTATTTTTAATAGAAAAATGTTCCTGTTTGAACATGGAGCTTTACCTTCCAAGTCATAGAAGGTTGAAAGGTAGCTTTGTGAAAGTGATGGGTTCATGAAAATTTTGAGAAACTTTTCTTTTTAAAGATAAGATGTTTGTCTCTGGTTGCCATGAAAAGGTTGAGTGCCTTCTCTAAGTAGGCTTATACAGACCTCCATGCATCAATCCATAAATAATGCATTTATTCATAGCTTTCTAAGAACTCAAGCGTTAGGACAGAGTTTTGTCTGAGAGGGAATTTTGCAAAACTTGAGCATTGCTCTGGATGTTTATGCCTCCGTTTCAAACTGACTTGAATTGGGCTTAGAATGGTTGGGAAGAAGATGGCCCAGGGGATATGTTAGGAAAAAAAAAAATCTCAGATGGGTCTTGGTGTATCAGAAGGAAGCACTGAAATTGATGTTGTTTCTCCCAATTTAGTTAGACAGCCATTTTATACTTAAAAATATCAATTTTTAAAAATAAGAGGAAACCTGGGTGGCTCAAGTCATTTAAGCATCCGACATTTGCTCTCAGCTCAGGTCTTGATCTTGGGGTCTTGAATTCAATGCCCACCTATTTAACAAATAAATTAATTAATTAATTAAGATAAAATAAGAAGAAACATCTTTAGTTCTGTTTCTAGTTTTAAGAGAATCTGCACACCTTTTGTAAAGGTCCAGGACGTTAGCTGCAGCTGAGTTAGTGATGTCATAATGAATTACTTCTCGATAAGATGCATGGCTGGGGAGCAGCCTTCTAGGACAGAATTTATATAACCCAAAGTCAAAAACCACAGTTTTCTAAAGCAAGCCCTCTCATGAAACAGTTTTCTATAACATCTTGTGTCTCAATGGTTCAGAACGATTGTGCGAGTACAAATACCATAAACCTCAAAGATGCTTTGTAAAACCTCTGTATTTTCCTACGTATTATTTTATGTTCACCACAGTTATACACATAGTTCTTTGCTTTTGTATTGAAATATAATAATATACCCACAGAAAAGTGCTCGGATGACAAAGGTGAGCAGCTTGATGAATTTCGTGTACTGATCACACCTTTGCAACCAGCGCTGGGATTAAGAAGCAGAACTTTAGAAACCCCTTCGTGCTTCCTTCCAGAGACTCTTCCCCCCTTCCCAGGGAGGGAAACCCCTATGCTGACTTTTAACACTCTCAATTTGTATTGCTTATTTTTGAACCTTATATAAATGAAATCACACACTACGTGTGGTTTTGCGTCGGGCTTCTTGTCATCCAGTCTGACTGTTGCATAAAGTCATAGACTGTTTATTCTCATTGTGGTAAAATATTCCATTGTGTGAAAATACCACAATTTATTTTTCCATTCTGCTGTGGATGGACATTTGGATACTTTCCAGGCTGCGCTCTTATAACTGGAACATGCATGGAGTTCAGAGAGGTCTACAAAGCTTGCAAGATGAGGACATTTTCTTAATTGATAAAATCCTAGCTCATTTTTGAAATATGATGCTTAAAAAAAAAAAAAACAAAAGCACTCCCCCAAGTTGCAAACGTGTCATTGTGCTACATGTTGTACTAAGGAAAACAAACAGATACTGTCCCTCATCTCCAGAGGCTACAATCTAAAATAGGTAAAACGAAAATAAAATAAAATAAAATAAAATAAATAAAATAAAATAAAATAAAATAAAATAATAAAATAAAATAAAATAGGTAAAACGTTAGCATGAAAAAAAGACATAGATGATACAGAAATACTGAGGGAGCATGAGATGATACCGAAATGCTCACAATTTGCACGTGTAAATTTTTATTTAGAACTAACAGCATACTTTGTACTACTGATGTCTCTAGAGGATTTTATTTGCCGTTGACCTGGTTTGCGTGGAGCTCTGTATTGCTGGGCTTCATGAGAACCGAGGGCTGGGCTCTCCATCCAGCTCCCACCTCTCAGGAGCCAATGCCCTCTCATTCTGCTTTGCAGATAGAGCTGCTTCACAAGCCCCTCTGGGAAATTGCTCTGCTCGGTGTACTTGCAGTTTCTGCTGCACCGTAATATTGTGGCCATGACCGTGGTTGGCCCCATGCTGACCCAGCCTAGACTCCACTTGCTGACTTCTCTACTCAATTCCACCTGCTAACTGGAACCGCATCTTGTTCTCTGTGTCTTAATCACCAAGCCCCCAGGGGTGCAATCTGCTTGGCCCAGCTCCTCTTGTGTTCACTTGGTGAATGGGACGAGTTGAGTCAAGGGATGCAATCGACTGTTACTTGGGTGGTGGGTCCAGATGTCCTGCCTACGTGTGTATCAGGTGCAGTGGAATCGGCTAAATTTTAAGAGATCCCTCCCAACCTGTGAGCCCAAGAATGATGGCATCATCCAGTTCTGTCTCTGGCACAGGGAGCAGAAAGTCCTTCAGGGACCTTCCATTCTCTGCCTGGAGACACCTTCATTGTCATTCACCATCATCATTATCAGTAATTTTGATATTGAAGCTCCATGATTCACTTACTAATTTTACCCTTTTATCGAAATGCACCATTTTCTTTCAGGCCAGAAACAAAAAGCACACTTTAAGTGGTTTAAATATACACAACAACAAAATAAATAAATAAATAAATAAATAAATAAATAAATAAATAAATACAACAGATAGTAAGTACACATGGGGGTAGTAAGTCTGGAGGAGTCTTCACTGAATCCTGGGTTTTTAAAGATTTTATTTATTTGAGAGAGAGATATATAAATAGAGAGAGAGAGAGAGAGAAGAGCCAGGTGGAGAGGTAGAGGGAGGAAGAAGAGAAGCCAACTCCCTTCTGAGCAGGAAGCCTGTTGCGGGCCTGGATCCCAGGACCCTGGATCATGACCTGAGCTGAAGGCAGATACTTAACTGACTGAGCCACCCAAGCACCCCTGAGCCCTGTTTAGACTGGAGCCAGGGAAATGATTACAGGTCCCCATGTCCCCTGGGGGCCAAAATCTAAAATAATGACACTGTCCAAAGAGCAGCAAACTTGTTTGTGGCTCTGACTGAACTGTGTGGGTCCTTTTTATATGGAGAAGATACTCTGTGATTTAGACATTGGTTCTTAATACTATTTAAGTGCATTTATGCATGCACACGTATGTGAGCATATATGACATACATATATACACAATATGTACATAATTAAATAGGGGGGCAAATACACAGATACATATATACATACATATACACATATACGTGTATGTTGTGTATATATAATTTTATTATATAGTAAATACACTAATATATACATTATTTTATTATATATTATTAACATAATATATCACTATAATTTATTATAGTAATTTTTAATATTAATTACATTAATACATGGTTAATTATGTATTATTGTATATACGTATATGTAATAATATATGTATAATACATAATTAATACATAATACAAAAAGCAAAGTGGTTCTCTGAGCCAGTCTGATTTGCCATCTCATTTAATTCCTGGAGTGCTGGTACTAGAAGGGCTCTCTTTGCTTTTATAAAGAGAAACTGAGGCACAGAGAGGAAAGGTGGCTTGGCCAGGGTCACAGAGCAAGCCAGTAAGAGCAAGGACTGTCAGCTGTCTGCTCTCTGGCTTCCGAGCCTATCAGCCCTCTGCCCTTGGAGTGCGCAGCCCAGTGCTGTGGGACAAGTGTGCGGAGCTCACGGTCGGGCAGAAAGAAGCGATGTCCTGCTCCCCCAGGATGCCGTGTGCCGGAGAAGCCCACTGAAGGGGACTGTGGCCGGGGTGTTTTTGACCCGTGGGCGCCTCTGCGGTGCTCAAACGTCAGGACTCTGGGGGGTGGACCAGCAAGCAGGCCATGGAGTGAAGGCGGGAACTAGGCATTTCCCTCTGCTCTGTATCCTCAGTGCCTGTCCCAATGCTTGGAGCAAACCAGAGTTCCAAAAACATTTGCTAAGTCAACTTCCTTATTTAACTGGCTTTCAAATATAAATACCTGTGGGGTGGGTTTGTATTTCAAATTGTCATCCATGAGTTGACATTGATGAATGAATGAAACGTTTGGAGGGCAGGTTTTCTATCAGGGAGAGGGAGACAGTGTGACATCACTGGCTTCTGGGAAATGGGGAGCGAGAACAGGTATGGACCGGGAAGACCCCAACCACGAGGACACATGGGGTGTGTTGCACAATTTGCACCCGGACTGCCCCCAGCCAGGTGGCCCATGGCGGCCGTGAGAGACGCCTCTCCCAGGGGCCAAGCCAGGGTCTCACAGGTAATCCTTCTTGGGTCTTCACCCATTTCCTATTTTCCCTGAGTTAACAGATGTTTCCTTTCTTTCCCTTATTGGCTTTCATGTCATAATTAAGACACGCTTTTCGGCCACGTGTCCTCACACACACAGTGGTTACTGCACCAGATCTTATCCCTCTGCCCCCTAGCCTGGGTCCCCGGCCCGCTGCTTCCTTTAACCCCTTCCTTCGCGCCTCCTCCCCATCGTACTACTGTTTACTGAGCATTTCCTTGGGCCAGGCTCCAGATATGGGTTCAATTTCATCTCTTTCACACAACAGCCTCCTGAAATGAGTTGGTACTTGTTTCTACACTTTATAGGTGAGGAAACTGAGCTTTCCAGTCCAGTAAGTGGTCAAGTTTGAAACCAGATTCTCTGTTAAAGTCCCGGCTCTTGGAATGACACCCCGTATTGTCTTGCTCTGTGAATTCTTAAACTTGACGCCCTGCATTAACACCATGGAACGGCCGCTGGTGGGTCTTCCAACAATCCAGTCTTCCTCAGATCTGCTATTCATTCTCCTTTCCAGGCTCGACACACCCTCACATCCCCAGCATCTGGCCAGGCGTGCCACACCTCTGCTCTCCTGCCAGCCACTCAGGTGTGTCAGTAATTTCCAATGTCTTTTCTTGGCATTCCCCCAACATCAATTTGAAAGTTTCTTTAGTTTCAAGAGTTGAGTTTGCATTTTAAGATGAAATCTAGGAAAAGGGATTTGATAGCACTTTGATGTCATTGGGCAACAGTGAGTTGGGGGTAGAGAAAATCTTGATTTGGGATGTGCTATCAAATCCCTTTGATATTATTGATTGAATGATCAATGAATGATCAATCATTCATTCAACCCACCAGACATGTTCAGCATCGCCGAACCTAGACACCTAAACAGAGCATCTTCAGGACACAGTGCTTCCTTCCTGGGTCAAGGCCCCCAGGCCTCAGCCTGATGCCTGTGTAGGATGCCACATGCTGAACAACTTGAAAGAACTTCGGAGAAAAGTTGAAGGCCGCCAACAGCGTCTTGCCATCACCATCTTGATCGTTAGTGTTAGGTTAGCCTGCATTTAACACGTGCCCTCTCCCTTTAGTCGCTTTGTCCTTTCCCAGATCCATAAGCAGTGGTGATGAGCTTGCAGGCATTTCTGCTAACATCAGACTTATATTCTAGATTAGGAAAGAAACAAAACAATTTGACCCTAATGTTCAGGGGATGGGAGGTTCATCTTTGTTTCCTCCAGTTTACTTATTTCCAACACTGACAACGAATCCATTACATCGTGATATAACATCATAATTTGTTTCTTTTTCTTTTTAAAGATTTATTTATTTATTTATTTATTTATTTATTTATTTATTTATTTAGACACAGAGAGAGACAGAGACACAGGAGGAGGGAGAAGTAGGCTCCATGCCTGGAGCCCGACGCGGGACTTGATCCCGGGACTCCAGGATCGCGCCTTGGGCCAAGGCAGGCGCCAAACTGCTGAGCCACCCAGGGATCCCCCTTGTTTCTTTTTTTAAAGATTTTATTTATTTATTCATGAGGGACACAGGGAGAGGCAGAGGGAGAAGCAGGCTCTCTGTGGGGAGCCCAATGTGGGACTCGATCCCAGGACCTCAGAATCACGACCTGAGCCAAAGGCAGAACGCTCAACCACTGAGCCATCCAGGTGCCCCCATAATTCTTTTCCTACTTTTCTTTCTTTCTTTCTTTCTTTCTTTCTTTCTTTCTTTCTTTCTTTCTTTTCTTTTTTTTTTTTTTTTTTTTTTGGCTCATCTTTAGGAGACATTTCTGGTCGGTTAGTCCTTTCAGGATTCAAGAAGGTGTTAAGGTGTTAATAAAAGATGGTCCAAAAAAAGAGCAAAGAAAGTGGAACCACTTCTGGGAGTTTGTTCACCTGGAGCAGAGTGATGACAGGTCAGAGTTGGTAGTTACCTTTATACTCTTGGAGGGGAGGTAGAAGAGACCTCGCAGGACACATAGGATGGGTCAGGCATTTCTGGGCAGGTTTCTCCCTCGGATCCCCACAATATGAGTGAGATTGGTGCCATGTCCAGACTTTCGCACAGGAGAAAACTGAGGCTCTCAGAGGGTAGGTGTTTGACCTACGGTGCTCAGCCTGCAGTCAGCAGAGCCGCCTCCACACTTGACCAGGCTGGCTGCTGCACCCTTGCCCTGCAGCCCAACCCAGGGGACGCTGTCCTCTGGTGGTGACAGTTCCATCTTGTTCCATCCTTCACGAGTGAGAGGACAGAAGGAGAAAGGGGAAGCGTGGCAACCAAAGACTTTTACATTTAGATTGGGAATGCCACTCAGGAAACCTGGAGATTTGGCCTTGGGGGGGCAGACAGACAGACCTGGGCTCAGATCCTAGCTCTGTCAATATTTTGCTCTGTGTGCTCTTTATTTCTGCTCTCTGCAGCAGGGCTCTGAGGGCCAACTGCTATGGCATAAATTGCAAGCAATGCTTAATACCTAGGAAGGGTCCCGTGTTGGCAGGTGTTACTAACAGACTCTGTGATGGATTGTCCTATCTTAGGCATATGCTTCTGAGAAAATCTTGGAGCTCAATGCATTTGGTGTGCTCACCTGCCGAATGCATTCCGCTTCCCTCAGGAGCCTCTGCAGTTAGTTGATAACCAGTGAGCAGTTTGAATCACTGTGCTGCAAAGGACTATGATCTTTTTTTAAATTTTTATTTATTCATGATAGTCACACACACACACACACACACACACACATAGAGGCAGAGGGAGAAGAAGCAGGCTCCATGCACCCGGAGCCTGACATGGGATTCGATCCCGGGTCTCCAGGATCGTGCCCTGGGCCAAAGGCAGGCGCCAAACCACTGCACCACCCAGGGATCCCCAGGACTGTGATCTTTTTGATTCTGGCTTTCAGATTCTCAGGGCTGGAGCTCTAAGAGATGGTCTGGGAGTCTGGCCATGCCTTCCTCCACGATCGCCTTCAGAAAAGTGGAACACGGAACTCAAGATGCAAGTATATCCCCTTGTGACTCCAGTCGGTGGAAGGCATGGTGGAGAACAGCAGGTGGACAAAGCTTCCCTGGGCCTGGCTTCAGGTGGGACACCTCTCACCAAACCCACAGATTATGGGGCTGACCCAGACCCAGGCAGAGCAGGGGATGGCCCCGAACCCCCCAGCTACCGCCGCAGGCTCCCCTCCGAGCTCAAACACTCCCAAGCCCCTCGTTAAGGACCCCATGACCCCAGAACTGAAGGATGGTCCCAGGCAATGACTTTGACTCTTGATAGAAAAAAAAAAAGGAAAAATGTGTGAATGAAAAGCAAGAACTCTCGGAATTTGAGAGTTTCAGCCTGTCTTTTTTTTTTTTTTTTTTTTTTTGAGGATGACAACATTTTAAAATATATGCAAATGAACGGTTCTAACAGTGGTGTTTTTAGAGCTTTTACTTCTAATAGAGGAAGTTTCCGTAGCACTCAGGACTATAATGATTTTATGAAGATCCTTACATGGGGGGGTGAAGTCAAAACTCTGAATTTAAGTGCTTTGGGGGGACACCTGGGTGGCTCAGCGGTTGAGCGTTTGCCTTTGGCTCAGGGTGTGATCAGGGGATGGGGGAGGGGATTGAGTACCGCATTGGGCTCCCCACAGGGAGCCTGCTTCTCCCTCTGCCTCTGTCTCTGCCTCTCTCTCTCTGTGTCTCTCATGAATAAAGAAATAAAATCTTAAAATAAATAAATAAATAAAGTGCTTTGGAAACATGGTGGCTCATCTTGCCATGGTCTCTGCCAAGGACTCTGGGCCTTTAGCAACCGCAGGTAGTATCTGAGCTGAGCGGGGGTTCTAAGGCTTGGGGCTGAGTTTGCAGGGTGGAGTCTTCCAGGATTCCAGCACTAAGCACTGACCAACTAGATCTGCACAGAGTGAAACAGAAACAGCAAAATCTGTGCTCCCAAACTGAGCCTCTGCTATGCCTGGGGGGGGGGGGCCACCCCATCCTTGCACTGGATGCCACTTTATGGCCCCAAATACACACCTGAGCAGAGCCTCTGGCCCCTTACTCTGATTGGCAAGTAGAGACCTTCCCCCTCCCCACCCGCTGGCAGCAAATACCCCTAGGCTGTGGCCGGAGCTCTCTCAGGACACAGCCCGCTGGGGGCTTTGGAGGCGACTGGATTTTCCCAATGGAGGTGAAGTGGCCTCTGAGGCCCCGTGGGAGGGGCGGGTGGCGGGAGGCGGGCAGCCAGGCCGGACTGGGACTGTGTGAATGTGGCCGGCTCATTGTTCCTTAGCTTTGTGCTTCAGGCCTCGATGGGGCTGATTTAGAAATCCTAATCAGGAGCTCTCAGGGCTTCCCGGGTTGTGACATAACTTGAGCGGCTCTGGGGGATCCTTTGTTCTCTGATGACAGCTGACTCGGTCTCCAGTGGGAACAGTTTGAACATAACTCCACGCTGCATGCACTGGCAGCTGCGGCCTTAACTCTTTGTTACCCACCTCGGGGTCCCCTCTCCTGCCTGCTGCTTCTGCAGCGCATCAGCTCTTAAAGTCACCTTGCGGCGGAGGGAGGAGGGGGTAAGATGGTCAGTGGGGCAGGGACGCGTTGTGTCCCACTCCTGGGACGCTCTGGGAAAATCCAGTGTCCCCGACCCTGTGCAGGCTCACTCCACCGTCTGGAATGGCTCTTGGTGTGACTCTGGCACAGAATGTGACCGTTCACCTGTCCACAGGTGCTTGGGTGGATATCTCTCCACTCTGGCAGAAGTGACTGCAAGCAGAGAACAGGGACCTTAGACATATGCTCACACTCCGGGGAGTCTTCTGATCTAAAAACAGAGCCAATCAGTTCAGGAAATCTGACGAGCAGGCCAGGAAGCAAACCCCGCAAGAGCAGTGAGTTTGGAGCCAGGTGAACCCCGTGCAGTTGCAGGGTCACGGACATCAAGCCAGTTGTTTCCTTTCTCTCCGGGCCTCTGTATGTCCATCTGTAAATGTGGAGACGGTTGTAATGACAGCATAGCCCCGCTAGATTGTGGGGAGGATGACACGAGATCTTGCACGTGCACGTCGGTGGTTGGCATTACTAGATGTCTGCTGCTGTTGCTGGGATACCAGAAACTTCCTCCAAAGAGAAGGTGCTGCTACCCCAGGAAGCATGGAATGGGTGAACGCTGCCGATGTCTTTTAAATTAAATCATTATTAGTTGTCTTTTGATGATGAGCTAGCAAGGCAGCTAAAAAGAGATGGCTAGAAACTAATATTTGGCACCAGGTCAGTTCTTCATTCCACGACCTCTGAGTGCCAGTCACTGAGGGTAGCAGAGATGACAGAGACACAGACCTGGTCTCAAGTAGCTGAGATGTAAGGTGGGCTGTGTAATAAGAACTCTCCTTTGCAGCTCTAGAAACCCAACTCCAATTAGCATAAGTCAAATGAGAATTGAAAGAAAGACTACTACAGTAGCTCATGGGATCCAAGGGAGAGTTGTTCAGTGATGCACCTGCCAGAGGAGGGAACAACGAGGACCAAAGCTTGGAGTGCGATCAGTACCTCCTCTCTCTAGCATGACTTCTCACTTCCCGTGTTGGCTGGCTCTACCATTCTGTCTCACAGCAGGTTAGTGTAAAACATAGCGGACAACATAGGTGGGAAGCATTCCTCGGTTTAACATTGCATAGAATTCGTGAGGGAACTCATGGACCCAATGATGATCAAATACCCATTCAGGACTGAATAATTCTGGCCACGGGACAGGCTCACGTTCTGACATGGCCATTTCCTCTGAACCACCACAAATGTGGATAGGGGCATTTAACCAATTCTCAAAAGGGTTACTGGGGAGACAGTTGTACAGGAAACCACTGCAGAAGCAGGACCGGGTTAGGAATGGAGTTAGCTTTCTATCTCTAGACCAAAGGGAACCATTGAAAAAATTTAAGCTGGGCTGTGTATGTATTTTCCAACTATAACTTAAGAACAAATAGAAAGGAGAGGATGATTTTAGAAGTGGAGATACCTATCAGAAGGCTATTGTATTGCCCAAGCATTAGCTAATGAGAACCTAAAGTAGGGTGATGAAAAATGGGGATGGCCAGGAGACAGAAGTGAGACATATTTAGGAGGTGGAATCAACAGAACCAGTTAACTGGATACTAGAAGAGACAAGTGAAATGTTGACAATGATCCCTAGACCACCGGGAAAACACATGTTTATAGATACGGACTAAAGCAGTAGCCAGTACTGCCATATCTGATTAAGTTAGGTTAGTGTTAGGGTTACGGTTACATATATATAATTGGATATATATAATTTATATGTATCCATCCATCTGGAAGGATACGGTAGGATTGCTTTGGTCCCTGGGAGGTAGATGAGGAGACAAAGCTGGGATGTCATCAGAATGGTAACTGTTCCCTAGCCTAGTCCCTCACACAAGTCCAATTCCTATAGAAAAAAACAGCTGCAGGCAAAAGCTCAAAGTGAGAAGTGGGATATAGCTAGTTGACACTATGAGATACAGAGATGGGGAAAAGGGAATATTTCCCATTGCTTTCAAGGCTCTAGAAAGGATCACAGGTCACTGAGGATGGAGGGACACCACACTCTTTAGCGTCTCCAAGTCCTGTGCTCTCTACATCTGTTCAGCAGCCTTCTCCTGGAAAGTAGCAGGGGAAGAGGGCTCCAGCTGTACGGTGCTTTAGAGTTACCACAGGGACTGCCATGGGGGGCAATGCATCACCTGCTCCTCCAACTCTATTCCAGCTTTCTCCAAAGAAGCCTTGCTTTTTTCTGTCTTGTATAATATTTTAAGTTGGGGCAAAAAGGAGGTTCTTTGGAACAACATCATATTTTCTTGGGATGGGTAAGATTGGAAATAAGGAGACCAAATAAGATGCAATTATATTGTTTAAGTGATAAGTTAATGAGAACCTGACATAGGGGGGTGGTGGTTGAAAGGAAGGGAGGAAACAAGATGAGAACCATTGAGGAGACGGGCTCTTCAGGACTTGCAAGTTGCATGTGGGAGCCAAATGGGAAGTGGGGAACAACTGGGATTTCCTAAGTTGGGGCCTTGGCAAAGACAATGGTGCTTCCATTAACAGAGTTTGGGAAGTCGACAGTTTGGTTGGAATTCAATGAATCTGGGTACATACAAGTCCTCATTTGAGAGGAAAGAAATTGGAAGAGGTATATGTGTTAGTTGGATGCTAAGGCCACATAAGTCCAAGACACAAGAGGTAGGCTTCCACCATGAGACTTGCTGATCATCTGAAATGGTGGAGATTTCCGGACCTGGGTGAGTGATGAATGCTATTAAAGAATGTGTTTTAGACTAGCAATCCCAGAATTAGAGATGAGTTCCTGCCTTTGGAAAGAATGTTTCAGGCTAGATGGGGTGGTATGGATTAGAATTCTTTCCAGTGAGAGTTCCACCTGTCATCTGTATATCCATCTGCCCATCTATCCATCCATCCATCTGTCTATTATTTCTTGAGCATCTCTTATTTTCTTAACTCTGCAGTTGTGGAGAGTCAAAGAACCAAAGCACAGCTTCATCCCTGGATTAGCAGAATACAGCCAGCAAATCACTAAATCTCCAAAAATAATATTTGGCATTAACTTCTCAGTACTTTCAATTGTGTAGCTGGTCAGGGTAACTAGGGGGTCTTCTTGCAGACCAATGATCAGTTAACATGTTCTTTTTGACTACATGACAGATAGTTTAATTCCAATAGAATGCCTAAAAGTTTTTCTCAGCAACTGGCATTGGATTAGCTACATTTTATATTATTCATTTCTAATTTAAATTCCTTATTGGTTTCTGGAATGCTTGCGCACTTGCAACATCTGTTCTTCACAATGGTCCATATTTCATGCTCAGATATTAAAATTCATTTTAAATAATAGCTTTCGCTACATATAAATGGATCTGTTTTTCACAGTACATAGAGAGCATTGCAAAATGTTCACTATCTTCTCTAAATTTCCCCCACCTTTTAACAAGAATGCTCAAAGTTGATTATGCTTCAACGTCTTGTGTCACCAGTGGTATAAGCTGGTGAGAAAGTTTGGTGGATTCACCAGCCTGTACCTTTCCAAACAGGAGATTACATTTGTTACTTAAGTCTCCAGATCTCCAAAACTTATTTTCCCTGGTCACCGACAGCAAACTGTCAAAGGATGACAGTTTTGGTAAATATATTGCTTAGGACTATTTATTATTTTTAGAAATTTTTAAAACAATTTCTGAGGATTCTTTGTTTTGCAAACAAAACAAATAAGTAAACAAAAAGACAGTCCATCTCGACCTGGCTTAAACAAAAAGAGGGGCTTTATTGACCTACTCCATTGGAAGAATGGATTAAAGTGGAATTCAGGTTGGTTTGATCCAACAAATGAATTAAGTCATCAAGAACTTGATTTTATTTTGACCCTTTGCTCTGTCTTCATTGGTGCCATCTTTATCTTCAGGCCGGTGGTTCCTTCTAGGGTGGTTAAAATGTCCAAAGCCTGGAATGTCATCTTCAAGCCATGCTCTCCACGGAGTGAGGACATTGGCTTTGGTGGCTCTTCCCTGACAAAGTTAAGAACTTACTCTCTCAAAAGTCTAGCAAGTTTTCCCCCAGGGCTCAGGAAAATGCCATGTGTTGACTGACATAGACTTTCATTTACTTGAACCAGTCATTTTGGCAGGAGGATCAGAATTGAACCTCTGATTGGTCCAACCCTGCAGGTAAGTGGGATCAATCTCCATTCAAATCCTATAACTCCTATACAGAAGAGAAAGAAAAGCTTCTGGGGATTCAGCTATAACTTCTATAGCGAGACTTAGAATTTTTCCAGCATTCAATCAACCAGCATGTTTTTGAGCGCCTTCTACAAGCAACGAACCCTACTAGATTTTTGGCAACTCATGCTCTGCAAAACCAGCTGCAAAATCTTGATCTTTACAACTACTGCAGTGACAAAGCAATGACCTGAAATCCTAGGGCAATGGGCTGAATCTGTCCTCCAGCTGCTGAGGTGAGCGCAGTGAGTGTCCTGTTATAAGAATCATGGCACGTACTTAGAATGAGAACGATTCAAATGACCAAACTTCAAAGCACCTAAGTAGGAACATGGTATTTGCATTTAAAAAAAGTAGGAATACCTGAGAAATTTCTTTTCCTCCCGTGTTTATGTGTGATGACAGTTCTTTGAATGAAATAATGTCCACTAGACCTATTGAGTTGTGATAAGCCTCCAGTTAATATTTGACTGTTAGCTTCCTGTTAGTAAAACTAATAGCAAAGAATAAACCACAATATAAATTAAGTCTCTTCCTTCTCTCTCTTGAACTTGGGTGTCTGTACCCTTTTAAAATGATGTCTTTCTGCCTGTAAATTTTGAGGACGTATTTCCTGTTTCTCCCAACTGGAGAGAGTGGGGAGAAACCTTCACTGGCATTCAGGTCCCATCTACTGTCCAAAGTGATTGAAGGAGGTTTCAGTGACCAAGTGGTCTAAACATTCTGCCTGTTTTCAAGGCTCCTTGAGCATCTGTCCCCTGCCTATCTGGGAGGTTCTTCAGACTTGCAGGTGAAGTAGAAGAGAGAAGAAACAGACACTGAAACAAAAACAGAGCTTTGGAGTGTGGCATCAATGGCATAACTTCCAGTGGGGAGAAAAGAGCCTTCTAGTTCCAAGGACAGAGCCCACCTGTGTTACTTATTTCCCTGTTCCCCATCTCACTGCCTTTCCCTCCTCCAAACCCTCAACAGACTAAAGGATCTTGTTGGCTCCTATTGATTCTCCAAACACCTGTGTCCACCAGACTGTCCTTTATGGATATTTCCTGGTCTCTTGGCTTCGGCTGGCTGGTGTCTCCATGGCAACAGGGAGTGGGGAGGGGGACGTGGGGGCAGCTCAGCCCATTTGTCATCAATTGCCACTGTTTTGTCTGCCTTGGTGTGTGCTCTCAATTGAGTCCTGGAGGAGGCAAAGCAGAGCAGAGGGATTCAGCTGACGGGCAGCCCCCCGCCTTCTGAAACTGGGGGTGGAGGGACATAACAGAGGGAACTGCCTTCGGAGACACCCAAGGCACGGAGATTGTAACAGAATGCCCAGCTTCTCTGGGGGAATAATTTTTCTGTAACTGAGATTTTTGTTTGAGGAGGGAGGGTGGCATTTGTGTCAGCCCAAAGACCTTTACAATTTTGTTGAATGGAGAGGAGGAAATTTTGCCCATAATATGGAATACGATGTCCTTTTCTTCTGTGTTGGAATTTCATGTTAAAAAAGGAAAGAAAGAAAGTAGTTGGGCTACCATGGCACCACTGCCTGAAACAGCGTGGGTTATGCATCCTCTGTGTGCTGCGCATTCATTGAGTAATTCACGGAGACTGTGCCCCAGCCCTGTCCCCTCAATCAGACTTTGAAGGTTCAAGCCAGACTCACTGGTTAGAAATAGTCCTGGTTGGACCGGGAGGCCGATGTGGGATTCGATCCCAGATCTCCAGGATCGGGCCCTGGGCCAAAGGCAGGCGCCAAACCGCTGCGCACCCAGGGATCCCTAAAAAATTCTTTTTTTTTTTTAATTTTTATTTATTTATGATAGTCACAGAGAGAGAGAGAGAGGCAGAGACACAGGCAGAGGGGGACTGGTTGGAAGCCTATGAATCCTTCTCTTGGTTCTGTGAACTCTGTTTTCTTTCACTCCCATCTTTGCCCTCAGCAGAGGTTCAGACCAAACTCCTCCCAGACTCATGGCAAGTTGGGTGATGCCTTCTCTCTCATTCCATAAGGATCCTACCAGTGGGGTCAAATGAATGTCTCCTTCTCCACGTTTTTCTAGATGGCCTCTCCACATCATGGACAACATACCCCAAACCTCTCCCCTTCAGGCCCCACCACCTGAATTCCCAGTGTCCTCTTCCTTCTTCTCTGTTGGCTTTTCTTGACCATCATTTTTGGCTTTTGTTGCCTCCCCCTAACTGAAGTTGGTGTTATCCAAGGATCTGTCCTTGGTCCTCTCTTCATACTGCTCTTCACTCCTTGCAGGGCTGTCCACTCTGGCAGCCTTTACTCTGAGCTCTGGGGCTGGCTCTAAACCTGCCTGGAAGCCAGGTCACCCTCCCCAACAGCCAGCTCTGAGAGACGCCTGCGCGTGGATAGGAACAAACCGTTCGAAACAAAGCTGACTCTCCCCCATTTTCTCTGGGCGTTGTTAGTACCTCTCCTCTCCTGTTGCTCAGACGTGAAAGCTTTAGATCATCCTGAATTACTCCCACATATGACATGACTCCCTCTGCCTCATCTATCTACTCCTCCTCTTTCTCCTTTCCCTCAGCCTTTATTTTCTTCGTCTTTCCCTCCCTCCCCATCTCATTCCCCACTCTGTCTGTCTGTCTGTCCATTGTTGGAGCCCATCTCAGCACTTCCTTCCACCCACCTAACCAGGGCTCTATGCTGTTCTAGTTTCTCCCCCTCCTGTTTTTGCCACTTCTGACCAAGTCAATCTCTGTTCAAAACCTAACTCTCTAATCCCTAGAAATCAAAGTCCAATCTTTACTTTATGTCAACCAAGGTCCCCCCAAACATGACTTGCCCTCTGACCCCCCAAGCTATTCTCTCCTACTCACATGTTCTCTGACTAAGCTTCGCGACCCCTGGATAACTGTTGTCGGGATACAAA